>NW_016818380.1:1007206-1014645 GCF_001698545.2 Rhinopithecus bieti
AAAAAAAAGAAAAAAAGAGAAAAAAAAAGGAAAAAAAAAAAGGAGAGGGATTACACTTTCAAACGTTAGTCAGTTAAACTAGAATTTACTTTCTTGGTATTTCTTCTTTCTCCTTCTTGTTTTCATCACAGACTTCCTTAATAACTTCCATTCAGAAAATGTTTATAAGCAGAAATAAAAGTAAAGATGTATTGAATTTTAATAATTTTATTCAAAGAATTTTGAAGAGTTGAGAATTTTGGAATTTTGACTTTGAAAGAATATTATTTATGACATATTTTAGTTTGTATATTGTTTGTGGTATTGATTTTAGTGCGGGTTATAAACCTGCTGTAACAGGTTTACAGGTTAATACTGTAAACTGACATTAATTTATAGTAATCATATTTGGAAAGTCGTAAAGAGGACTCTGATCTCTTGAAATCATGCTTTGGGACTCTGAGCAGTTGTAATAGAAATGAGTGTAAACCTTCAAGGGAAAAAAGTAGAAATGACGTCAGTGTTTAACAGAACCCCCTGGATTAATGGTACATCCATACCACAGACAACATGAGGGGAGCTAGCTTAGTAAAAGCCAAGTCCTTAATGACTGAATGATGCTAAATTACTTAATTAACCAGTCCTGGAGCCTCTTTTGTGTAAGTTGTATCATTTTGTGTATATTGAGATGTGGTTCTTGCCACCAGTTATATTCAATTAGAGAAGCAAGATATCACTGTTGATTTATTTTTAAAGTGAAGATGTAAGTTCAAACAGGTAATTATATAAGTTGTTTGTAAAGGTCTAATAATACCATATGTACATTTAAAAAAATATTTTAAGTATACTTTGATATAAAAAAAATCAGATTTGAGAACGTCCTAACATATATCAACAAAGATGCTATAAATGGTAATATAACTTGATTTTGTTGTTGGATTGACCCATCTTTAAAGGATTTTCAGAAATTGTCATCAGAAGTTGAGCGGCTAGACGTAGTTGAAAGGTTAGAAAGGCCTAAGTGGGGAAAATAATACGATAAGTTTCTCATTAACGTATGCTAGAGAAAACTATTTCAGGGTTGTGTTTTAAGTTGCAAGAATTTGGTTTTGGATTTTATGCAGAATGTCAAATAGCACTATTGGGATTTCTCTGTTCCGTTTATAATGCGTGTGAAAATAATATGTCTGTATACCATATGTTTGAGTCAAAGTGTAAAATCTATTTTTTACTAGGGGGTGTGGTCAAAAAAAAGTTTGAAAGCTATTGTATTGGAATATTATAGAATGGACATTTAACTGTAGTATGAAGTGCCTCCTGTTAAGATGGTGAACTGGGCCAATACAGGAAGCTTCCTTCCTTCTTGTTCCTAATATGTAGAAACACCAGATACAATAACCAGAAAAAATTGGTATTGATGATGGTGTGGTAATTTTAGAATATACAATAGGGGCCGAGCACGGTGGCTCACGCCTACAATCTCAGCACTGCTCATGCCTGCAATTCCAGCACTTTGGGAGGCCGAGGTGGGTGGATCACCTGAGGTCAAGAGATCGAGACCATCTTGACCAACATGGTGAAATCCCATCTCTACTAAAAACACAAAAATTGTCTGGGCGTGGTGGTGGGCGCCTGTTATCCCAGCTACTCGGGAGGCTAGGACAGGAGAATCACTAGAACCTGGGAGGCAGAGGTTGCAGTGAGCCAAGATCACGCCACTATACTCCAGCCTAGCGACAGAGCGAGACTCCGTCTCAAAAAAAAAAAAAAGAAAAGAAAAGAAAAAAAGAATATACAATAGGACTTGAAAGCAAGAAAAGGACTCTCTAGGTGCTAAAAATAAGGAAACTCAGTAACAGTAAAGAATGAAGTTGACAGTGCATGGCCTTCAGAGAAAACTGAGCTAATATAGCAGCTCCCCCTTATCTGCAGTTTTGCTTTCTGTCATGTTAGTTCCCACTGTCAACCAGTCTGAAAATACTAAGTGGGCAAGAATAAACAATTTCTAAGTGTAAAATTACACACCGTTCTGAGTAGTTTGATGAAATCCTGAACCACCATCCCCGAATGTGAATTGTACCTTTGTCTAGCGTATCCACACTGTGGGTGCGACCTGCCCCGTTAGTCACTTAGTAGCCGTCTTGGTTATCCAGACTGTCAAGGTATCATGGTGCTCGTGTTCAAGTATCCCTTAATTTACTTAATAATGGCCCCAAAGGCACTATTAAGTGTATGATGCTGGCAATTTGGATATGCCAAAGAGAAGCCATAAAGTACTTCCTTTAAGTGAAAAGGTGGAGAGTTTTCAGCGTCAGGAAAAGACATAATATATATAGGGGTTGGTACTGTCTGAGGGTTTAGGCATCCACTGAAGATCTTGAAACATATCCCCACTGGAAAAATGGGGGCTACTGTATGTGGTTTAGAGACTTTAGTGTCCACATAGGAATAAGAGTCAAGGAAGTTTCCAGGCTTTAGATAACTGGAGTGAGGCCCACTCATAAAGCCCAGAAGAAGCTGTCATTTCCATTACCAGATACTAGAAAAATACCCCTCACTGCTTCCAAACAAGGGAGGAAACGGTTATTCTCAGGAAATTAGAAACTGAGACTGCACTGTAAGAAGCATTACCCATAACCTAGTGCAGAAACACTAAGCCTAAAAACATGAATAAAACTTCCCTGGATCCCAGGCCCCTCCATAGATCTCTCCCTAGAAGAAGTAACCACAAGACTACCCCACAGATACATCTCAATCCTGGGGACCACCAGACTCCCTTGGAACATAACTGCAGCTGCCAAAATGACCACACATACACAAATACAGCACATAGGCAGGAACCAACTGTCCTGAAAGATCGTTAGCAGATGACAAATGGGGAAAGGGGGATTTGAGAGGGGAGTTATACTCAAGAAACTGTAAATCAAAGCAGTCTGAAAAGAACTTGCAAATTAATGTTGAAAGGGACAAAGAACTTATTAAACAATTGTAAAATATTACCCAGTTAAAGCAAGTGGATTTGGAAGAAACAAATAGAATGTTTAGTAATAAAATTCATATCTGGGAAAAGAAATATAAACAATGTAAACTAACCCTGGGAAAATCAAAGTTTGGAATCTGGAATTTTAAGACTGGCCAAGAAAGTCAGATTACGAGGCTAAAAGTAAATTTGAGACATGATCTTCTGGAAATTTGATATTAATACTAATGGTCTCATTCTGCCGAAGAATCTATAGACCAGTGGTCCCCGACCTTGTTGGCACCAGGGACTGGTTTCATGGAAGACAATTTTTCCATGGGTAGGTGATGGGGGGTGGTTACCGGATGAAACTGTTCCACCTCAGATCATCAGGCATTAGATTCTCGTAAGGAGCACACAACCTAGATCCCTTGCATGTGCAATTCACAATAGGGTTTGGGCTCCTATGAGAATCTAATGCTGTTGCTGATCTGACAGGAGGCGGGGCTCAAGTGGTAATGCTCGGTCCCCACTCACCTCCTGCTGTGCAGCCTGGTTCCTAAGAGGCCACAGACTGGTACCAGTCCACGGTCCAGGAGTTGAGGACTCCTGCTGTAGACTACAACCTGCCAGTGTATCTCAAAGTATCATCCTTTTTATCTTAAAACTAGTTGTCCCTTCTTTGTCCCCTTACTGTGGAATCACTACTGGGGAGAAAAATACAACTAATGGCATTTCCACTTTCCATTTGTTACTCCTAAGACTTTGAGGAAATCAAATGTGGCTTTTGCTGCTTATGGGGAAGGATGGATTCCTTTGCAATAATCTGCTCAGTCAGATTTGCAAAATGAAGTCTATGTAAGGCTTTACAGTTTAACTCTTTAGGAGTCTACTGTCTTTATTGTTCCTTGTCCTGCTACCCGCCATATAATTTGATATTCTTTGACAATATCATCATTATTATTTTGATCACTAGCAATTGGATGACTTTCTTTAGACATTTGCTAACATTTGTACATAGAGATTATTATTCAGGCACTTCGACAGCATGGCTTGGAATTTTTTTTTAGTGGTGGTACTGAGCTCAACTTTAATTTTTCATATCCCTCATGTGCCAATAGCACACATTTTTGAGATGACTAGCTATAGTTTGGGGTATGGTTTGTAGCAAGAGAATAGACATTTTTCTGCAAAAGGTAACTGGTCCCCATGGGGTTCAGACTTGTGATCTTGGCCTCATTATCACACTTTTGTAACCATCAGACCTAATAGATATACCACATATATTTCAGTCTATAATCTTGAAATCAAATAATATTGTTAATTGCCCTAGGTTTATTTCATAGATGTAATTAAAAATCACTTTGGGACATTTCCCACTTTTGTTTGATAGTAAAAGTCACAAAAGTAAAGCAGACAGCCAAAGAACCTCACTCACTTTTCATCTTCCCTGTGTTTTCTATGACAGTGAAAGTCACAAAAGTGAAGCTGGCAGGCAAAGAGCCTAACTCACTTTACGGGAGAGTGCTACGGTACCTTTTTCTTTTAGTGAGGCTATAGCAGGTCTGATGTCAGTCACTTTAGAGACCTTTAGACCTCAGTGCTCATTTACTGCTAAAATGTACCAGCTCTGCTTCTGCATTATGAAGATCATCTGTCAACACTTTGAGATATTCTCCTTTGTTATTAAGCTTGTGATGCTCTACACTGTCAGGTTTTTTGCCAATTATAGTTAAGGTACAATAGTGTATTCACCAGATCAAAGTCTCACATTGGCGGTAGAGGAATGATTTGTAAGTCTTTATTCATTTGAATTGTACAATAGAACACCTGAGGAATGCAAATAATCCCTCTGAGAACTCTGCAGGAAAGGCTGCTAAAATGACAGGGTAGGACTATTGTTATTCTGAATTGATGTGTTAGCTAAAGTAATTATTTCTTATCTTGTTGTTTCATAACAGTTCTAGTTTTATTAGTTCTGTTGACCATATTTATGAAATAAAGTGTGTATGATATTTTTATATTATCCTTTTACATGGGCTTGTTTTATTTCACTTTCATTGAATCTATTTGGTATGTGATCTGCTTTTTAAAAATTACATATTTGATTTTAACTTGTATAATAAAAGTATGTTACTAAACCATTGATGATAACATTTGAATATAGACTTTTGTTGGAATAGTGTAAGTCTGTGAAGTAACTTAGAATACCATAATATTATCAGAGACAGAAGCACCAATTTCAATCCCCCCTCCTTTTTTTAACCTGTCCTTCATAATTTTGCATAAGAAAACGTCTAGTTTGAATTTTATTTTAAAGGCAACATACTTTTTTTCAAAATAAATTGTAGGGCTTGGTCCATTTTTTAGGATATGAACAAAAGAAAAAATACTATTATGAAGATTCAAAACCACAAATAACATATTAAATAAGTAGTTGCCTTTGTATAACAAACATACACAAACTCTTGTGTGATTGTTTTTCATTCCTTTTTCCCATCCTAAATCCTGCTCAATGGGCCATAGTCTTAATTTTCTAAGAACTCTGCTCCCCTGCCATTGATGGATTTGTGATTTACTTCTTGTTTTTCTTTTCTCCTAAAGTGGCATTTACATTAATTACCTAAAGGACTTCTGCCACCGCATTTTGCCATAATAACTATTAAAACCTTCGTCTAAATATAGCAGGCTAGTAGAATTATGTAAGACTATAGCATATTTTATAAAAATTTTAATGGAATGTATAGTCTTACACTAAACTCAGTTCCAAATTCATAGGAATGTATGCTATGATTATCTGAGAAGGAAAATTAATAATAGTAACTACTGTTAATTTTTTACTATTTGCAGGCTTTTCTAGGTTCCTTACAATATAATATGTACTATTATTATCTCTGTTTTACAAGTGAGGAAACTGAGGCTTAAAACGTTCAGTAACCTGCCCACTAATAAAAGCTAGGAAAGTGTGAGACTCTGAACCTAATTAATATATTCCCTACACTTGTTTCATTTATGTTCTAATTACTACTTTGCCAAATACTCCATGCTTTGGAAGGAAAAAAAAATGACTCAATAATGTCTTTTCAGGTAACCACTAGGATCAGTTTCCTAACTGATCTGGCTTTCCAAATCCTTTGTGATTAAAGGAAGTTCTTTCCTCTGCAGTTCTATTATTCTTGTTCTCGCAAAAGTCAGGTTCATAAGAGCTGCGTACGTGATCAACTATATTTGTAAATCTGTATTTCTGCACGTGCTTGTTTTGACTAGCAAAAATCTTCCTCAAAACCAGTGACCACTGTGAGTTCTGTTAGTCCATGAAGGAACTAAACCAGGCATATAGATATCTGGGCGGAACAAATTATTTATTTGTGAAGGGCTCTTCAGAATTAGCTGGTATTTTTAGGTATGATTCCTGTACAAACAGAACTTTATGTCTCCTCTTTTAAAATTTACTTTGTAAAGTAAGGAAAACAAAAAATTATAAAATGGAAGCTTTATTCAAGGGTACAGGTGTTAATGCTAAACAATTTTAGTGTAACTAAAAAAAGTTTTTAAATATTTGTATAATAGTTCCCATAGATAATGTGCTAAAGTAAAACTAGGTTACAGTAAAATATTATGGCGTATACCTGAAGCAGTTGCTGCCTGTTAATGCCTTGACCTTGGAAAGCTATACACAAAAAGATGGCATCATAAAACCGTGCAATTCTTATGAATATGTATGTGCTACTTGATAATAATGAATGTGGTACAGTCATGCATGCACTACAAGATAATGTTGTGCCCTTTTTTGTCTACAGGTTGATAAAAATTAAAGAGTGGGTGGACAAGTATGACCCAGGTGCCTTGGTCATTCCTTTTAGTGGGGCCTTGGAACTCAAGTTGCAAGAATTGAGTGCTGAGGAGAGACAGAAGTATCTGGAAGCGAACATGACACAAAGGTTAATTAGCATTCATTTTCCCTACACTTTATTATCAACTATTTCCTTGCAGTAATTTAATTGCTTGCGCTGATAGAATAATAAATGACAGAGTAATTACCATTATAAAGAGGGAATCTTCTCCTTTCTTTACCATGAGACAGAGTGAAAAGATTTATTTTAAATTAAGTTTTTAACTGTCATCTGTCATCTCCGTACAGTGTTTTAATTATAACATAGGTATTAGTTATGTATATTTTTGAGAAGGAATGATCGCCAAAACTCTTTCGTCATGTTCAGTGGGGGAGGGGAAAGGGTGAATCAGTTGCCGTAATTTTTTCTGAGTAACAGTAATATATTGTTTAAATATCAGATTTCAATCAAATAATTTTGCTTTTGTGGCCCCGTTCCTGGAAATAATTAATTTTGGATGAAAATTATCATAATTTTCTTTTTTTAAATAATAGACAATTCAAAATAATATCTTCAGGCTAAGACAATTAAAATCAATTTTAGAAAAGGTTTTTAAAAATAGTTACTTGCTTTCTGACCCCTTCAAGTGTATTATGTAAGACGAGTGG
>NW_016818380.1:1014830-1027874 GCF_001698545.2 Rhinopithecus bieti
AAATCAATTTTAGAAAAGGTTTTAAAATAGTTACTTGCTTTCTGACCCCTTCAAGTGTATTATGTAAGACGAGTGGTCATTTACTAATATCTTTAACATTTTCTGCTTGAAATGAGTAATTTTAGCTCTATACCAATTTCTGGCACAATCAACTTATGTGTTGGGTGAATTTGTTTCATTTGATTTCAGTGCTTTGCCAAAGATCATTAAGGCTGGGTTTGCAGCACTCCAACTAGAATACTTTTTCACTGCAGGCCCAGATGAAGTGCGTGCATGGACCATCAGGGTAAGATTCATACTTATTCATCAGCTATATCCAGTTCCACACTATTGAATTCAGATTGATATCACTGACTTTGAAGTTTGTCATGGTGGCGGTTAGCTAGTCATTACAGATGAGGTTTTTGTCCAGGATAACTTTAATTATTTGTGAGCTGCTGAACAGTGAAAGTGGAGCGGCATTGATTGAGGCAGGTAACAATTGATTCTGCCTATTACATAGTCTGAATTTCTTCATCCTGTAGAATCTGTCTACCCTCCTCCTGTGGTCAGAGATAAGACGCACCAGTATTGTGCTTGCTTAATCTGTGTGACTGGGTTTGTCTGCAGTGAAATTGATGTTGCTTTTCATTTTGTATTCACTAAGTTTGTTTGGGTTGCGGGTGGTTCTTTCCTCCTTTGCTTTGCTCGGATTACATTTTCAGCAATAAAAGCAATATGACATCATTATGCTCTTCATAGATACACAGTTGGGCTCAAAAAGCTAAACTCAATGTGTAATAATTCATGCCTTTTTAAATTCATAGAAGTAATGTTTATTTTAGTGTTATATGTTCAGTCTTACTTCTTTAAAAATGTGATATGTATTTTAAAAATTGATGCATACTGAATACGACCAGAGAGAATGACTAATTTATTCCCAGAGGACAATAGAAACTGAACTGTAATGGTTTGCTTTTAAATTTAAATATATTGTAACATAGTAGTTACTATTGAAAATATTTTGAAATGTATGTAATCCTAAATAGTATGTTACAGAATATAAAATAATACCAGAACTTTTAGAAATAGTGTCTTATTCAGTCTTTTATTATGCTTTTTAAATATATGCTACACGATAAATTTTAGTGGTGCTCTGATTCCTGTTTTCAGTGACTACTGTAATTTATTGTTACATGTATTTTGATTTAATATGGATAGAAACATGGAGGCAGTTCAACATAATGTTAAATGCCTTGTGTGAATGTGAGATTTGCTTTTCTTTTATCTCCTCTCCCCTTTGTAAAAAAATGTTTGATTGACTTCTAACCAAGGTCCTTTTATATAGATTTAAAAAATAATGTCAAAGCAAATCCAAGTTGGTAAACAAATTGCCAGAATTTATTTTTACTATATATTTTAAAGATGTATTTTAAAGCCTTAAAACTTTCTAACTTAAGTATGTGGAGGTAGCAAAAATAGCATGTTCTGGGCTTGAAAACGTAAAAGCTGGTTTATCTTAAGACTGATTGTAAGTATCCATGATTTAATGTGCTAAGATATTTAGTCAGGTAAGCATCAGTGAGTAGCCATATTAACCCAATACATCTTTTATTGTAAAAACTGTGCTTTCTAGTGTCAGACTCCTTATCACTTTAACATGCTTTATTAAGCAGCCTTTAGGTCACCGTTATTTCTCAAATTTCTTTCCGTGGTTATGTGTGTGTGGAATATATATCCTTGTAATATAACATATGGGGTAATTATAAGACATTTCTCTTCCTATATCAACTTGAATTTCCTTCATGATGGTTAGAGGCAGGGAATATTATGCAAAATGTTCAAAGATTTTATTATCGAAATTTTTTGAGAGTTTCACAATTATTTGCTGAATGTAGATTTCCAACATGATTTGCTGGAAATGCCTTTAAAATGCCCCTTTGTATATTGATTTTATATGTTCTTTAGATGAGCTGAAATTTTGAGAGCTTTTATCTTTTAAAACCTTTGATAATTCAGCTTGAAAGTTACTTTAATATCTATTTTTTTCCACTGTGAAGAATAGAAAATCGAAATGAAACCTACACCAAAACCAGACCACTGCTTCTAAATCAATAAAACAGTGGATGACTGTTGGGAAAAACAAAGCTACGCTTCTTTAATATCTACTGATCTATCTGTGCTAAATCTGCTGCATAGATACTACCCAGTGTTGAAAATGTACTAATTGTATACCTGACATCTTAACAGATATTCAACTAAGTTCTAGTTGAGCCCAACTGCTGATCAGAGAAAAGAAACTCTGTGCTTACAATCAATCATCTTAAATGCAATTAGTTTTCTCTGGTCTTTCTTTTCAAAGAAAGGGACTAAGGCTCCTCAGGCTGCAGGAAAGATTCACACAGATTTTGAAAAGGGATTCATTATGGCTGAAGTAATGAAATACGAAGATTTTAAAGAGGAAGGTTCTGAAAATGCAGTCAAGGTAAAGAATTATTTTATTTTGTATTTCACATTGTTTCCATTGATGTGGTTATTCATGATAAAAATGAATGATAAATACCTTTTAAACTCAGTGTAGTCTAAAAAATGTAATAAGATGATCAGTGTTTAGTGTTACTATCAACTGACTTAAGAGCTATAGATGTTTACATACTTTTAGATCATTTTAAAAATGTGTGAATTGTCAGTACTTTTGCGGAGTTTTTTTCTATAATTGAAAAAATAGATTAGATTTAAGTAATTGTAAATAATTTCAAAGAATTTGTTCACTCATGGCCAATGAAAAATTATACTTATTACATTTGAATATCTGAAGTATAATATATATGCTTATGATTACTTCAAGAATAGAAATAGAAACTTAGTTAAGTAAAAGCTGTTCTTTCTAAAACTTCATGGTTTTACTTGTTTGTTGTTTAAAGATACTTGGGGATTTGATTTGCTTTCTCAACACTAGAGGGCAGGTCCAAAATTGTGCTTTATTTTAGCTAATAAGGATAATTTGGTTTGCAGACACTAATAGTGAAGCAGTTTTATACATGAGTAGTAGATGATTTTTTAAATGTAAATTCTGTTGCAAAATTAATTTTGTTTGATTTATTAGATGTTACTTAGAGAAATCTAGCAATTTCTAATATAGATAGATTAGGTGATTAAACTGACGTTGTAGGACAGTTCTTTAATTTAATATTTGAAGACTACCATAGAAAATGTTATAGAATTTAAAGAAGATTCTTGTGTTTACTATTTCATAAGTTGAAAGGAATACAAAAAAGTTTATTTCAGGTTTAGTTTATTTTCATTGGTATCATTGGAAAGGTCATACTGAACAGCAGGACTTTAATAGAACTGTTGGAACACCAGGAAGAGGAGGGGAAATTCTTGGTATACTTGGTTCAATGTTGAATGAGAACCATTTTGTTTTTTTAAAAGAGTGGAAAGAGTAACAGTTTACAAGTAAACACGGTTGTTAATTTTTCAGTGGCGGCATCTGTATCGATATAGGTAGGTATGCAAATACTGAGATGGAACTTTGTCAGGAATACTAATTAGACTTGAACAAAAATCTCAGATTATTTGTCAACATGCTACATCATGTTGGCATATCTGTTTTTCGTAAGGAAGATAAAATGAGGATGTTTTCTATTACTAGAATTCAGAGATCAGATGCTTGTTTTTTTATACTCTTGAAATTGTAAGCCTGTTTACCAATCCTTAGTAGATCTATGTAAGTATTTCCTTTAACAATTGAGAGAAACTTTATAATATCCAATAAATAGTGTTTCCTGCTTATAAGACTATTTACCACTAACTGGTAGTTTTTATACTATAAATTAGAAAGGGTTGACTCTGACATTTTCACCTAGGATACCATTAAATATTTTATGTTGTTTTAACCTCCAAAACTAGTATTTCAAAATTTGAAGTCCAAGTAAAATGAAGCATTTATGAATTGCTCTATGCTCCTTTATTCAATAAATGTTTACTTTCAGATTATCAAGTAGGTTTTAGATTTGAGGGCAAGATTGTGTATATGTGTATGTATGTATATATATTTCTAACACCAGTGCAGCATAACTAATTTAATGCCAGTGCTGTGAACTATATACTGAATAGCTCTGTGTGGGCTTTGTAGTCTACAGGGATATCACATTATTAGCAATCATATCTGCTTAGGCAAAGCTGGCTTCTACAGATGGCTGCTTTCAAGTGCAAATGAACTGGTTAGACGTGTCTTGTTTAATACATACTCAAGATTCACAAATGGGTATTGATTTTTTTTTCAACCAGTGTTTCTGATAGCAGTGGAAATGGATTAAATGGTCTCTAGAGAATTTAAAGGAACACTGTCACTTTTAATTAATAGTAAACTTGAGTGGTAACAAAGTATATAAAGTTACATTAATATATCATGTCAATATGTACTTGATTTATATTGTCTATATAGTTTTATAACAGTGGGCTATAGATTCTAGAAATAAGTAGCTCATGGCCTTCAATACATTGCATGTCTTTATAAAAATATGAATATATGTGTTTATATATGTGTGTATATGTGTGTGTGTGTATATATACATATGCATTTTAGAATGGTAGGGTACATTACATTGGCTTTTTAGAAATAAGTTTTATATATTCTTCATATATTTATATTCTTTTAAAATCAGGACAGTTTTATACGTGGTCTAGATAATTGAAAATATGCTTACTAGGGCTCTGCAATCTGGTTTGTTGATTTTACCCTCAGATGTATGATCTTTATTAGTGTTTTTGTTACAGATTAGTATAATTTAACTTGGCTTTGGACATTCTTATCAATATCTGCAAAGAGAAGCACTAATCCTGTTGGATTATATATATATAATATATATATCCTGTTGGATATAAAGGTTTCTTCTTAATACATTCTAACAGAAGGGAAATACTTTTGAGAATTTCCTCCAAAAGATCCTCAAGTCCTTATTGTTGAGGAGTCAATGGTGGGGTCATGTGGGACCATGTCAGCTGTGTGCAGTGTTAAGTGTGGGTGCTGCAGAGCCTGTTGTACTTAGGGTGAAGTCAAGTTCATGCCATGGACTAAACTTGGTTTTCTGGAACTGCTGCTTGCTTCTATTAAAATTACCAGCAGATTGCATGTCTGGATCTGCATACCAGCAGGTGGAATCAGTTGCTTTGCCGACTAATTTACAAGTGGAAGAAATATCTGTCTTTGCAACTGCAACCTGTTAGAGTCTCCTTGTAACTAGGGCCATTAGTCAGGAAACCATATGATGAATTCTAGTACATACTTCTGTGTATAGACATTGTCAAGACTAAATTTTAAAAACTACAAGGAAACAGTTCAGAATCTTACACAATAACTGATCATAATTTTCCTTATACCAACTATATTTTTGGCATCACCAGTCTCACCAAAGGATTTCTTTAAGCAAATAAAGCAGCTTTTAACTAGTTATATAGTCTTTTTCTTTCTGCCTGGTTTGATCTGTTTTGTTACAGTGACTTGCTGGATGTTTGCAGACACATCAGAAATGTACCATAAACAGCATGTAATGAAACTTAATGATATTGGTATAATTACATTTATGTACCAACAGTTTAGTGGAGAATACATTATGATTATGTATATATGGAAAATCTAGTTCTGCCCAAATCAAGAATACTTTGCTTCTCTCCAAGTCTAGTTTTGAACTTGTATGCCTTCCTATATTTCATTTTTTTCTTTTTTTATATCACCCAAGTAGTATAATACTTTTTATATCTGCTGCCACCATTTACCCTGTGTATTTAGTTGTAAAATAACAACCCATTTCCTTTATATTTTCTGTTTGCAGGCTGCTGGAAAGTACAGACAACAAGGCAGAAATTATATTGTTGAAGATGGAGATATTATCTTCTTCAAATTTAACACACCTCAGCAACCGAAGAAGAAATAAAATTTAGTTATTGCTCAGATGAACATACAACTTCCAAAAGGCATCTGAGTTTTTTAAAATTAAAGTTTCTGAAAACCGATGGGACAAATAAAGTTGGGGAGATGGGAATCTTCAACAAATCAATTATTTTTATTTGTTTTAAATTTAAAATACTGTGTACCCCCCCCACCCCCCAATGAAATGCAAGTTCACTAAATGTGAACAGCTTTGCTTTTCACGTGATTAAGACCCTACTCCAAATTGTAGAAGCTTTTCAGGAACCATATTACTCTCATGATACTTCATTAATCTCCATCCTGTATGCCAAGCCTGACACATTTGACAGTGAGGACAATGTGGCTTGCTCCTTTTTGAATCTACAGATAATGCATGTTTTACAGTACTCCAGATGTCTACACTCAATAAAACATTTGACAAAACCAGCCTTGGTGTGTTTGGGGATGTCTGTATTGACTGACTGTGGTGTGCTGAATGTGATACGGCACCTGGTGGTTGCTGATTACGGAATTTTAAGGCGTGTGTATGACACAGTAACTGGCAGTGTGGGGCAGCTGCAATTGTGTCTTAAAAGTGAGTCTTTCATGGGAATCAGAAGAATAGTATACCAGGGATTTGTCTCAAAAAAGTTAATTAATTTGTAGATCAACATTTATTGAAAGATGATAGCAATGATATTATGAGGGATATGAAATAGGTGAATCTGACCACAAAGAAGAAAATTCTGTTTCAAAAATTAAAGAATTTTGTTTGTTATTGTTGTTCTGACCATATTGAAAAGAGGTTGGTTCACTTTTAATCTTTCCTTTGAAATTATTAAATTGTAAAAACGGACCCATTGATGTCTGGTAGGTTATGTTTTGCTTCAATTCAGCACTGTGTATTTTGCTGATTTTGAAATACTAAGATCAGACATTGGAAATTTTAAAAATTCTTTCATTCTTACTCTTCAGATATTTGAGAGCAGTTGAAGTGGTAGTATGGGTAAGTTAAGCACTTCTTAACATTGTAGCAGAAAAGTCCAAAAGAAAGACTAGAACAAACTGGTAAGTTGGAGACCCTTTGCCACTTAGCCTTCTCATGTGATGATGGCCTTAAAGCTCTCTCAGCCCTGAACCTCCCTATCTCTCCCATGGTTCCATTCCTGTGAGACCTCCCTTCCTGTCCTCATCCTCTGCCCTTTTGTCCTCTTCTGTGACCACAGGACCATTTCGATGGAATGTAGATTCATACCCAGCCAGCCTTTGCCTCTACTGTATCGCTTTGGGACTTTAAAGATGCAGAAATATTAAAACACACATAAACTTAAAATGGAAAGTTACCAAATGTAGCACAAGAGGCAAGAAAATGGGTGATTTTTAAAGGAGATGTGGCTATATGTAGGAAAGGATAAAGAGGATGAGGTTGAGTCGTGTATATAATTCAGAAGCTCTCCAGTGAGTATTTTTTTAGTATCAAACAGTGATCTTCTTTTGCTAACATAAAAATGAGTAAACTACAGCAGAGAAATAAGAATAAAGCTAATGAAGGGTTTTTAAAAAGAACTAAGTAAAACTAATAAAACTAGGCTACAGGTGTAGCTGACCAAGTTTGCTGTGAAAAATCCTTGTTATATCTATTTCCGTATTGGAGTAATGTGTAGATTAGTGGATTGTTAGGGATTTCAGCAGTATAAGAAAGAATCAAATATCTTGCTTTTGGGTCTTTTCCAAAGTAAATTGCATAGACTTCTTAAAGAAGTTTGAAATCAGTAAAAAGACGTTAGGATCCTGTAATTGTACTTTGTCTAGCTTCTAATGTGATAATTGCACATTGCACAACAGAACCATTAATAAGAGAAAGAAGTTAGTTTTGAGGTAACTGCATTCATTAGGGGCTGAGAATCAATGTAAAAAATGTTTAATTTGGTTAGAAGTTCTGCAGCATTGTATGTACATATACAAAATTTCATTTTCTCCGAAAGTTGAGAATTCCAAGAAGAACTGTTACATGTAATCACATATATGCCTATATCTAAACGTTTTCCCTCCTTTAATATTGATATAGTTCATGTATTTTAGGATGTTATATAAATATTTTTGCATGTATCTGTAGCTCCATCTTAATCAAATTTATGGTTAAAAGAGATTTGAGGCCAGGCGTGGTGGCTCACACCTGTAATCTCAACACTTTGGGAGGCCAAGGTGGGAAGATCACTTGAGCACAGGAGTTTGAGACCAACCTGTGCAACATCATGAAACATCGTCTCTACAAAAAAAAAATTAGCTGGGCATCATGGCACCTGTAGTCCCAGCTACTTAGGAGGCTGAGATGGGAGGATTGATCAGTCACTTGAGCCTTGGAGGTAGAGGCTACTGTGAGCCATGATCATGCCACTGCACTCCAGCCTGGGCAACAGAGTGAAACCCTGTCTCCAAAGAGAGAGAGAGAGAGACTTGAGAAGGCTTGTGCCCAAAGCTTCAAGAAACTTTGTGATAGCATTTAGTTGTGTTTTATCATGGTTACCTTCATAACATGCATTTTGCGCATGGCTCAGAGCAGAACCAGATCTCCCAAGGAAGCACAAATAGTTTTCGTTGCTAACTTAGTTATGAGTGAAGCCTCTGTTCACTTATAACTTGCCAGTTTCATTGGTGGAATAAGCCCCCTTACTCATGATTCATCAATATTCTTATATTAGAATTCCAGTTTGATGTTTGTCTCTAGTTGTCTGTGTGTAATATTCCCAAAGCTCCTTTGGAACAACCCCGTCTCCTTTCATTCAGAGAGTCAGAGACGATATCTCCTCCTCCTGCCTGTTCTATTCTGATTAGTCTACTTAAATTTACTTGATGCTCTTTTTATTTTACAAGAGACTTGAGAGATGTTGGTTGTTTCTAATGGCAAACTACTTTAGCTGGGAAAATTCGTTTCAACTTACTTAAAGTTTGTAAAATACACTATGGTGATAAAATAAAAGAGCTAGGTTTGACTTTTGAGTGACTTTTTGTCTCCTAACTGGCTTTGGGCCCCTTATAAAAACTGACCATTCCTGCATCACCTTCATGGTCTATGAGTATCCCAAACCACTTGTAAATTAGTACTTCAGTGAAAAGCCTTGTGTTGCAATTAGGAAGTATAAAAAAGAAGGGACTCACGTGACCACCCAGGCAGCAAGCACTTCACAGAGTTCTCAAACCACACATCTAATCTGCTCTTTGGCTCTGCAGGTCTAGGAACTAATTTTCTTCAGCTCAGCAATGCTGTGTTATAACACTTTCCAAACATCTAAGAGCCTAATTTATAAATTAGAATGGCAAGTTCTTCATTTGCAGCAGATGTTCCTGATATATCGGTAACAGATGCTAATTAAGGCCCATCCATCCTCAGGAGTCAGGAGGCCAGGATCTGTACCTGACTGTACTGCTTCCTAGTTGTATGACCTTAGTTATACAAGCTACTTACCCACTCAGAATCTGTTTCCTCACCTGTAAAATGAGGATAATAGGACCACCCTCATGGGGTTTTTGTGAGGGTTAACTTACGTATACATGGAAAATGCTGAAGCTGCTTAGTACCTACTAGTAAGTGCTCAATAAATGTTAGCAATTCTTTTAATTTGTTTGAGGTGCTTGCTGCTTGTGTCTACTCAAGAGGCAAAACTATAGAATGTTGCTTTGTAAAATTAGAAGAGAGCAACATAAATGTTCTTTAGGAAATCACTTCCAGGATCTCTCTAAATGGATGTCCCCAATTGAGAATACTTCTGTCTGCTTAATCAACAAGTCAGTTTATTATTCTTTCTCTGTAAGGTCACAATGGAAAGATGAGCACAAATACTTAACGATGGGTATTTCTTCTAAAGAAACATGAGAATAGGAGATAACGATTTGCCTATTCAGCATCACAGACTTCCACCAGCTCTAGAATGACCAACAGACTTCTTAATGAAACCTGAGAGGAACTGGCCAGGCACATTACCTCATGCCTGTAATCCCAGCACTTTGGGAGGCCGAGGCAGGCCCAGTAGTTTGAGACCAACCTGGGCAACATAGCAATACCCTGTCTCTACAAAAAATAAAAAGGAAAGGAACTTAGTCATATGAGTTGGGATTCTCCAATCCATCTCTTCCTTTCATTCTGAATGTATGCTGCTTGTGTCAGAGAATGGTTTATTCGATGCCATTCCAGGGGAACATTTCTGTATCTGCTTTCTTACTATGGATTATAGAGTTGCTTTCACACTTAGGCAAGCAACTAAGTAGGAAGCAGCCTTCATAAGGCGTCTGTGTGTGTGGCCTGCGTTTGAAGCTCTCATCCGTGAATCAGCGCATTCTGTTCCCACAGAACCTGGGAAAGATGGGCAAACAGTGAGATGTCCTATTCTTTGACTCTTCTTCCTCTGGTCTTATAAATTGCTTTTTTTTTTTTTTTTTTTTTTTTTTTTTTTTTTCTGGTGAGATAACGCATTTTGGTTGCCATAGGGTACAAGGAATAGGTCACATCTTCATTTAGTTACATGATAGCATATTTCCCTAGTCCTCTTGATACAGTTTTATAAAACACTGTGTTCAGGATCATAATAAACTCCTATCTTTTGGAAGGGGTTATTTGCAGATTATTTGATCCTGTCTATGTTGATTTAACGCTAAGGAAAGGACATTAGAGGAGGCCTGAGGGGGTGCTAGTTGTCTACCAGAACGCGTTCCTCTTTCTAATTTGTGTAGAGTACAGCGGGGTGCGTGGCTGTCCTGCTGTAGACTGTTTCCTGGCTTCCTTGCAGCCAGATGAAGGCTACATGGCTAAGTTCCCATGGGTGGAATATGAACAAAGTTATGCAGACTGATTCCAGACCTCTTACACACCTAGATGCGTGCTCCCCTCACATGCCTCTCACGTGCTCTTCCAGAGCACGCGCCATTAATAATGCATATGAAGACAACACCCAGGGGACAGTGGACCTGCATGGCAGCAGCTTGGATCTCTGAATGACTGTGGGGAACAGAGCTACCCAGTAACTTGGCTGCTTACCTTGGGGCTGGTACATGAAAGAAAAAGAAAAATGAATTTGAGTGTTCTTTAAGCTACTATATTTGAGCTACCATATTTCCGTCGTAACAGCTTAGCTTTTTACCCTAGCAAATATGTAGACACATTTGCTGTACTTGTTTCCATTATACTATATTTGGAGTTTATAGCTCCTGTTCTGTTATGAACACAGCTTTATAGAGTGGAAAGAGCTTTTGATCAGTTCTGGAATCAGACTCCACTTCCACTACTTAGATGTCATCTTGTGCCGTTAACTCTTCCGGCCTTATATTCTTCCTATGTATAATGAAGATAACGCTAATGTGTGGATTAAAGGGCCTAGTATCAAAGGACTGAGGAGAATTCCAGATATAAGCCGCTCAATAAATGCCAATTCCCGTACAGTTCTTTTTAACATCACCTAAAAGGAAGCACCATTAACAGGCCCAATCTTTATATACAACACACAAGAAAATTACAGAGCATGTTTTTCTGTTACTTTACCTACCCTGAGGAAGAAATGTTAATCTTTTAATGTTGCTAAAGAATATTCTGAAAGGAAATTTTGGTATTGAGTGGTAAGTGTTGACATCTTGCTAATAACACGTCAGGATTTCAGGTAAATCATTGAATTTTCAGACTGAAAATGTCGTTTGAGAGTATCTTGCTTAACTCATCTACTATGAAAGACGTTACTGAGAAGGAGGAAGATTAAGTGGCTTACCTGAAGTCACATAGCTAGATTAAATAGTGCTAACCACAATGACCAGTGGTGAAATAATAAACTGCCAAAAATTAATTTATAAATTAGTTATTTGTAAGTTGGAATTAATTTTCTCACAGAAAATTGTGATTATACTTTCAGAGTAGCCACAAAAATCTATTGAACACAGTGTTACTGAAGTGCTTTAGGGGTCTTGGACAACCAAGAAAAAAAAGAAAAGAGTAAGAAAGTCCAAACATCTCAGCTTAACAGCTGATGATCTGGCTACAGTGTACGTCACCGGTTTTCTCTGCCATTATTCATTTTCTTGTACAGATACAGATAAATTACCTAACCAACATTGCAGAGCTAATTATTTCCTCTGTAAAAAAAAAGATTGATTGTCCATAATTTTAAAACCAGTACAGTATAGCATTATTTGCATTGAATGATTCATATTGGCCTTAATGAATAAAACAAGGTTGGGTGAGTACAATGAAGATTCCATCAGTTTTGATCAAATAAGCTTGAAAATTTTCAGCAATTCATGATTTTCCCATTGAATCCTGCCTAGTACACTCAGAAGCAGTTTCTTTTTTTTAAAAAGTAACTGATTAAGGGTAAGTAGAGATGAGAAAACAAACAGATCCTTGTGGTTCTCTTTTATTTTTTAAACCTTACTCTCCCTTCTCCAAATTATTAGTACCAGAAAAATCATAAAGGAGTACTCATCCTAAAGAAATGAGAATATTGAGCCTTCATAAAGTGCATATGTTTGGTAAAATTTTAAAGATGTTGACTAGAAATTATATCAATATATAAAGTACACACAAAAAAATTGTTAATGCTTAGAATGACCACATTCACAATTGAACGGAGTATATTATTTCAGAAACCATAATAAAGAACTGGCTTTTGTAGAAGAGAGGGTAAATTATTTTCTATGATCCAAAGAATTAAAATACGTATCAGTTATAGTAAGATTCAATTGTAGTAGCAAAAACAATTGGAAACCATTTAAATGTCCATCAATACAGGAAAATGGTGACATGAACTATAATACATCCATACAAAAGAATATTGTTGGCCATTAAAAGAATAAAGTACATCCTTGGCTGGGCGTGGTGGCTCATGCCCGTATTCCCAGCACTTTGGGAGGCTGAGGTGGGTGGATCACTTGAAGTCAGGAGTTCAAGACCAGCCTGACCAATATGGTGAAACCCTGTCTCTACTAAAAACACAAAAATTAGCCGGGCGTGGTGGTGCATGCCTGTAATCCCAGCTACTTGGAAGGCTGAGGCAGGAGAATTGCATGAACCCAGGAGATGGAGTTTGCAGTGAGCTGAGATCACGCCACTGCACTCCAACCTGGGTGACAAAGCAAGACTCCATCCCCCCCCCCAAAAAAAAAAAAAAAAA
>NW_016818380.1:1030221-1080759 GCF_001698545.2 Rhinopithecus bieti
CAACGTGGTGAACCCCTGTCTCTACTAAAAATATAAAAATTAGTCAGGCATGGTGGCGGGTGCCTGTAATCCCAGCTACTCAGGAGGCTGAGGTAGGAGGATTGCTTGAACCCAGGAGGCAGAGGCTGCAGTGAGCAGAGACTGTGCCACTCACTGCACTCCAGCCTGGGCAGCAGAGTGAGACTGTGTCTCAAAAAAAAAAAAAAAAAAAAAAAAAAAAAAAAAAAAAAGTCCAGGTGCGGTTGCTTACAACTGTAATCCCAGCACTTTGGGAGGTCAAGGCGGGCGGATCATCTGAGGTCAAGAGTTCCAGACTAGCCTGACCAACATGGAAAAACCCCGCCTCTACTAAAAATACAAAATTAGCTGGCCGTGGTAGCATGTGCCTGTAATCCCAGCTACACGGGAGGCTGAGGCAGGAGAATCACTTGAACCTGGAGGGTAGAGGTTGCAGTGTGCTGAGATCGTGCCACTGCACTCCAGTCTGGGCAACAAGAGTGAAACTTTGTCTCAAAAAAAAAAACAAAAAACTTACTATAAAGCTCCAGTAATCAAGAAAGTGTGGTGCCGGTGAAAAAATAGACAAAAAAAAAAAAAATCAATAGAACAAAATGGAGAGTCCAGAAAAAGACCCACATAAATGTAGTCAACTGACTTTTGACAAAGGAGCAAAGGCAATAAAATGGAGCAGTGATAGCCTTTTCAACAAATAGTGCTGGAACAACTGGACATTCACATGCAAAAAACTAAATCTAGACACACAGACCTTACTCTTTACAAAAATTAACTCAAAATGAATCATGGACCTAAAGGTAAAACACAAAACTATAAAAATCCTGGAAGATAACACAGGAGAAAATCTAGATGGGGTTGGGTTTGGCGAGGACTTTTTTTTAGATACAACATCTAAGACATGATCCACAAAAGAAAGAATTGATAAGCTGACCTGCATTAAAATTAAAAACTTATCTACGAAAAACCGTCAAGAGAATGACAGACTGGGAGAAAATATTTGCAAAGGACATATCTGATAAAGAACATTTCTGGACTGTTATCCAAAATATGCAAAGAACTTAAAACTCAAAAATAAGAAAATGAACAACCCAATTAAATGTCTTGAGGATAGGTTGGAGATGGCCATTAAACATCCTTGGGTAGATATCAGACTGGGTAGATACCAAGACTAATTGTTGTGTCTGAAGCTCAGAGGAAAGTTTGAGGGAGCAGGTATATAAATTTAGAATATTACTGTATGGATGTTACTTAAAACCTGAGGGCCAGAATAGCTCACCTAGACAAGAGAGAACAGAAAGAGAAGAGGATAGGGCCCAGGAATGAGCCTAATGCAAAAGGTCTCTGGAAAGAGGAGGGGCCAGCAAATTGCAGCCAAAAAAAAAAAAAAAACTGCCAAGGCCGGACATAGTGGCCCACGCCTGTAATCCCAGCACTTTGGGAGGCTAAAGCAGGCAGATCACTTGAGGCCAGGAGTCCAAGACCAGCCTGGCCAACGTGGTGAAACCCCATTTCTACTAAAAGTACAAAAATTAGCCAGGCATGCTGGTGCACAGCTGTAATCCCAGCTACTCAGGAAGCTGAGGTGGGAGGATCCCTTGAACTCGGGAGACAGAGGCTGCAGTGAGCAGAAATGGTGCCACTGCACTGCAGCCTGGGCAACAGAGCGAGACCTTGTCTCAAAAAAAAAAGAAAAAAAAAGAAAAAAAAGAAGAAGCCAATGAGAAAGGAACAAACCAAGAGAGGATGGTGTCAGAGCAGCCCGGAGACAGAAAAACGGTTTCAAGAAGAGAGCAAATGTTGCTGAGCAGTTGAAAAAAAGTGAAGATGAAAGATGTGCTGCTTGAGGGTGGAGCACGGTGGCTCGCTCACGCCTGTAATCCCACACACTTCAGGAGGCCGAGGCAGGAGGATCACCTAAGGTCAGGAGTTTGAGACCAGACTGGCCAACATGGTGAAACCCCGTCTCTACTAAAAATGCAAAAATGAGCCAGGTGTGGTGGCAGGCACCTGTAGTCCCAGCTACTCAGGAGAGTGAGACAGGAGAATCGCTTAAACCCGGGAGGAGGAGGTTGCAGTGAGCCGAGATCGCACCACTGCACTCCAGCCTGGGTGACAGAGCAAGACTCTGCCTCAAAAAAAAAAAAAAGAAAGAAAGAAAAAAAAAATCCAGCCCTTTGAGAGGCCAAGGTGGAAGTATCACTTGAGGCCAGGAGTTCAAGACCAGCCTGGGCAACATAGTAAGACTCTGTCTCTACCAAAAAATAAAAAATAAAAATTAACTGAATGTGATGATTGTGCGACTGCTTTGAGTGCAGAGCAAGACCCTGTCTCAAAAAAAAAAAAAAAAATTTAAAAAAAAAAGGATGTGCTGCTTCACAAGTTCTATTTAATTTGAAAGCAAGTTCAGATTACTCTTTTGAGAAGTTTTGCTGTAAAGGGGACAAGAGAAATGGAAATGGGGGAGATGGGAAGCAAAGAGGTTTCTGTTGTTGGTAGGTGTACTGCAGATTTTTTAGGAATGGAGCGTGCCAGGGCATGTTTGGGTATTGAGTGGAATGTTCCCGAGAGGAGGAGAGCTGGAGGCTGATGAAGCAAGAGAGAGAAGGATGACGAAAGAGACCCAGTCCTTAAGAAGCTACGGCGGATGAGAACCGGAGCATAGGTGGAGGGACTGGCCTTTGGTGGAAGCAGGAATGCTTCCAGTAAATAGAAGGGAAGGCAGGACTAGATGTGTAGCTTCCGTTTTCTCAGTGAAGTTGGAGTGAACGCCATCAGCAGAGCGGGTGTGGAAGGAGTGGATGTGAAAGGAAAGGAGAAGGTTTGACACAGCCCTCTTCAATGTGCACTGTTGTTTTTTTTGTTTTTTAAACCTAAATTCCAAGAACTAACACAGAACCCTACAGGGCCCCGTTCATGAACTCTTTAGTTACTGGATTGTTTCACAGGTGACAACATTTTATCAACCCGGGCGGTCGACAGCGCTTCCCAGCTAGGGGTCAGTCCTAGGAGAACCAGGCCCTCTGACTCCTCCACGCCTATTCTTTACTTGGCTCCAGGGAATAAAAAATACGAGAGTTTCAGTAATCTCTCATTAGGCTCTGGCTTTTATCTTCCCATTTTTGTGATAAGATTCCTCAGTTCTTGCTCTAAAGAGGCCCGCCAAACCTGAGCAGCCTCTATTTGGGGCAACTACACTTCTTCGAGAAAGTTCCGTCCCTTTCGTAGAACAGAGCAGTCCTGGCTGCTGATATCAATGATGTAAATGGGACAGGGGCTGCGGAGAGTGACGTGTTTGGTTCACGGCCTCTCGCTGCAATCCTTTGAAATCCCATGGAAGTGCAGACAAGAGACCACCCCTTGAACTTTTGAGGCTCTTGTCTGAGTGGATTAACTAATTCTGTTTACTAATATCTCTCTTCTCCCACTGAGGATCCTTGTCTTTAGAATTCAGTGTTCTTTTTGCTTCAAACAAAGCTTCCAGTTTCCTGCTCTTCTGATCACAGCATGAGAGCAAGCTGATTTGCTTTGGTCAAATGTTGTGTGTAAGTGATTTCAGTGATTTGGCATATTATATTTGTGTCATTTTGGGGTGAATTCCAGGGACCTTGAGACATCATTACTTTAAATTTGAAAATAGATTTAATGAAGAACTGTATTTCTAGGGAAGAGACTTGGTCAAGTTTTATTTACAGGGAAGGAGCCTATTCTGTGGCTTAACTCCTACAAAGCCACGTATGATATCTGGTTTGACTGAGGGCTTTATCCAATTTGACAGTATATAGCAAATGGAAGATGTATTTCCTTATTATGCACTCTTTGAATAGTAATGATGAACTCAGGCTTTGGGACCAGGGTCCCACTTTCACCTGTTAATGCCTCCAGACATCACAAACACTATTGATTGTTTAACCATCGCCATCTCACAAACCCACCACACCCCCTTTTCCTTGCCAACAAAGTCTCATTTTGCTCCATAGAGCGAGTGTGCTCAGCTTCAGGAAATGAATCATTATGGCTCTAAATTCATCATGATATCCCACTTCTCCTTTGCCAGTGACAGGGCTAGGCAGGTGAGCCAGCACTGGCCTGGAAAGTATGAGGGTTTGGGGAGGGGGCTTGGCAAAGCTTTGCAGGGGAAATTTTCCTCCCTGATACAAAAGGGAGACAAGAAAAGCTATCCATTTTGTCTCTTTTTTAAATGTTTTCAGACAGGGTCTTGCTCTGTTGCCCAGGCTGGAGTGCAGTGGTTGCTCACTGGAACCTTTGCATCCTGGGCTCAAGCGATCTGCCCACCTCAGCCTCCCAAAGTGCTGGGATTACAGGCGTGAGCCACCATGCCTGGCCAAGCTATCCATTCGCTCTCCTTCTGCTGCGAGGGCTTGGGATGAATTCCAGGGCCCTCTGGACATCATTCCTTTTTTTTTTTTAATTTGAAAATAGATTTGATGAAGAACTGCATTTGAACCTATGGAAGGGGAAAGCCGAGAGGCAGAGAAGCAGCGCCTAGACTCTGTTAGCCAATCCGGATCGGAGCAGCTGCCCACAGACGTCATCTTTTGTATGAGAATTAAATGCCCTCATGATTTCAGTCATTTGTAGTTGAATATTCTGTAACTTGCAGCTAAAAACCTCCAGATACTTCTGGGTTCACAGAACTTGCTATGTTCAAGAACATATATAACTAACACTCTTCATCCTGGCTTAGCAAAAACAATTCCCCATCCCCACTTGGCTGTAAAGCCATGGTTCCTTACTAGCTTGTTAAGTACTGTTAAATACCCAAGAGTAGTACAAAAGCAAAGTGTTATGATTCTTCTGGTTTTCTAGTGCAGTTTGGCTAAGTGGGATATTAAAAATAAAATAATGTTTCAGTAACTCATCTATAGAGAAGAGAATGTCAGTATTTCTAAACAGTCATTTTATTTTATTAAAACATTTTTTTAGAGACAGAGTCATGGTCTGTCACCCAGGCTGGAGTACAGTGGTACAATCATGGCTCACTGCAGCTTCAAACTCTTGGTCTCAAGTGATCCTACTGCATCAGCCTCCCAAGTAGCTAGGACTACAGCACGTACCACCACCATGCCCAAATTTTAAAAAAATTTTTTTTGTAGAGATGGTGTCTTGCTATGTTGCCCAGCCTGGTCTGAAACTCCTGACCTCAAGTGATCCTCCCACTTCGACCTCCCAAAAGTGCTAGGATTATAGGCATGAGCCACTATGCCCAGTCTAAATAGCTATTTTAAGGTTTTCTTCTTTAAAATGTTTTTTAAACTTTCTGGTTCAGAATTTGAGTTTTTAATTGGATCAGACTTTGAGAATTATTGGAAACCCACCAAATACAGTTACTCTTGCCTGAGGCAGTAACTTTTTTTCTGTAAAAGCTCTCCTGTATTATTAAAACCCAAAATATTCCTCATCCTTTATGGCGCGGCCTTTGTTAACCTTATTTGCCTATCACTTCAGCACTTTACCCACATTTATCACTAGAGGCTTAAATTTGTTGATATTTTTTCACACTTTTTCTCCTTTCCAGTTCATTCATATCTTTATATCTTGTGTCCCCAAAAGTGTGGGAATATGGCCAGACCTCATCTTGGGGACTGCCAAGTCAGTTTCACAGATGACAATGTGGAGAGTTACAGAACCAACTGTCAAATGTACATCTTTAGTTTATCAGGTTTTCTGTTTTCATATCTTTTCCTGAGAGTACAATTAAGGCATTTAGATTAAAATCAGTTCCAGAAATCCCCTGATAGTAACAAGCAAAAACAATAATAAAACAGCACTTATTCCGAGCCTAAAGTAAACCATGCAACGAGCCCAAATGAAAGAAGCATAACTTTGTTTTTCATTCTGCGTTTTAGCTTCTAAGGTGGTCCAGGTAGATTTAGTTACTGGCAGTAGATACAGGTTATTTGCTTAACTAAATGAATTAGGGGCAGGGTGTGGGGAAGAAGGAGGAGGAAAAAGGAGGGTGATAAAAGAACACTGAACAAGTTAGGACGGAACTTTTACAGTGCAGATACATAGGCTGATGAGCATTTCTGAAAGTGGCTTATTGAACATGTTTTCAAATTCCACATCAAGTACTGATTGCGTTAAGCAAGATGAATAATTTATCTCCTGCATCACTAGAGCAAAAACTGATAGTGTAAACTTTATTAGGTTTTTTTTTTTTTTGAGACAGGGTCTTTCTGTGTCACCCAGGCTGAAGTGCAGTGGCCACATCACAGCTCACTGCAGCCTCACCTCCTGGGCTCAAGCAATCCTCCTGCGCCAGCCTTCTGAGTAGCTGGGACTATAGGTGCATGCCACCATGCCTGACTAATTTTTGTATTTTTTGTAGAGATGGGGTTTTGCCATGTGTCCCAGTCTGGTCTCAAACTCCTGGGCTCAGGCAATCTGTCCTCCTCCGTCTCCCACAGTGCTGGGATTACAGCATGAGTCACTGCACCCAGACTGTTCATTAGATTTAACAAGCATGCATGAGCCCAGGCCTGCACCAGGCAGTAAAGACTATTGACCTACTGAAACCTAGGCCTATAGATCAGAGATTTCAAAGCTGTTTCAATTTTACTGGAGATTCTAATTCAGGGAGAGGACTGAGTGATGACGTGGAGAGGCCAATGAAATTGGAAGAAGAATTTATGACTTGTATTTGCCAAGGGATGAGGGCACATCATGCATGCAGGGCCACATGGGGAAGCACCAGGTTAGGTCAGGAAGGAGAAGTGGTGAGAAGAAAGCCCAGGCCACAGCCTTTATTGTGGTTTCCTTAGGAAAAACAAGTTGGGGCAGGAGAAACAGTATAGGACTGGCTATTTCAAATAATTTTGGCGAGCTCTGGGCTATAGGGGTGGTCTGTAGTTGTCTGGTACCTGGCCCAGGGTGATTTCGGGCAGAGGAAATATTGGCTGGTGTATAAGAGTTACATAAGAAAGTGTTTGGAAGTATGGACTCAAATGATTGGTTAGAGGGTTTGTAATATGATTTTTGTGCATCTGGGAAAGCTGGATTGCAGAGGAAATATAAATAACTTTGGTCATTGATTTGGCCTTGTGACTAATGAATACCAAACAGACAAATACAGAATCTAAGAAAACACAGAAGTCCACATGATCAGAGTATCTCAGTGAAGATCAATCATCTTACATAAACACACAACTTAGAAACTAGCCCATGCACCAGGCAGCATGTGGAAAAACAGCCACATGGCTATTCCATGTCTTCATTCTAACAATGGGTAGTAAAGCATTTGGTTTTGCCCAGAGGGCGAACTGGCCTTTGCCCTCAGCTTCTGGGATTAACCTCAGTCATAACTTACAGGAGGATCTTGGTTTAGGGGAGGGGATAACCACATTGGATCCTAGGGTACATGCTGGCCATGCCAGAAAGACCCAGCAGTGTGATTTAGGGTGAGAATTTGGGTCATGTAGTGTCAGTTGACCTTCAGAATGAGATCAGCCATGTGGGCAATCAATAAACCCATCATACCTACAGAACGAAGCTCCAATAAAAACTCTGGACACTGAAATTTGCTTGCACCTCTTTGGTTGACAGTACTCAAGGTGTATCCTCACACATAGATGCCAGAAAGGTAATGTGTTCTAACTCCCCAGGAGAGGACATTGGAAGCTTCATGTTTGATAAGCCTCCCAGACTGCCCTATGTGTCTCTTTCGTTGGCTAATTCTAATCTGTATCTTTTCTCTATAATAAATCAAAACCATGAGTATAATAGCTTTCAATAAATTCAGCGGGTCCTTCTAGTGAATTATCCAATCTGAGAGTAGTTTGAGGAATCCCCCAAAGACGAGGTTAGTGTCAGAAATGAAAGCAGGGTTAAGAACTGTGACCTCAGCCTTTGCAGTTTGGCTGACTCTGGGCTTTATTTTTTAAAATGAAACCAAAAGAAAGATAATAGGTAAAAAATGGAGGATTCTCCTCCTTTCCCTAGATTTCTCCAGAGGATTTCTCTGTTAACTGTTTCTTTATGGCTTATCTTTCCAGATATTTTCCGTATAAATATAAACATGTATGCACAGTCTATTTTTAAATCATAAATGAGATTGTGCTCCATAGCTTGCCCTGAAACTTCCTTTAACCACTTCCATGTCATGAGTATTTTTTGTGTCAGCACATCCGGACATATTCCTGAGCTTTTTGATGGCTGAGTGATATTTGTTTGTATGGGTGAACTATCCTAAGACAGGAACCAGGTCTAAGGGATCTTGAGAGATTACCTGATGTCACGTGCGTAGAACTCCTAGAACAGTGCTGGCACAGAATAAGCAGGCACCACCTGTTTGTTCTCATTTATTTGTTTATGTAGCCAGCCCTCTCTTGTGTACATTGAGATTTCTAATTTTTCCATTATTCCCAAAAGGCTGCAGTGAATATTCTTGAACTTGTACATATACTTTCACATTTAGGATAAATTCCTGAGAATGGAATTGCTGGATCAAAGGGTATGCATTGCGGGGTGGTGTCAAATTGCTCTCTAAAACAGTTGTACCATGGCCGGGCGCAGTGGCTTATGTCCGTAATCCCAGCACTTTGGGAGGCCAATACGGGTGGATCACTTGAGGTCAGGAGTTAGAGACCAGCCTGGCCAACATGGCGAAATCCCGTCTCTACTTGTGCACACCTGTAGTCCCAACTACTTGGGAGGCTGAGGCAGGAGATTGCTTGAACCCGGGAGGCAGAGGTTGCAATGAGCCAAGATCATGCAGCTGCACTCCAGCCTGGGAGCCACAGGGAGATTCTGTCTCAAAAATAAATAAATAAATAAATAAATACATAAATACACAAATAAATAAATAATAAAATAAAATAAAATGGTTGCACCGGTTAACATTCCCACCTCACCCCATGGTGTGCTTGATTACCAGACCCTACTGAGCATTACCAACCTTTTTAGTCTTTACCAATCCGATAGATTTTTAACATTTCAATCTCCTTGTGGTTTAATTTGCATTTCTTTACTGGTGAAGTTGGCTATTTTATATATTTGTTCATTTACTTTATAGCACTTTTTCTTTTCAGGCTGCTTGTTTGTGTGCTTTAATATTCTATTTGGTTTACACAGATTTCCCCCATTCCATCGGAAACTGATATCTTGAGCGAGATTCAGGCAACACAAAAAGGTACCGGGATGCTTTCTCAGCCAGCATTTCCATACTATCATGACTTCCACTATGGTTTTAAATTTCCTTAAAATACAAAGCAAAGCAAAATGAAAACAGTGAAGACTAGAAAAAGGGATTAATTTTCTTTTCTTTTCTTTTTTTTTTTGTTTGTTTGAGATGAAGTCTCGCTCTGTCGCCTAGGCTGGAGTGCAGTGGCGCGATCTCGGTTCACTGCAAGCTCCGCCTCCCGGGTTCACGCCATTCTCCTGCCTCAGGCTCCCGAGTAGCTGGGACTACAGGAGCCCACCACCTCGCCTAGCTAATTTTTTTTTTTTTTATATTTTTAGTAGAGACGGGGTTTCACCGTGTTAGCCAGGATGGTCTCGATCTCCTGACCTCGTGTTCCACCCGCCTCGGCCTTCCAAAGTACTGGGATTACAGGCGTGAGCCACCGCGCCTGGCCTTGGAGGGACTAATTTTCCCTGGTTGGTTGAGGAGCTTTTTTTTGTTTCCTCCTCTCAACTAAAAAGATATCCTTTATTTTAACTTTATTTTAGGGGTCTCACCATTGCTCCAGTGTGGAAACCAACCCACCAGGAACTGAGTTATTTTATTCTTTAATTTAAATCAATCTGATAAATAAATACCCTTTTATTTCTCAACCCAGCATAGATGATGTTATATAACAGACTGGTAAACTGCTTTTGTGTTTTGGTAAATAAGTTTTTTGCACTTTTATAAGGCTGAATTACTTTACCAAAAGTAGTTTGACTTGCATGTTGTTTCAAAGACATATCTATTTTTTTTTTTAGGGTTTTTTTTTTTTTTTTTTCAGAGATGGGGTCTTGCTGTGTTGCCTAGTTGGGGTCTTTGTGTTGGCTAGTCTCCATCTCCTGTGCTCAAGCAATCTTCCCACCTCAGTCTCCTGAGTAGCTGGGACTACAGGGTGTGCCACTGTGCCCAGCTAAAGATGTATTCTTGATTTTCAAGTGCATTTCACATTTTGCAAAGAATATTTGCATAAACTCCTCAAGAATTTGGTTTCTTCCAAAAGGAAATGGCCGGGCGCGGTGGCTCACACCTGTAATTCCAGCACTTTGGGAGGCCAAGGTGGGCAGATCAGGAGGTCAGGAGTTTGAGACTAGCTTGACCAACATGGTGAAACCCTGTCTCTACTAAAAATACAAAAAAAATTGCCAGGCATGGTGGCTTGCACCTGTCGTCCCAGCTACTAGGGAGGCTGAGGTGGGAGGGTCACTTGAGCCTGGGAGCAGAGGCTGTGGTGAGCCAAGATCATGCCACTGGACTCCAGCCTAGGTAACAAAGCAAGACCCTGTCTCAAAAAAATAAACAAAAAACAAAAATGGAGAGAACCCAAGATGTGGTCCTGCCTTTCTTCGAACCTCCTTTTCTTCTAATATTGACCTCCTAATTGGGAGTCCTTGCTTGTCAACTATACAGCCTCCCTCCTTCCTCCTCACATTTTTCAGAACTTGTAACAGTTGGTATATGATTCATACATACTGGTTTATTTCACATAGTTTTATATGTTCAGATCCATCTTTTCTCCCCTGTGAAGTTATAAAGCTCTTATAGATTAGATGCTGCATTAGTTACATAGTGCTGCACAACAAATCACCCCAGATTTAACACCTTAAAACAACAATAACATTTATGATCTAGCAGTTTCTGCAGGCCAGAAGTCGGTGGAAGCAGCTCATCTGTGCACAGCAATCCCAGGGCTGGGCTGGAGCTGCAGACAGTACTCCCGAGGTAGCTCACTCTCGTGGCCACCAAACTGGAGCTACTCAGTTTCTTACCATGTGGACTCTTTGGTGGAGCTGCTTCCCAGAGCCACTCGAGAGCCCTCATGACATGCATCTGGCTTTCTCCGGAGTGAGTGACTCAAGAAAGAGCAAGGCAAAAGCCATAGGTCTTTTATGGCCCAGGCTCAGAAGTCAAACACTGTCATTTCCAAAATATCCTGTTGGGTACCTAGATCAGTCCTCCACAGGGTCATGAATACCAGGAGGCAGGAATCATTTGGGGCCATCTTAGAGGCTGGCTACCATAGGAACCCTGTCTTTTACTCATTCTGTATGTTATGCCTTGTAGATCATAGATTCTGGCATAGGCATAATCACTTAACCCAAACTATGCAGAAATGTCATAATGAATCAAGAAGCAAATTCTGCCAGGTGCAGTGGCTCACACCTGTAATCCCAGCGCTTTGGGAAGCTGAGGTGGGCCGATCACCTGAGATCGGGGGTTCAAGACCAGCCTGACCAACATGGAGAAACCCCATCTCTACTAAAAATGCAAAAAGTTAGCCAGGCATGGTGGCACATGCCTGTCATCCCAGCTACTCAGGAGGCTGAGGCAGGAGAATCACTTGAACCCGGGAGGCAGAGGTTGCGGTGAGCAGAGATCGCACCATTGCATTCCAGCCTGGGCAACAAGAGCGAGAAACTCAGTCTCAAAAAAAAAAAAGGAAACAAATTCTTTTTATAACTCATGACTGTGAGTAAAAGGACCAGTCTTGGGTCAAGTTGCCTGGGAGACATCTCCAAGGCAGACACTAACATGCAAGAAGTTTATTGTGGAAAAGAGCCCTCTGGATCACCACCGCTTGTTGGGGAGCGAAGGAACTAACATTGGGATCAGGGAATTGTGGAGCAACAAAGGCCTCAACCAATCCCAAGGGAAGCTCTGGAGCTAGGATGGCCCATCAAAGTATTTACACCATGAAAATTGGCAGTGCTACAAATCAGAGTCGTTATTTTCAGAGACAGGGTCTTGCTCTGTCACCTGGGCCAGAGTGCAGTGGCACTATCATATTATAGATCACTGCAGCCTGAAACTCCTGGGCTCAAGCAATCCTTCCACCTTAGCCTCCTGAGTAGCTGAGACTGCAAGTACAGGCCATTGTGCCTGACTAACCTACGTTTTCTAGAGACAGCTGTCTCACTATGTTAACCGGGCTGGTCTCAAACTTCTGCCTCATGCCATCCTCGTACTTCGACCTTCCAAAGCATTGGGACTGCAGGCATGAACTGCTACACCCAGTCAAATTCGGATTTTTGAAATCCCTGATCTAAACCTTGAGTTGGTTATTAATAATTTACCAGCACACTAGTGATCTTTTGAATCCCTTTTCCTGAGATCCAGAAGGTAGTATCTTAGCACGTTAAAATTTCTGAGAAGTCCCACAATAATGAAGTTTGTTTAACTTTGTGAAATAAACATTTCCCAAACATAGGACGTTGGTATAAATTTTGATGCACAGACCCAAGTGTCTAATAAACTATTTAATTTCTGATTCTAACTCCCTTTTCTTCCAGATTGATGGGGGAAAACAACAACAAAAAACCACTTGGTTCTCACTTGTTGATCCACTCAGGCACTGCTCAGATGCCCAGAATCCCTGCTCACAGGCTCTGCCAGGTCTGAGGACTGAGCTCAGTTTCTGGGAGATGCTCCAGGGGAAGGGATCCTTGTCCTCTGGGTTGGGGTGCACGCTTCCCTCCCTGTGATTCAGCCTCTACTATTTCTGCCTCTTGGGCTTGTTTCACCTGTTCTGCCTGACTTCTGAAAGCATTTGCGTTTGCAAGCCCGGTCTAGGTGCACTTCCTGATCACTTTGTCTCTGCCACCTCCCTGGTGCTCTGCTTGCAAGCTAGGCCTTGGGCTCTCCTGAGCCACAAACCCTGTCTCCCCCACTTCTCCCCTCTTCCCTCCCCCGCCCCCTACTTCTCTTCCAGACTCCTGTTTCCCTGCCACATTCCTCTTCCCCTTCCCTTTTCTCCTTTTCGTCCTGTCTCCCCTTCCCCTTTTCTTCTTTCCTCAAAAACCCTTTCCAGGCTGGAGTAAATTTCTGTCCCTTCATCCAGCCTTTGCTTGAGAATCAGCTGAATTCTCCCAAGGACTTTGGCTTTGTTTCCCGTTCCATCAGCAGCCTCCAGAAGGTAATGAGCACTGTGCCTCTCCTGCTTCAATGGGGGAGGAACGGTATGGAATTGGGAGGGACGAGAAAACGTTCCTATCTAAAACCCCCTTTCCCTTCACCACACTGATTTGACTTTGGAACAGTTTTGTGGGGCACAGTTCAGGGAAACTCTGCAAGTGCTTCCCACGGTCTCTTGCAAAACCAGCGGGTGCCAAGGAGGTGCCACAGTGACCTCTGGGCTCACAATCTGTGACAGACAGTAAGACAGTCTGGAAATACTTTCATCTCAGCCCTTCAAGGGATTAGGTGCGAAAGGGAAGGGAGGGTAGAGCCTGGGAATCCCAGCTGACCTGGAGTCACTGAGTCCTGGAGGGCCAAGGCCGGATGGGAGAGGAGTTGCTGTTCTTAGTGGCTGTTTGAAAACTTTCATACAAGATCGCATCTTTCTTCATCCCGTTCACTTGTGTTTCCACAGGTACTGCTTTCTGAGGGTCTGGGTGGCTCCTTGGAAAAGGAGTCTGGTCCCCACTGTGATAGTGTTAAATATAAGTCTCTGAAAACATCTTAAAATCCCTCCCAAAATTCATGCATTGATGTAGAAGTGAGACCAAAATGTGAAGTCTTCACCAGTCTAAAATAAACTCAAAACCAGGTAAATGAGCATGACTGAATAGCCAGTCATTTCTAAATTGTTCATTTCACATAGTGAAGGCTTTACAGTGGTGGCAACTATGATAACAGATCCTATGACTTAGATAAGATCAACAAATTACCAAGTGCTAATTGTTTCTGCTGGGTGTAGGTGCGGAGATAAATAGCTTGTAAATTAAACAGCAGTGCGTAAGGGTGCCATTCCCAGACTCACAGGGGCTACTCCGCGCTCTCCAGCAAATAATTTCCCCTTATCTCATAATTCAATATTTTTACCTTTAAAAACCACAATCATCAGTGAATATGTTATCCTCCCAGTGCCAAATTTAAAAGAGGAGAAAGGAGATAAGAAGCAGTAATCTAATAAACTGAATGTCAATGTCATTTCATCCTTTTGCAAATCATCCAAGTATAGGCTTTCTGTGGTGGGTGGTTATTGGGTCATCTATGCAGCTTTTCCATAAGTAGCTCCTGCCCCAGTGCTGAAGTGTGGCAGCCGTCAGATCCAGAGCTTGTGTGGCCTGGAGCCTGTCAGTGAGGGCTCATGTGCCACAGCTGTCCTCTGTTGTTTAGGATCTTGCTTACAAATGGCATTTATAACATCAAACTTTTTCAGTGCCTGTTATGATGTTTTAGCTTCAACTGTTTCTTTTCCAGCTTCCCATCTCAAAGGAGGACCATGAGAGCTGAATATCACTACCACATTATTTTACTCCAAGTACAGACATGCAGTGCAATGCAGTGTAAAGAACTGTTTTCTTTCCTTCCCTTTGTCTTCAGTCCCTGAACATCTGGTTAGAAGAGTGTTATCTGGATAATGTTTTTCACTCTGCGCTAGCTATGGTATGTCCATGTGTTCGAAATTCTAAGGACAAAAATGTGTCCATTCCTTCTTTGTTCATCCATCCATCCTTTCATCCATGCATTTATTTCATCGTTTATTCTTCTCATGTTTATGAAGTTCTTTTGGTTCAAACCCTGTGCAGGGTGCTAGATGAAAGGCAAATGTGCATGGGGGCACATTTCTTTCTGCTGAGCTCAGAGGGAGAGGCCAAAATTGTAAATACTGATTACAGTAGAAGGCACGGTGGAGAGGCCCCACCCAGCTTGAGCCAGGCAGGAAGATTCCAATGAGGCAATGATAAAACCAAGAGGAGCAGCAGAGAACCGCGGCCTGCAGTCCCCTGGCTGAGCTAGCTTCAGACACAGATAAACAAGTGCCTGCCGAGTCTCTGGTATCAAGTGCAGGCTTGGCCAGGGGTAGCCTGCAAAGATGAAGCCTTTGACCTGGGCTATCTCATTTTATTCTCCTGGTAACCCATGATGTAGGTTCTTCCCTAGCTGCTCTGCAGTGGGGAATAAGAGAAACGGGAAGAAGTCCTGGCTGCGCCTGCCTATTGTAACTTTGAGAAGGAATTACCCTCCTGGGGCTTCCATTCCCTAATATGTTAAATGGGGATCATAACAGTTTCTACCTCTCAGGCTTGTTGTGAAGATTACATGAATTTACACATGTGAAGCATTTGGAATAGTGCATGAATTCAATAAATAGTAACTCTCATTACTAATCTTACTATTTAGGCTTAGTGAGCATAATTAAGTGACCTGAATTATCCAGCTGAAAAGAGGCAGAGCTAAGGGTCAAACCTCTTCCTTACCTACAGTATTGTGTGCAGCATACCAGGGGACCACACAGGATGACCACTTAATTAAGACTGGATGCAACCCAGGAGGGCTTCCTGCAGGAGGTAGCATCTGAGCTGAGTTTGGATGCAGGGCCTAGAGTTTGCCAGGGAAATAAGTGGGGAAAGCATTTTAAGGAGACAAGCAGAACGTGTAAAGGCCTGGAGGCATGAGCAGCCCTGGTATGCAGCAGGATTGTGGTATGGCCAGGGGGTGGAGGAGTTTAGATTGGACCCTGAAGGCAAAGCAGATTCTTTGTTTTGTTTTTGGTGCTAGTAATTTGTGTGTTTATTTGAAGAGTGGGAAAAGTAAAAAAGAAAGTTAAAATACAGGTAATCTGTATTTACAATTTATTTAGTGTTTTCTTTAAGTGACTTGTTCTTTTACTTAAATTTATTTATTGATTTTCATTTTTGTTTTTTAATAAATAGAGACGGGGTCTTGCTTTGTTGCCCAGGCTGATCTCCAACTCCTAGACTCAAGTGATCCTTCTGCTTCAGCCTCCCAAAGTGTTGGAATTACAGGTGCAAGCCACCACTCCTGGCGTAAATTTATTTTTGAACTGTATCACAACCATAAAATGGAAAACTATAGTGTCAGACATGTTTTGGAATTCAGATGTTTTTCTGATTTAGAAAGGAGATATAGTGCATATGCCCTACAGTAGTTAACACCCCCAGAGGCCAAAACATCAATAAACATTTCTCAGAGAAATGTATGAATATTTACATCAAGTAGGATAGAGGCTATATATAGCTTGCCTTAAGGAGCTTTGGCCCCAACATTACAAAAAAAGCTTTCATTTTTCAGAGATTTTTAGATTTTAGAATGTGAACAAGTCGTCTCACTTGCTGGAACTAGAAGGTAACAGAAAATATATTTGTTGCATACAAAGCATTGTTCTTAGAGTCCAGCTCAGCCTCCCAGCTGCGGCTACAGAGGTGCATCCTTGTTGAAAGGAGATTCACTGGCATCAGGGAGGTGTTCAAAGTTTCCACTAGCAATGTTAACAATGAGGAAACTGGGTGTTAGGTATTTAGGAACTTTATGTAATGTTCTTGCAATTTTTCTGTAAATCTTCAACTATTCTGAAATTTAAAGCTTATATTAAAAAAAAAAAAAAAAAAAAGGCTTACTCACACCAAACCAGACTTTCTCCACAACAGAATCACTGATATGGTTAGGCTTTGTGTCCCCACCCAAATCTTATCTTGAATTGTAATCCCCAGGTGTTGAGGGAAGGACCTGGTGGGAAGTGATTGGATCATGGGGACGGTTTCCTCCATGCTGTTCTCGTGATAGTGAGGGACTTCTCATGATATCTGATGGTTTTATAAATGGCAGTTCCCTTGGGCTTTTTCTCTCTTTCCTGTCGCCTTGTGAAGAAGGTGCCTGCTTCTCCTTCCTCCATGATTGTAAGTTTCCTGAGGCCTCCCCAGCCATGTGAAACTATGAGTCAATTAAACCTCTTTTCTTTATCAACTACGCAGTCTTGGGTAGTATCTTTATAGTAATGTGAAATTGAACTAATACAATCACTTTCTCATTCAGTGACTCCATTTTTAATGCCCCCGCCTCATCCCCACAAAATGATTCCATGGACCTCCCCTGACCCCAAGGTAGCCTCCCAGGCTTTAGGAAACCCTGGCTGAGCTGGGCTAGGCTATGCTGTCTCTGGACATCAAGCTGAAGGATAGGGCTTTTTCTGTGGCAATGAGATTTCATTAAATGTGTTTAAGTGGGTTGGGGTTGCCTTTGAGAGTATTGTTTGTGGATGGGGGTGAGAAGTTTGGCCAGAGAGGAAAGACACTGGGGAGCAGGAGGGAAAAGCTAGTGGTCAGGCTGGCGGGCTGATAGCCAGGAAGGGACAGATGTGGGTGAACTGGAGGGTTCAGAGAGGCAGGAATGCAGACCCCCTGGAGGTGTGTGTAGGACAGCATGTTAGGGGCTGGCTGGGGCAGGATACTGGCTTTGTGAGGGGCCAAGGGCATCTCACGAAAGTGTCCTGCAATGTTCTGGATCATTCCCTGAAAAGTAAAACATATATTTTAAAAAAACAATTTGAAAGAAAAGAAAATGACCTGCAAGGGCCTGGAAGGGCGGGTTGCCCAGAGCAGCTTCAGAGACTCTGGCTGGATGCCATCCTTTTACAGACAGTAAGAGGCTCCCAGAGCTGGAGGACATCTCCAGGAGACAGAAAAGGAACGTTGCCCTCCCCCAGTCCCTCACAGCTTCACCCCTGTGTGCCCCACCACGGGGTAAACAACAACAAGGTTGGGACACAGGAGGGATTAGAAGAGAAGACAAAGGGGCCCTCATTCTACTCATTCTGGGTGGAACAGGAAGCTCGGCTCCGGCTGTTAAGCTTGAAGGTGCCGGATTGGAATCTGATGGGGCTGGATGGAGATCCTCCCTTACAGGACCCGATGTCCAGGGCTGCCTAAACAGGGAGTTGTTCTACTAAAGGCGTAGGAATCACCACAGAAAAAAAGTGAAAGACACACAGGTAGACGTCCCCCAGAAAGCAAGGAGACTTGGGCATCCAGCACGCAGAGGACACTCACTCTGCTCGTGTGCCTATTTTCGCCCCCAAAACCCTCACCGGGGCATCAGTACCTCATCTGAGCCACCGACAGCCAGGATCCTGTTCCAAGCCAGTGCCTTTCTGGGATTTAACTCAGCTGCTACAAGCCGGAAAGAAACTGGGGACTCCAGGGCCGGTTCCTGAGCCTGCATCCCAGCCGGAGGGAGAGAGGCCAGGAGAGGCCGTGGGCTGCGCCCTGGGCGCGTCCCTCCGCTGCCCTCCGTGGGCGAGAGTGGCAGCCGGCTGCGGGCCTGGCGGGGAGCCGGTCAGCCTGACATCCCCAGCAGATGTCAGTCTGGGAACAGGAAGCAGCTTGTTTGGGGTTTCTAAAAATAAATAAATAAATAACCACAACCACAAGAACAGTCTTTTATTGCAAAGTAAAAAAATGCTTTAATGACTACAGCATTTAGCACATCGGGGGTTTTCATTGTTTTCAATTATGTGCCATTCTGAAAGGAGAGCACAAATTCTGAGCCTGAATGGAGAATTGTGGGGCTTCGGATTTGTGCTGTTTTAAACATTTGCTTTACTACTTTAAGAAGAGAACTGTAAAATAGAAATAATGATATATTATTACAAGTAAATTACACTGTGGAGTAGCATTAATATTGCAGTTGAAACCTAGAATTTGAAATAAAGATGGAAATATTCATTTGTACATAGTTTTGTTCTTAGAAAAATGATTTAGCATGAGTCAAGAAGCTTCCTTCTGCGTGTGCACATCCGGCGGGGGTTGAGGCTCCCTGGCCCGGGTACCCTGGGACCGCTCTGCCAGGATGCCAGTGGTGAGCCCTGGGGTCCCCACAGGAACCAGGAACCTGGAGTTCTCAGCACCAGGGCTGGCACAGGCTGGGGTCCTTCATGTGTCCCCCAGCAAGGGCTGGAAGCCAGTCCACTGTGATGCCCCCTCCTCTCTCTTACTTTCTAGCAATCTAGAAATGGAGAAAGGGGCAGAGGGATGGAGAAAGGGGCAGAGGAGACCCAAGAATGGCAGGCATTATAGGGGGACTGATGTGGGGGAAAGCAGATCTTTCAAGATCAATCTAGATTGGTATGGGAATTGGATGTTTAGGGTTTCTTTCTCTCTCTCCCTCTCTCTGGTCATTTTTTTTTCCAGATTACAGAAGTCATATAAATTTGTGGCAAAAAGAAAATTAATGTATTACAGAAACATGTGACTTAGAAAGTGGTAGTCCCTGCAATCTAGTCTAGGGTGGTGGTAAGGGTATTAGGTGCTTGTGGACAGAGGCTGCATAAGGAGATGGTGACAACAGGTGACAGAAGAGCTTTATTCTGCAATCAATACCCTTCTCTCTTTATTTTTTTCTTTGTGTGCCTCTACCTGAAAAATATCACCCTTCTCAAAGGCCGGCCCTATTCTGTCAGCCTAATCCCCTAGCCAGGGTTCTTCCTCCCCGTCTGGGAAGAAGGTGGTGAGAAAGCCCACAGAAAAATTTAGGGTCCATGGCTTCCTTCTATTTATCCATTCAAGTGTTGTTGTTGTTTTAAACCAGTATAATACAGCTGAGCTCCACCTACTGCATTTTCTGAACCAAACATCAAAGCTTGTCATGGTCAGTAATAAGTGATCTTTGGAAATGCATTTTTTAGGGGCACCCCGTCATTCTAGACAAGGAACTACACTGCTCATGTGGGGCCCAACCCATTTCCTAACCTGGCCCTGCCTACTTCGCCAAATGCCCCCAGTCCAGTCACCCTCCTGACACCTGAACTACCCACTACCTTTGCCCCTGAGGGCCCTCATTGCAGGTTAGGCTCTTCTTCCATCACCTGTGCAGGCCACCAAGCTCACGATCCTAGACTCTGCCCTATAGCCCAGCCTCTATGAAGTCTTGTTGGGCAACTCCTCACTCCTTAACACCAAGCGCTTATCTTTTGTTAGTAAAGAGTAACTTGACTCAGATTTGTATCCCTTGCTCCTTGTAAAGGAATAATAATAAATAGTTAATGAATGAATAAACTGGTGATTTGGGAGGTGGTACAAGGAAAGGAATATGAGGGAAGTACTATTTATTTAGCACATTTAAACAATCATGCCGAGTAGGCATGATCTCTCTCACTTCACAGTTGAGGAAACTGAGGGTCAGAGAGGATTAATAACTTACCCAAAGTCACACAGCCAGGAAGGGGCAGAGCAAGGATTAGAATCCAGGTATGCTTTGACTCCCTATGGTTTGAATGTTTGTCTACTAAATTCATGTTGAAATGTAATTGCTAACAATGGGACCTAATGACTAATGCAGTTATAAAAGGGCCAGTTTGGCCCCCTTTTGCCTTTTGCCCTTCTGCTCTCCACCATGTGATGATGCAGCAAGAAGGTGCTCACTGGCTGGTGCCTCGAAGTTGGACTTCCCAGCCCCCAGAACTGTGAACCAATAAGGTTCTGCTCATTACAAATCACTTAGTCTCAGGTATACAGACTAAGACATTGCCTTTTCACCTCTCAACATGGAGTGAGCACTGGCTCACAGAATCCCCAGCACGTACACTGGGCACCACCAAGAGACCATTGGTAGGCTCCCTGGAATCTTCAGGGCAGCCCAACACATACCAAGGGTCTTTCCCATAGAGATTTGGTTAAATTCCTAAAATTCTCAATATCCACTCCCACCTTCCACCTCGGCAACCTTTTATTTGAAAAACTTTAAACTTAGAAAAATTGAAAGAGCCGGGCTTGGTGGCTCATGCCTGTAATCCCAGCACTTTGGGAGGCTGAGGTGGGCGGATCATCTGAGGTCGGGAGTTCGAGACCAGCCTGACCAACATGGAGAAACCACGTCTTTACTAAAAATACAAAAAAGTAGGCGGGCATGGTGGCACAAGCCTGTAATCCTAGCTACTCGGGAGGCTGAGGCAGGAATCGCTTGAACCCAGGAGGCGGAGGTTGCGGTGAGCCGAGATCGTGCCATTGCACTCCAGCCTGGGCAACAAGAGTGAAACTCCGTCTCAAAACAAACAAAACAAACAAACAAACCAACAAAAAGAGTTCAATAAGGAAAAATTGAAAGAACAGGACAATGAATGTGAGTATATCCTTCACATTTCCAAACATATATACACACTCGTATGTGTATTTATACGTTAGAGTCTTTTTGTTTTGGTTTTGCTTTCCTGAACTATTTGAAAATAACTTGCAGATATTGTACATTTGACGCATAAATATTTTGGCGTGTTTCTCTTAGAAGAAAGGGATTCTCTTCCGTAAGCGTAATAGCATTATCACATCCAACAAATTTAACAGATACTTAATAGTTTAATATGCAGTCTATATTCAAATTGGTTCAAGAATGTCTTTTATGGCTCTTTTTGTTTTTTGATCCTGAATCATTTTTTTTTTTTTTTGAGATGGAGTTTGCTCTTGTCACCCAGGCTGGAGTGCAGTGGCACCATCTAGGCTCACTGCAACCTCCGCCTCCCTGGTTCAAGCAATTTTCCTGCCTCAGTCTCCTGAGTAGCTGGGATTAAGGCATCCACCAGCACGCCCAGCTAATTTTTAAAAATATTTTTAGTAGAGACGGGGTTTCACTGTGTTAGCCAGAATGGTCTTGATCTCCTGACCTCGTGATCTGCCTGCCTCAGCCTTCCAAAGTGCTGGGATTACAGGCATAAGCCACAGCACCCAGTGGATCCTGAATCTTTTTAAGGATCACAAATCTCACGATTTGTCATGTCTCTTTAGTCTTCTGTAACTTACAGCAATTATTTTATCTTTTTCATGATACTGACACTTTTTGAGAATTCAAACTGGTTCTCTTATAGAGTGTCCCACATTCTGGATTTGTCTGTCTGTTTCTTCCTTTTCCCCCAAGAATACTATATCTGTATCGCTGTGTATTTCGCATTGTGGTGTATCAAGAGGGACATAATGTCAATTTGTTTCATTACTGGTAATGTGGTTATAATTGATTACTTGGTGTGAGTGCCCTCTAAGATGGCTCCCATTGGTCCCTACCTCCTGGTGTCTACATTCTTGGGTTCCCCCTTCCCTTAGGTATGCACTGGGCTTAGTGACTTGCTTCTAAAGAATAGAATAAGTCAGAAGTTATAGACTGTCACTTCTGAGATGAGGTTATATAAAACACTACGGTTTTCATTTCGGGAGCTGTCACATGGCTTGCTCCAGGGGAAGCCAGCTGCCATGCTGTCAAAAAGCCCTGTGGAAGGGCCCCCAGAACCTTGAGGCTAATCTTCTGAGGTCTGCATTATAATCTACTACAATAACTTATTTTTGATGCCAGATTGTCCCAAATATGGTTAGTGGAAGTTCCTCCAAGCTGATGTCAGTATCCTTTTGACATAACCCCATCCATCTTCGAGCACTTCCTTACTTTGCGGCTCACTTCATATTTTCCCTGCTCCAGGTCTGGAATCAGCCATTTCTCCAAGTTTTCTTTTAGTGGAAAATGGCATTCAGAAATCAAGCTCTGGCCACTAGGTTTGCTCATTGCTACTGGGATACCATTGCTTATAAACCCTTTCAGTGGACAGATCTAGGAAATGCATACTTTTAGAACATTAGTATTTTTTTTAATTTCTTCCAATTAAAATCCAGTTCCACAGGATTCCTCCTCATCTTTCCATTCCATATTTGTATCTTTGCTTCCTCCACAATGGGAACTCTGACTTCCAACACCATCAATACATTCATTCATTTAGTTTATTTTAACACACCTGTTAGCAAATGGAAACATCAATATATTTAACTATTTGCTCTGTCCTACAATACACCCCAAACACTTTTAGAATGACTGCTCCAATACCATTTCCTTCTTTTTTTTTTTTTTTTTTTTTTTGAGATGGAGTTTTGCTCTTGTTGCCCAGGCTGGAGTGCAATGGTGCAATCTTGGCTTGCTGCAACCTCCGTCTCCCGGGTTCGAGTGATTCTCCCGCCTCAGCCTCCTGAGTAGCTTTGATTACAGGCATGCGCCACAATGTTCAGCTAATTTTGTTTTTTTTGTGGAGACGGGTTTCTCCGTGTTGGTCAGGCTGGTCTCGAACTCCCGATCTCAGGTGATCCACCCGTCTTGGCCTCCCAAAGTGCTGGGATTTCAGGTGTGAGCCATGGCACCTGGCCTACCATTTCCTTTTTAAAATAAATTGGTGTTTATTTCTGTCAGCCTTCTTTTCGTGGTGTTTAAAAGCCTGTGGACAAACAGCTTAAGCCCATTCAGTGGTTGCTCCTATACATTTAGTGGCCTAAGCAGTGGGAGCTGCAGACCAGTCTTCCGTGGCAAGCAGAGCACTCCAGTCTTCAGTAGGGAGCTGCTGAATAGCACAGAGGGCACCTGCCACCTTCAGACCAGTCTGCACCCTCAGGCTGAGTAGCAGTGGACTCATGAGCTGCAGCAGTTCATTCATCCTGAAATTCCTCTTGGTCACTGCCTTTCCAGCAGCAGCCTGCTCTTCTTTATAGTCTCTTCAGGATCTCTGTAGAAGCAGAGATCTGGTGCCTTTCACAGATGGCGCCAGGCATGTGCAGGACTTTCCAGGCCAGCATCCACCACGTCAAACCCCCTGAGCGAGTTCCCTTGTTGTTGCATGGAATAGCAATGTCCACATAGTGCATAGGAGAATCTGTGTGACACAGAGCAATGGTAGATACGTTAACGTAAGATGCTTCTGTGAGAGGCTGGTGGTCAGCCCTGGGGTCAGTAACCACAAGAAGCCGTGCCTCCCAGAAGGCTGCCGGGATCTGGTTAGAGAATGTTCTAGGAGTGAAGCGGCCAGCAACAAGAGTGGCTTCAGTGACAGCAGCAAATGACGGCATGGCTTTCTGGCCAGTTTTCCTGGAGGATATGACACTGACATCAGCAGGGTTTTTGATGGCAACAATGGCACGAGCTGCCAGCAGAAACTTCTCCCAGCTCTTCTTCAGATTTAGGATGTAGGCGCCATCACTTTTCATTTTATAGACGTACTGTTCCATTTGGAAGTCAAGGTTGGTGCCACCTAAGTGGGTTCCTGCTGAAAGGAACTTAAGGACATCTTCCTCCTTCATTGGCAGGACATCAAGGGCTCTGGAAATTGTGAACGTTTCCCTTTAAATTAAGACAGGAATCCAGAACAAGGCAGAATGGACCCCTCTCTGGGTAGTGCAAAAGCACATTTCCAACATCAAGCCTAAGAAAATTTCACGACTTCTTTGTAGTACTATTTGTTCTTAGAATACATCCAGTTAAGGGTATATGGTCAGAATACTGTATTCACAGGTCATGTCAACCTTTTTTTTTTTCTGTATGGTTCTATTATTAATTTTATATGCAGTTAAGTTCATTTGTTTATATTTGCATTTAATTTTAAGGTTTTCTTTTTGACAAATCTCTCAAAATTTAAAAAAGTTTAAATATGGGCCAGGCATGGTGGCTCACACCTGTAATCCCAGCACTTTGGGAAGCCGAGATGGGCAGATCACCTGAGGTCAAAAGTTTGAGCCCAGCTTGACCAATATGGCAAAACCCCATCTCTACTAAAAATACAAAAATTAGTCAGGTATAGTGGCACATGCTGTAATCCCAGCTACTCAGGAGGCTGAGACAGGAGAATCACTGGAACCCAGGAGCTGGAGGTTGCAGTGAGCTGAGATCATGCCACTGCACTCCAGCCTGGGTGACAGAGTGAGACTCCGTCAAAAAAAAAAAAAAAAAAAAAAAAATTAAATATGAAAAACTTTTACAAGGTTCAAAAGTCAAAACTATATATACGTATACATATAATTATATATGTAGTTATGTATAACTATATATCAAAAACTACACTCAGAATTTGATATAGTTTGGCTGTGTCCTCACCCAAATCTCATCTTGAACTGTAGTTCCTATAATCCCTGTGAGTTGTACTAGGGGCCTGATGGGAGGTAATTGAATCACTGTGGTGGTTGCACCCATGCTGCTGTTCTCGTGATAGTGAGTGAGTTCTCACGAGATTGATGGTTTTATAAGGGGCTTTTCCCCCTTTTGCTTGGCATTTCTCCTTCCTGCCACCATGTGAAGAAGGACGTGTTTGCTTCCCCTTCCACCGTGATTGTAAGTTTCCTGAGGCCTCCCCAGCCATGCTGAATTATGAATCAATTAACCCTCTTTCCTTTATAAATTACTCAGTCTCCGGTACGTCTTTATTAGCAGTGTGAGAACAGACTAATACGAAAGGGTAAACTCACATCCTTATTACTTCCACTCCATTCCTGCCAATCCCCTATAGGCAACTGCTTGTTTTTGGTTTATTCTTCCTGTGTGTGTTTCTCTTTCTTTTTTTTTTTTTTTTTTTTTTTTTTTTTTGAGGCGGAGTCTCGGCTCTATCGCCCAGGCTGGAGTGCAGTGCCAGATCTCGGACTCACTGCAAGCTCCGCCTCCCGGGTTTTACGCCATTCTCCTGCTCAGGCATCCCGAGTAGCTGGGACTACAGGTGCCCGGCCACCATTCGCCGGGCTAGTTTTTTGTATTTTTTAGTAAGAGACAGGGTTTTCACTGTGTTGCCCAGGATGTCTCGAATCTCTGACCTCGTGATCCGCCGTCTCGGCCCTCCCAAGTGCTGGGATTACAGCTTGAGCCACCGCGCCCGGCCGTTTCTCTTTCTAATACAAAAAAAAAGTAGCATAATATATCCATTCTTTAGTACTTCAATTTTTTCACTTAATATATCCCGGAAATTACTACATGTTAATTCAGAGAAATATTCCTCAACGCTTTTCAGCTGTGTGGTACTCCATTGTGTGACTGCATCACAGTTTATTCAATTACTATCCTAATTGAATGAAGCTGTTTCTAATATTTTGCTGTTTAAGTAATGTCTCTGTGAACAACCTTATAAATATGTTGTTTTATATTTGTAGAAGTGTATTTTCAGGATAAATTCCTGGAGATAGTATTACTGAGTCAAAGGGTAAATGCATATATAGTTTTGCTAGATATTTCCAAATTCCCTCCACAGGGGTTGTATCATTTTGCATTCCCATCAATGATTATGAGAATCATTACAGCCTTGCCAATGGAGTGCACTGTCAAACATCTGAAATTCTGTCAATTTTATAAAGATTGGTATCTCAATGTGGTTCTAATATATATTTATAACATAATGAGTGAACCTGAACATCTTTCTGTATTTTAAGGTCCATCTATATATTTTTGTATCTGTGTGTGTGAACTGTTTGTTCATGCCTTTTGCCTAATTTTCTATCAAGTTTTGGCCTTTTCCCCTCAATATTTAAATGTTCGTTATATTCCTAATATTACAGATTAACCTGTTTCTGTGAAAATGTTGCCAATATTTCTCACAATGTGCCAATTTTCTTGCCATGCAGCAGGTTTTTTTAAAAGTTGTTGAATTTCTTAATACTTTCTTTTATTTCATTGAAATATTTGATTTTTCATTAGAAAAGCATTCATTTTGGTGTCAGGCTGAGCTTGGACTGGGTTTCCATTCCTCTCTTAAAATTTTGTTTGAAAAAAAAAAACTTCTTTTTTTTTTTCTTTTTTGAGACAAGGTCTTCCACTGTTACCCAGGCTAGAGTGCAGTGGTGTGATCTTGGCTCACTGCAGCCTCGACCTCCTGGGCTCAAATGATTCTCCTGTCTCAGCCTTCGGAGTAGCTGAGACTACAGGGGTACAGTGCTGCACCCGGCTAATTTTTAATTATTTTATTTTACTTTTTGTAGAGACAGAGTCTCGATATTTTGCCCAGGCTGGTCTCAAACTCCTGGGCTCAAAGGATCCTCCTGTCTGTCCTTCCAAAGTGCTAGGATTACAGGTAGGAGCCACTGTTCCCAGCTCCTTGCCTCTTGATATCTTGAGCGTCTTCCTTTTTGTGAGGCACAGCAGTGAGACCTCTTTTCCTGTCTGTCCAGAAGGCAAAGGGGGCAGTGGGCCCAGCCAGTTTAATTGTTTTTTTTATCTGTTTCCCTCCCCTTGATCCCAGGAGCCCAGGCTGGGGACAGTCACTTAGCTCTAATGGGGTAGGGCAGATGCCACACGGAGGAGAAGATTGCACACACATCCCCTTTCCTCCCCAACTCCTCTCTCAGCTGGAGGAGCAAACACCCAGAGGCCCTTTGGTTTGCATCTGGGATTTGAATCACAGACAGACTTCCCACACCCAGGGTATAAAGAAGTCCACCGATGTGTCTTCTAATACTTGTTTGTTTTCATTTTTTACGTTGGATTTCTGATCCATTTGAGATTATCTTGCTGCATGGCGAGGGGTATGGGTCCAGTTTTCTAATAGGCAAGGTGGCCTATGAAGTGGGGGCAGGGTAGCAGGTGGAGAAGAAGCCACGATCTTGAAGGTCTGGGCCACTAGGTGGCGTTCTTCCAGGTTTCTCCTCCTTCAGTATGGTAGGGGAAAATGCTGTATGTTTTCAGAAGAAAAAGGAAATGTGTCATTAGGTTTAATTGGCCAAGAGGAAGCCCTAGTAAAAAGTTCCCCTCTGTCTACGCAACCTTGATTTCTGAAGGCAGGCCCTGTGCTTCTTTCCCTGTGTTAGAAAACATCATTTCCTCTGTGTCTGTGTTTCCCACCAGGAGGCTGATGCGGGCCAAGTGTGCATGCACAAAGACTGCCTTTGCCGTGAGCGCCCCCAGGTTCTGCGTAAGGCCATGGGAGAGAGCAATCAAAGAGAAATGCAGACGGCATTGCCTCTTGGGGTGCCTGGGCCTCAGAGTGACAAGACCTTGGTTCCTGTCCCAGTGCTGCTGCCACCCGGCCCTGTCATTGCAGGGATGCCACCTGGCCCTCTCTTCTTCAGTGTCCTCATCTATAAAATGGACTATGTCTTCCCTAACCATATGCCAAGGATTTCAATGGGATAGAATGATATATGTGTGCTGCAAAGTAAAAACACTGTAAATATGTTTTTACCATTATTATAGTTATATTTTATATATGGATGCATCTCTATGGAAGATCTACTCTTTTTTTTTTTTTTCTCCCAGAGACAGAGTCTCACTCTGTCGCCCAGGCTGGAGTGCAATGGCACAATCTCCGCTCACTGCAACCTCCGTTTCCTGGGTTCAAGTGATTCTCCGGCCTCAGCCTCCTCAGTAGCTGGGATTACAGGCGCACACCACCACGCCCGGCTAATTTTTGTTTTTTTAATAGAGATGGGGTTTCACCATGTTGGTCAGGCTGGTCTCAAACCCCTGACCTCGTGATCCGCCCACCTCAGCTTCCCAAAGTGCTGGGATTACAGGCGTGAGCCACCACACCGGCTGATCTATTCTATATCTTACAAGAATTTGAATGTATAGGCTGTATGTATTAATAGGTTGATTTGCTGTTTATAAGGTGTTTTTTTTCCACACATACTCTCTTCGGTGAAAAGGACATAGCCTTAATGAGAAAATGAACCAGCTTAGAAAGAACTGCCAAAGTAGTGACCTTAGGAGAGGGTCTACAATGTGCTTTCTCTGAAGTTGTGTACAGAATTATGTGTGTGTGTATTTTTCCCAGCTTGCATCAGATTGCTAAAGGAGTTCATAGCTCAAAGGTGGTTAAGAACCACATTCTTGAAAAAAGGAGACAGACTGGCCTCAGGACTCCCTCCCCATTTGGCTTCTGGGAGGACTGAACTGGTTCCAGTCCTTTCTTAAGTCCTACATTGGGTCTTAAGGTACTGATCTCACTCCTTGCTGTAGCCGGTCTGGAGAGAAAGAGAAAAGAGAAACGGGAAGGGCTTGTAGTGTCTAGAAACCAGAGGTGAAACTCTAAGTTAGTAAGACTTCAACGGCAGCTCTGCAAGAGGTCAGAAAACAATTTAGTCTTGCAAAACTCTTTTTGTCATGCCACAGTGGTCCTCCTTCTGTTCCTCAAATGTGCCAAGGTTGATGCTACCTTGGGGCATTTTGCAGAGGCTCTTTTATTTACCTAGAATATTGTTGCCCTGGCTTCTCCTGTACTGGCCCCTTCTTTCTATCCAACTCTGATGTCATTTTCTCTGAAAATTCCTCCCTGATCACACAATTCCCCCAGCCCAAATTATTTTCCAAGAGCATCTGTCACCATGGGAAATAATCTTTTTTATTTGTTTACTTTGTTGTCTACATTGCCTGTCTTTCACTCAACAGAATTAAAACTCCCTTGGGGTAGTAGCCACATGTCATTCCTAGAGTCTACGGCAATATCTGCCACAAAGTAAGCACTCAGTACACTCCTATGGAATGGAAATGCGTATCATGAAAGGAGCTGTGTTCTTGTTAGAAGGTGCTGCATGGCATCTGTGACTCATCTTTCCCTTGGTGCCAACTCTATGTCACCAAATCTTCAGTGGGTTCTACTTCTGAAGAATGTCTTATACCTGAACTGTCCCCTCCTATTTCCCACTTTCCCAGGGTCACTGCTCTGATACCCGGGTAGTGACAGCCCTGTACCTTTCTCCCTGCTGCCCACGCTTCCTAAAAAGCAAGTGGCCCTGCCCCCGCTCTGCTTCACCCCTTGCTTCTATTCACGCCCCACTCCTGGGACAGCCAATCCCTCTTGGTATTCTCCTGCCATTCTTGGGCTGAATCAAAGCATCTTCCCCACCATACCCCGAGGTCCTGCCTTCCAGCTGGCAGACCTTGCTCATCTCAGTAGCAGAGCCCAGCATGGAAAGGGAGGGAGTTCCTTGGGAATCTCTTAAGAAGACTTGAGCTCCACTGTGGGTTCGTGGGGCTCCTGAAGGCAGCAGGGGGGTGTGAAGAGGGGCTGGGCAATAGCCAGAGGGAGCTTTCTGAAGATGGCTCAGGAGGAAGTTGAAAAGGGCCCTGCACAGGCAGATCTGTGGTCCTAGACAGCTCATGGGGAGCCTTGGGTAAAGGATTCTGGGGCTGCCTCACCCCAAATTGGTCAAGGCCTTGGAAGAGCTGGAGTGGAGATGCTCGCAGGCAGTGAGGTAACCCTCCTCCTTCCTGCCTGTTTTGCAGCCATATGCCTGTCCAAGGGTGAACTGGTGGGCTGTGTAGGAAATTAAGAGGGGATCAAGCTCACCCAGGGAGACAGGACATCTGGCATTGCTGAGGGAACTGCCCACAGCTGATGTGGCCCTTCTCTTCCCATCAAAAGCTGTTGCCAGGTGTGGGTGGGCAGGGGCTGACAATGGCTTGTACCTTGTATATTAGAAATTTATTGTGGTCTGTTCAGGTAACAATGTTTAGAGACCTTTCTTATGAAAGGTGCTATATTCCCTGTGAGTCATTAAGACTATTTATTTATTTTTAATACCAACTGTCTCAATTCATCTACCCTCTGGGGATCATTTCATCTTATACTGTGTGCTATCTCAGCAGAAAAAACGCTTTCCCCAAATGTGTCAGTTCGATTTTTAAAAAGGTTCAGTGACCTATTTCTGTAATTCTCACAGACACTGGAAGAACAGCAGAGTCTATTTAGGCTCAGCTCTGTCACCAAAAAGTTACCCTGGCTTCCAGGTGTTGCCTGGAGAGATGCCATCTTGCTTTGCAATGGAGAAGCATAAATAAGAGTAGCACATCTGCCCCCCTCATGGGGGGGATTCACCCCAAAACCCTCAGTGTTTGCCTGACACTACAGATAGTACTGAACCCTACATAGACTACGTTTTTTCCTATATATACCTACTTATGATAGAGCTTAATTAATAAGTTAGACACAGTAAGAGATTAACAACAATAACTAATAATAAGATAGAACAATTAAGTAAAGTAAGAGTTACTGGAACACAGGCATAGTCATACTGCCAAGAGGGCTACGGAGCAACCACGGGCAGGGAGCGTCTATGGCGCCAAGATGCTGGACAAAGGGGTGAGTCACCTCCAGGAGGGACAGAGTGGAGCACTGTGGGATTTAATCATGCTACCCAAAACAGTGTGCAACTGAAAACTTAGGAATTGTTTATTTCTGGTGTTTCCATTTAATATTTTCAGACCAAAGTTGATCATGGGTAACTGAAACCATGGAAAGTGAAACTTTGGATGGGGGGACTACTACATTGTCAGGATGAGATCATGAGAGCAAAGAACATACACGCATATACACACATACGACATGCTTCTCCAGTTTCAAACAATGTCATGATGACTACACTCCACCTTTAACCAAACTCAACATTGGGAAATTGCTTAAGAATCAACTGTTTCCTAGACAAAGAGCTTAAAAAGACAATTTACAAAAGAGGAACTAAAGCTCATCCACTAAGATGTGGCAGGCGGTTAGCTCCGCTAGTAATTCAGGAAATGAAAATTAGAACAATGCCACTTTCCAAAACTAGCCTGTGGTGGGAGAAGTCAGAACAACGATGACCCTTGGGTGGAGTGGAGGAGGGGGAACAGGGCCACAACAGTGGCCTCTAGGGTTCTGGTAAGGTTCTGTTTCTTGATCTGGGTGCCGGTTACTCAGGGGTGTTCACTTTGTAAAAATTCACCCGTGATTTGTATACTTTCTGAATGCGTGATACAATTCACTATAAAGTTTACCTTAAAAAATCAAGCTCACTTTTTACCTATTAAATTAGCAAAAACAAATTTTTTTTTTTTAGTAATACTAGCCAGTGTGGTTTAAGCCATTGCAAAGCTCACATTTTTACGCATTGCTAATCACAGTATACATTAATATAGTGCCCTTTGGGGAGGAATTTGGCAGTATGAATGTGAAACTCTGAGAAGTGTTCATATTTGTTAACTCTATAACTTCACTTCTGAGACTCTGTCTTAAGAAATAACCCTAAATGCCAGAAAATGGTTTATGTGCACATATGCATTATAATATCATTTATAATAACAAAAATCGATAACAGCAAAACATTGACAGTAATCTAAATGTCCAACTCTAGAGCAATGGTTAAATAAACTTTGACAAATTCACACGATGACATTTTATGCACTCATTACAATAAACTAAAGTGAGTAATGACAGAAGAAAACACAATATAGTAAGTAGGAAAAGCAGGATATGAAATTGTAGACATGATTACAGCTAAGATTTAAAAAACAAAACAAAACAAAAACCCTACACAGAGAAAATCTCCAGAAGATCTTAAAAAGTGAGTAATACTAGTGTTTGGATAACAGGACTATGACTGGGATATTTTCTTTAATTAACTTTCCTGTGTTTTCCTCATGTTATTTAGTGAGCCTGTATCGCTTTGTTGAAAGAGGGAATGTTCAGAGTCATCCTTGCGTGTAACTCTTCTGTTTCAGAAGGCTCTGCCTATGGTTCTCTCGGGTCCCCCCAGGCCCCAGCAGTCTGTGCTTTGATGTCTGATGTCGCCATTCCAGGCTGAATGGAGCCAGTGATATTTAGGAGCAAACTGATTGTCTGTCTCCTTTCTGCAGGGCTGACTAAAAACTGTCAACCCTGAGAGCCTTACTGAAGCAAAGTGTAGGGAGTTCAGGATGGAGCTCTATGTTCTGTGGTTTGTAAGGAAGACTCAGTTGGAAAGTGTTCTGCTGGGTCACTAGGTAACCGCAGTGCCCAGTTCATTCATTCATCCATCCTCCCCTGTCTGCTGGCTCTTTCGGTTCAGGGAGAAACGTTCAACCCTGCTTCCCTCTCTAGACATCACCTTCACTCTCCTTTCCTTCCAGCCAAACAACTTGAAAGGCAAGTCTTTGATACACTTCTTTTACATCCATCGTTTGCCCACCCCCCAACCTGCACCCCATTGCTGTGTTCTGGTTCATGTGGGACTTGGTGGGGAGTGGTACCCGGCTTGGGGAGAGGGATGTTGGTGAGTTTTCAGCTCTCATCCTGATCCCTGCTCTACTTGGTTGCCTTTGAATACTCCCACAAACCTCAGTTGGAGCCCTGCTAATTTAGCTCCAATTTGCCAAATGGACATCCAGTGCCATTGTGGCAGCCCCTCACAATGATGGCTCTGCCACCCTCCTTCTGGCATCCCAGAAGTATCCAGGACCCAACCCTGTCCAGGTCTCCCCTTCCTTCTCTAGTTGCTGCTCCTCCACAGACTCTCCTAAAATACTAGGTGTTCCCTCAGAATCATCTCTTGTCTCGGAACACTTTAACCTTTACTTGTATTCCCAAGACTTTGGGCACCTCCTACTTCCTCCCATCTCCCAGATTAAGTGGCTCAGAGTTTGGGCAGAGTGCCCCCACCTACATCTGTGTGTGGCCTTGGGCAAGTTCCTTTCACCTCCCTGCAGCTCAGTCTCATCTGTAATGTGGAGATGGTAGCAGCACCTACCCCAAAGGGCTGTTGAGAGGACAAAGTGTTTAGTGCAGGGGCTGGCCCTTCCTAAGCCAAGAGCATGTGTTAGCCACTGTTAATATCATGATTACCACTTACCCTGGCTCTGCTCATCCCCAGAGCCATCCATCTAAAGTCCCCTGGATGTCTCCATTTGGGGTGTCCTTCAGGCAAACTGATTGCCTGTCTTGGAGTTAATGTGCTCCACCCCAAATTAACCATTTCTCTTCCCTCCATTTGTTTCTCCTTCATTGTGTCTTTGGGGAATGGGTCCACCAGTCACCCAGACTCTCAGAGTCTCCCTGAAGTCCTCTCTGCACAACTCTGATTTTTCACTAAGTCTTATCCTAAATGTGTCTCTCCTAAATGTCTCTTTAATACCACCTGTCCTGCCTGTCCTCTCCATCCTGGTGGATGCTGGCTTGGTTCTGATGGCCTAGTTACCCAGTAACCTCCCTAAGCTCATCACCAGGACTACAAACTTGCCAGGGTCCTACTAAAACACTTGAAACCCGGCAGCAAGGGGTGGTGTGGAGGTGGGGGGTGGGGGTGGGGTAGCTCCAAAAGAAGAAATGTGCAAAATTAAAATTAACAAATATTTCAATGGCTACAAAATGTAAATTATGTCAGCTCTCTTGTTAACTTTTGATTTCATAAAAATTTCAGTACATTTGACAGGAATTTGTGGGTTAGATTTTTCTCCTGTACAAGGGTTTCTGACTATTCATGGCCTTGAGAGAAGTCATAGGCAACGCATATTAAATTAGCAGGGTCTAGGGGGGTTGTAGCCAGAAAGATAACTTTAAAAAGCCAAGTTATCAGAGATCTCTCAGAAACAGTAATACAAAACAACTATGTTTAATGTGGGACAGGCATGCATTTAATGGTCTCCACACATAAGAGTGCCTGGGGCCCAGAGAGGTCTGTAAGCCACCTGTCCTTATTTCTTTCCTGAGGCAATAGGCAACTGAGTCCTCCAAAATAAGAATGTATTCAGGGCCATTCCTGCTGACTTCTTGCCTGGGTTCCTCAAGTCCTCTTAGAGAAGTCCCCTGAACCCCTAGGCCAGGTAGGCCCCTCTGTTGCCACTCACCTAAGGCCTATGTTTCCTTTTGTCAAGCCACCTTCTTCTTTGAATTGTAATTACTGCCTCTGTCTGTTGCCCTGGGAGATCCCTGAGGGTAGGGACCACATCCCAGAGATCTTTGTTTAACTTTACAGACATTCCAGAGTGTTGATGATTAAAAGAATGAATGACAGGCTGGGAGGGAGGGGCGGTAATGATATACAGGGATCAGGAAGAGGAGGTGAGGGTGGGGCAGAGATGAGGTCAGCCTAGACAGACTTGGATTGAGTGCTGCTCCGCACGCACGAAGTGGATCCATCAGTCTGGAACTCGGGCTAGGGGCTGGGATAGAGAAAGTGGGGGTGGTGGCCACTAGTATAAATGGGGGTGGTTGAAGCCCTGACTGTGGCTGTGAAGAGGCCAGGTAGGAAGTGTGGGCAGGGAGAGAAGCCACAGTTCTGGGAAACCTCGCTGTCACTTACGGAATGGGCAGAAAGGTGGGAGGGAGCAGAGGCTGCAAGCACAAGCAGCAAGAGAGGAAGGCATGGTGTTTCACGCCTGTAATCCCAGCACTTTGGGAAGCCAAGGTGGGCGGATCACGAGGTCAGGAGTTCAAGACCAGCCTGGCCAACATGGTGAAACTCTGTCTCTCCTAAAATACAAAAAATTAGCCGGGTGTGGTGGCAGGTGCCTGTAGTCCCAGCTACTCAAGAGGCTGAGGCAGGAGAATTGCTTGAATCCAAGAGGTGGAGGTTGCAGTGAGCCGAGATTGCACCATTGCACTCCAGCCCGGGTGACAGAGCAAAACTCTGTCTAAAAAAAAAAAAAAGAAAAAAAAGAGGAAGAAGGCTCTGATAGGAGGCCTGAAACCCTGGAGTCAGAGTCAGAGTGGCAACCTGATCACTCTTTGCGGTTGACGATGGGCTAGGCCCTACACCCAGTGCTTTGCATGGAGTGAGCCACAGAAGGATGTTAAGATAAACCCCATTTAATGGATAAGTGAATCAAGGCCCAAACTGGCTGAGTAACTCACCCAAGGTCACACAGGGAGGAAGTGAAGAAGCAGAGACTCAGCTCCATAATCCACATTATGGCAAGACAACCTGCACGTAAGGATGGGGCTGGGACCCTGTCCAGGGAGATGGACATTAGAAAGCTTTGGTGAAGTCTCAGTGATGAGGGCGGAAACCCAGCCGCAGGGCAATGGGTGAGTCAGCAGGAGGGAGGAACTGAGCCGGGAGGAGCTGTTTCAAGGAGCAAAGGGGTGTTGGCTATTTCCCAAGTGTAGTTGGCATTTTTTCCCGCATCAAGAGGCAATAGCCTGGTAATACTATTATAAATTTGATGTTTAAAAAAATTACCTTTGAACATAACAATAAAAACCTGAGCACTTCTCCATTACTGTTCTAACTTCTCTGCCTTAATGCCACAACAAACATTAGGGGCCTTTCCCTTCAGTGTCACCCTTATGAATCTTCTATCTTCTTTGTCCATAGGCGTCTTTTCCAGATACCTGCTGCCTGCAGAAAAGTGAGAAGGGAGAGAAGGCGGGGTGCTCCATCCCTCTTGAGGATGGGGCAACTCTGTGTGGACAGAGAACATCCTTACTCTAGATGTTCCCTCTGCCCAGAACTCTCCTCCCCTAGGCATCGGCTCAGCTGTCTTCTCAGCTCCCCAGAATCTTCCACCTCAGTGAGATGGGCCCGACCATGTTTATTAATACTGCAACCGGTCTCTGCCCCCTGATGCCCAAGCTCCTGGTCTCCCTTTCCCTGATCTGTTTTGTTCTTTTTTCCATAGCAACCTCAGCTACTAAGTCATCCTGCTGATGAACTGCGTTTAGCATTTAGTATCAGAGTCCCGCCTTCTGCAATAGTGCAAGCTCCCCAAAGGCAGGCAGCTTTGTCTGTTTTGTCCTCTGTCCTATCCCAGGTGCCCAGAGCAGTTCTGGGCACTTAGTAGGCTCTCAATTCATATTTCTGGAATAAATAAAAGGAGTCATCTCAGCGGGCTGTGACTCCATCTTAAGGAAGATGGGTGGCCTTTCCATGGGAGAGGGAAGCGGGGAAGGCATTTCAGGCAGGGGAGCGACATGAGTGGGTGCTTGAAGACAGGAACAAGTAAGTCATGCTGTGGGCAGTGAACAGAAGACTCATTTGGTGGTGTTCAGCATGTGGGCATCGAATGCCAGGATGGAGAGTGTGGATTTTCATTTGTAGGCAATGGGAGGGAAAAGGAGGGCTATTGAAAGATTTCGAGCAGGGAAGGGACTCCATGTGAGTGATATTTGGAGAAGATTAAGTTGGAGGCAGGGAATCCATTGGGTGGAAGTGTCCTTCTGGGATGTATTCCTCAATCCCCATTCTCTCCTCCCCTTCCTCGTGAGAACTCCATCTCACGCTGGGTGTTTCCTGTGACCCCTTTCTCTGTGCTCTCCCTCCTCCAAGTTAAGCCAGAATCAGAGTCTGCAGGTGTGCTGTGCACCTTAGATTTGAAGGGAATTTGTATGTTTTCTTTCTCCGGGTAAAGTCAGGGGAGGCATCATCCATGGCCTCTGGTTAGAAATGGCATTCAGCGCTTGGAATGCTTCCTCTTGCTTCTCTATCTTCAAATTTGTGCAGTGGCAACCCTGAAATTCCAAAGGAGTAAAAAGCACGAAGACCTTTGCCTGGTACATCAAGAATGTGGACAAATTTAGAACTGGAGCCTTGTGTTACAATTGCAAGTCAAACTCCAAGAGGGGGTAACCAGCCCATTAGTGCAGGAACCTGGAAACTGACTTTTCTGCTATCTCTCCAAACACACACACACATACATGCGTGCACACTCTCACATACACACATTCATTGGGCCCTTGAAAGATCAAGGCCAACTGCAAAGCACCCATTCCCCAAGACTCCTAATTTATATTGGGAACTAGCTATAAAGCTCCCCTTGGCCCCCAATCTTCCCTTGCAATGATAAAGAGCATGTCACATCACACTAAATGTGACACTTAATCAAAACCCATCTTCTTTAACAAACCCTTAACCTCCAGCACACGAGAGTCACCAAGGCCAAGGGACGAGACGGGGAGCCGACTCAGGTGGCACATGCTTTGATTAAGATGATACAGATTTCCTTTTATTTCACTTTTATCAGAGTTGTAAAATTCCGAATCTGTCCCCTTTTTGATTTGACAACAGCACATTTCAATAGAGGTTGACACCAAAAAAAAGACCACGACTTGTTCTCTCTTCAACCGGGAGTAGGCGATAATTTCTCTGAATCCTCTTCAGTAATGATCGTCAGAGCTTCTGATCTTCCCATAAGCAAGTTTTGCAAGGAACATGGTTAAACTGAAGCACAAACCTGGCTGGCATCTGGTCCCTTTCTTAACTGGTATCTAAATACCCTTAATCTATAGGCCCTGAAAAAGACCTCCCCTTCTCTGCCTCTTACCTTGGGTCTTTATTTCTGAGACTTAAATCCTCAAGTGAATTCTTTTGCCAGATTTCTGGGGCAGGAAATTTACTTCCCTGCCACACAGTTACTTTAGGCCTTCTAGGGGCTCCAGCAATTGTCCATTTCTATCGCATGGGCCATCGCTTTCCTCATGATCTATTTAGGACTTTGTTTCTAAATTATTTAATCATTGGTGAAATTAGATAACTTACTATAGAGTTATTGAATCCTAGTTGTGAATGAGATACATGTAATAGGAGGGAAGACTTATTTCTGCTTTCAAAAACTTTTGGTCTTGAAATAAAATACAATAATGGTAATACATAGTAGAATGGGACAAGTGGCTACAAGAACTCCAAAGCATAGGCAGTTGCTGCTTTCAGGAAGTATTGAGCATCTACTATGAGCCAGCCCCTGTTCTAGACACTGGGATACAGCAATGTACAGAATGGACAATGTTCCTGCCTGCGAGGGGCTTACATTCTGTGTGGGGCTGGACAACATTTTCAACTTCTATATATTTGGCTTGTGAACAACCCACGCTTTCAAACTTTGTGCTTCAACCCTCTTCAATCACCTTCTGTAGGTTGAATTTGGACTTTCGAGTGCCCATGGACAAGTAAAACTTCTCAGTTGTCTCGTGACATCACACCAGTGCGACTATGCTTGGTTGCTGCAGTGTCAGCCCCCTGTCTGTTCTGTGGTGTCAATAGTCTTGTTGCTCACCAAAAAATGAGCAGAAATTTTAAAACTGAAAGTGTGGATGCTATTGGCAAGACTTGTAGTTCTTGTTAACTTCTTACAAGTGAAACAAAGATAGAAATAATTAGAAAGGAAAAAAAAAGCAAAATTAGAGAGCCCATTTAAAATACTGTAGGGATATTAAATATTGAGCCAAACAGATAAAGTATAATTAGGATTTTTAAAAATGAGTTTTCATTTATGAAAGAGCAGTCTTTTCTTATGACATATATTGGCAATCACTCCGTTAGATTCGCAGCAATGGCATTCTGTACCTCTATGCGTGAGGCCTTCCTTTCCATGCTGGAGGGCTGGGTGCTGTGGTCAGTACCAAGAAAGGGCCAAGACATTGCCCAGTACATCAGGAACTTACCTTTTACTCATGGACATAAAAGAAAATAGAATAGCCAGCATATTTCAATGCAGGAGGGGAAAAGGGGCTTTCTGGAAAAAAAAAAAAAAAAAAAAAAAAAGCCTACGTTACCGGCCAGAAAGAGGAGATAAGAAAACAGCAAAAAAGTTAATCCTTCCCAAGATCAGGATAAGCCTAAAGGTCACAGACCAGCCTAGAATGGGGAGGTGAAAGTTGGTGCCAGGGCCAGGCCCTGCTTTAACTCTTCTAAGAGGAGGCTTCTCCATTGCCCTGATGGACAGTCTTTACCCTGCCCTTTTGTGTACCTGGTGTTTAGCAAGGGGACTGGCATAGGATTATTCCGGGATTCAAGTCCTGAATAAGTCAGGGCAGGATGACAGTGGCACACTGATGGGACAATGTAGAAATGTGGGAGTGAGGGCAGCAGGAGAAATCCAAAGCTATGACAACAGGAACTTTACTGAGTCCTGACTCCGTGGCATATGGTCTGTGTCCTACTTTCCTTCACACAGGCCCCTGAACCACTCCTGCAGCAATGCAGCCTGTGCAGGAGGAAGCCACAGCCCTAACAGCTGCTGAGATCTGGGATTCTGTGAGAAGCTCCCTTCCCATTTCTTGCCAGGCAGAGGGGCTCAGGGTGGTACTGCAATCCCTGGTCAAAGCTTGTAGGATTAGCTGGCAAGTAGGGTAAAAATAAGTACATACATAAATAGATAAATAAGTAGATATCAAAAAAAATTTTTTAAGCTTCCAGGAGTCATTGTTGACTGCCCTTCCTTGTCACTTTCCTGCTATACCTGAGAGCTGACCCCTGGGAAGATTAAGGACCTAAATACAGAATTGAGTAACCAATGCGTAAATTTACAGGCGCCTGTAGTCCCAGCTACTCAGGAGGCTGAGGCAGGAGAATGGCGTAAACCCGGGAGGCGGAGCTTGCAGTGAGCTGAGATCCGGCCACTGCACTCCAGCCTGGGCAACAGAGCGAGACTCCATCTCAAAAAAAAAAAGAAAAAAATTTACAGGTGCATGAACAGGTGTGTAAGTGTGTATTTGGTTCTCCTCTATGAGTTTTTGTGATAAAATTGTCTATTTTATTTACTTATTTACTGCTCCTTGCACAGCCAGGCTACCCCACAGGCAATGTGCCCAGAGGAGCCTATAGTTTAAACTCTTTAATATAAAAAAATTTTCAATGTGCATAAAAGTGGAGGGAATTGGCCAGGTGCAGTGGCTCACACTTGTAATCCCAGCACTTTGGTAGGCAGAGGTGGGTGGATCACCTGAGGTCAGGAGTTCGAGACCAGCCTGGCCAACATGGTGAAACCCTGCCTCTACTAAAAATACAAAAATTAGCCGGGCATGGTGGCGGGCGCCTGTAGTCCTAGGTACTTGGGAGCATGAGGCAGGAGAATCGCTTGAACCCAAGAGGCGGAGGTTGCAGTGAGAGTGAGCTGAACGCACACTGCACCAGCCTGACGGTGACAGAGCAAAACTCCTGTCCAAAAAAAAAAAAAAAAAAAAGAGAGAGAGAGAGAATAGTATAAAAGAATCCCATATAGCCATCATCTAGATTTAACCGTTAACACCTTGGCATGTTTGGTTCATCTTTTATTTTCTTTGTATTTAAAAACAAACTCCAGACATCATATTTCACCCTTAAATACTTCAACAAACACCATTTAAAAGATAAGGATGTTTTCTTCTATAACCACCACACCATTATTGCACATATCAAAATTAACAATAATTCTTTGCTGTTTTCTACTACACAGTCCCAATTCAAATCTTCCTGATTGTCCCCAAATCTCCTCTTACGGTTGGTTTGTTTGAATCAGGATCCAAACACGGCCAAAACATTGCATTTAGTTGTTACATGGCTTCGGTCTCTTTAAGCTAGAGGGCCATTTTGAAGTATTAAGGAAGGGGTTGCTCTCACCCACCCATCCCTCTGACCTGAGCCCCAGTGAATTTCTCCAGGTGCACCCTGAGGCCCCTCCCTAGCAGTCCAGGCAGCCAGAGCAGAGTGACTAAGGTCTGGAGGAATGAACCTTGCCATGGAGAAACCAGAAACTCACAGATTTTCAAAATTCCAGGCAAGATACCATGAGGCACGGGAAAATGTATGATGTAGTTTCTGTCCTCTGGCCCCCGACAAGAATAAAGCTCCCACCAGGCTGGAGGGAAAGAGAGGAGGGCCCACAGGACCGAGGGAGCTAGAAGGGACGCGCTCCGCACGCACTGGGCCAAGGCAAACCGGCTCCATTGAAGAAGCACAGACTTGTGCTGAGGAGCTGGGCGTCGCCCTCACCAGGGTCCTCTGGTGAGCCTCTCCTCTTGACGGTCTCCTTCTGTTTGTCCAGTGGGAAGGATGCCTATCTCTGCCCAGAAAACATTGCAGTCAGAGGCCCACTTTGTTCCCTGGGAAGGCCCCTTCATGAGAGTTAGGCCCCGGCTGCCCACAGGGGTGGTGGTGCAGGGAAAGAAGCCTCTGCAACCCACCTCAGCCTGGCCAGCAGCGTCTGCGTGCATCAGGGCAGGCGCTCACCAGCACTCCGTGCTCCCTGAACGAGAGTTCAGCCACGTGCTCGGCTGGTTTCCCCACATTAGAAACGTTGATCAAAGAACAGCATTTCTTCCGCGACAGGAGGGAGTGCCTGGGGCCTGGGCTGTGTCCCCTACACGTTATTCCGGCTCACACTGTGCCCTGGGCCTCTAGGCTCAGAACGCGCCGTGTTCGTGACCCCGGAAGAGCGGCCTCCCGGGCCCTGGCTGCGGAGGCGACAGGCTGAGCCGGCGCTTGGAGGCCGCTGCGCTCTGGGCCTCGCCTTCCGGGCCTGGCCGGCGTTCCGGTTGCATCTGCGTGGAAACTTGTCCCCGAGGAGCGCTTTTGGGGAGACATTCATCTTCCTTGAAGGCTCAGTCAGTGCTCTTTGGGCTTTTGTCCTCTCTTACTGGCTTTGGTGGCTGCGGTGCGGAGAGAGGCCTCCTGCGACGCTGGTGGGGCCTCCACAGGCGCACGCGGCCCCGGCAGCTGGCAATCTGGCCTGCATCTGATCAATTTTATCTGCAAAGAATTCAGAAAATTTCTTCCCCGAAGAACACGTTGACCCTCTGAAGCGGGGAATGCAATGTGGGTCGCCTGCTGGAGGACGCCCTCGATTTTGATGAGGCTTGTGCGGGGACCCGCGATAAGCTTCAGAAGGCGAGCCAAGCGGGTGGGGACAAGGCTCCTCCGGGGAGCTCCGCATCGTCCCTGGCCTTCCATGCGCCGTGTTTACCAATTGTGAAAGCAAATCCAGCTGTTGGGAGGAATTGCTTCCAGATGACATGATGGGAAAGGAAAACACACTTTATAAAAAAGCTGCTGAATAAAAACCAGAACATGTCCGCTCTGTGGGCCAGGACTGCACACGGGCTGTTTCCTGAGGTTGTGCAATAGGCCAGCTCCTGGGGTAAGGAACAAGAACAGTGCAAATGTTCCCCCTGCCAGAGTCAGGAGACCAGAGCTGGGACTGGACTTGGCAGAACTTGAGGAAAATTAGTTGACCTTGCTGGGCCACCGTATTTTCTCCTTCTCAAGAACAGCTTCCCACCTTCACTGAAGATCCCTGTGAAGGTTTTCTGTGTGTTGAACTGCGTGGGTGAGAGAAACCACGAGAAAGCAAGAACATCTTCTTTTGAAAATGGGATGCATTTCTCAGCCCCCCCAGCGCAGAATTTGCTGTGTTGGCTTTCTCAACGATTTTAGAAGCTCTCTAACAAGCTGGAATTAAAGTGTCCCTTTACTAATTTGGTTTTACAGGTCACTGGATAAACCTGCTTAGGCGGTTTGGAAGAGGATTAGGACATTTGTGGCTCTTCCAAGTTGACTTTCCAGGCAGGGTCAGTCAGCAGCTGGAGACTCCCCTGGCTCAGGGCCAGAGCTCTTATAAGCTGCAAGTTTTTAAAGGCCTGGTGAGCACAGTTATCCAAGAAAGAGAAAGTTTGCAGGGAAATTAAAATGCAAATTTCCCAAAGCAAGGCACACATTCTTGAGCTTGCCTGCCCAGAGAGAAGCCAGAAAACTCAGCAGCCCAGTTCCCTAGGGTGAGGGAAACAGCTAAAGTGATTTAGTTACTTTCCCTGCCTCAGCCTTGAGCAACTCTCTTAACCCCTATTGGGGCGGAATAGACTTGAATACCTAGGAAATTGCCTAAGTGCAGGAGATCCCCTTAGAGAGGAGACTGTAGCCATTAGCCACAGGTAGCTCTGCAGATTATCATTTAAAATTCAGTGTTTCAGTCTCACTAGCCACATTTCGTGCTAGTGACTGCCATATGAGACACTGCGGATCAGCATTCACTCATTCATCTCACAAGTATTTATGGAGTGCCACGGCAGTGACAATGAGCGAAGCATAGAAAATCTCTGCCCTCGTGGAGTTTCTGTTCTAAAGGGGAAGATGAACACTAAAGAAACACCATAAGTGAGTCACCTTTTTTTCTGTCCATTGCAGTCCCGGGGGGAAACCGATGACGTACTCAATTGAGTAACTGAGAAATGTTTAATAATGGGAGGATTTACTAAGATGTGGGCAGAGATCAGGGAAACAAGGCATGGTGCAGTCCTCACTGCAGGAACCATCACCGTGGCCAGGCCTGCAGGGGCAAGCACAGCTCCAGTTCCCAGCCAGGGCACCAGTGAGAAGAGCCAGGGAGGGGCTGCCTGACAACAGCAACGCCCCTGCAAGAGAGGCGGCCCTGGAGGCAAACTGGTGGGGGAGGGGCCTAAGTGCTCTCATCCCACTCCCCTCCCTGGCCTCCCACTGGCCCAGCCCCAGGGAAGCCAGAGGCCGGGTGGAGAGGAGTGGAGGGGAGTACGTGGCAAAATCATGCAGTCTAGGAAACCCAGCAGGGTGGAAGTAGAGTTTAGGATAGAGGGGTCCTGCGGGAAGGGCAACTAGGAAAAGAAATGGCCTGAAGCACAGGGGCTCTCTCACTGCCATCCCCCCAACCCCTCCTTCTCCTGTCTTCCTATAACATCCTGTCCCCTTCCCCAGGCCCTTCTGTCATCTCTGTGGCTCTGCTTTCTGCCACATGTCACATTCTCTCTGGGCACTCTCACAAGTGCCTTTGAGCCAAACCAGGGCCACTCTGCTGAACCTGAGTCTCTGTGCTCTGTTTACCTTAGGAGCATAGACAGGAATGTTTTTTGTTTTTTATGTTAAATAGACTTTATTTTTTAGAATAGTTTTAATTTTACAGAAAAACTGAAAACATTGCAGAGAGAGTTCCTGTATACCTCAACCCAGCTTCCCCTGTTATTATTATTGTTTTTTAGACAGAGTCTCGCTCTGTTGCCCAGGCTGGAGTGCAATGGCATGATCTCAGCTCAATGCAACCTCCGCCTCCTGGGTTCAGGCAATTCTCCTGTCTCAGTCTCCTGAGTAGACAGGAATACAGGCACCCGCCACCACACCTGGCTAATTTTTTGTATTTTTAGTAGAGGGTTTTTGCCATGTTGGCCAGGCTGGTCTTGAACTCCTGACCTCAAGTGATCCATCTGCCTCAGCCTCCCAAAGTGCTCGTATTACAGGGGTGAGCCACCACACCTGGCCCAGCTTCCTCTATAACTAATATCTCACATGAGCATGGTATGTGTGTTGCAGTTAATGAACAAATAATGACGTTTATTACCTAAAATCCATATTTTATTCTGATTTTCTTAGTTTATACCATCAACTGAACCTGTCTCCTTGCCTACTCTGCCACTTCCTAACTCTGCTGCCTGTTTTCTCTAATTCTCTTCCAGGTCTTCAGAAACTAATAGAGAAAAATCACAGAACTGTGGTGAGTGAGTCCAGTCTAGTGAGGGAAAAAAGGAAGCACTGCATAGTTACAAAGCAATCAACAAAGGCAAAGTGGTTTCATCAGCCTCCTACCTAAAGCACAGGGGCTTAGGTAGGAGGTTGTGCTTTAGGTAGGAGGCTGCTGAAAATTTTCTTTTGAGAGAAGATCTCGTTCTGTCTCTCAGATTGGACTGCAGTGATATGATCATAGCTCACTGCAGCCTCCGGGGCTCAAGTGATCCTCCCACCTCAGCTCCAAGTAGCTGGGACTACAAGTGCATGCCACCATGCCTGGCTAATTTTTTATTTTATTTTATTTTATTTTTTTTTAGAGATGGGTCTCACTTTGTTGCCCAGGCTGCTTTTGAACTCCTGAGCTCAAGTGATCCTCCCGCCACAGCCTCCCATAGTGTTGCGATTAGAGGCATGAGCCACTGAGCCTCACCTCTGGTCCCTCAACTTCTGGGCATTCCCCTCCACAAAGCCACCCCAGAGCACTCCCTTATACCCTTCACCCAGCTTCACTAAAGGTAGTATCTTACATAACCATGGTACAGTTATCAAAACTGAGAGATTAACATTCATACAGAACTATTAGCTAAACTACAGACTTCATTCAGATTTCACCAATTTCCCCACTCATATCCTTTTTTTCTGTCCTAGAATCCAATCCAGGGTCCCACGCTGTATTGAGTTGTCACGTCTCCTTAGTCTTCACCAATATGCGACAGCTTTAAAGGCTTTCTTTGTTTTTCATGACCTTGACACTTTTAAAAGTTATGGTCAGGTACACTGTAGAATGTCTTTCAGTTTGAGATTGACTGATGTTTTCTTATGAATTTGGGGGAAGAATATCACTAGGGGAAGTGCCTTTCTTATGACATCATATTGGGGGACATGGTATCAGCCCGAAAGATTATAGGTGACGTTAAGCTTGATCACTTGGTTAAGGAGGTGTCGGCCAGGTTTTGCCACTATGAAGTTACTAATTTTCTTTTTCAATACTCCATTTGTCAGAAGTAAGTCACTAAGTCCAGCCCATACTCAAGGGGAAAGGAATTAAGCTCCTTTTCTAGAGGAAGGAGTATCAAAGAATTTGTGGACATACATTAAAACCACCACAGTGACTAATTAATATTTTTGGGTAGATACTTTGAGGCTATACAAAGATTCTATTTCTGCTTAAAGTTTCACCCACTAATTTTAGCATTCATCAGTGAATCTTTGCTGCAGCAGTTACTACTATGGTGTTCAAATGGTGATTTTCTACTTCCCTTGTGCCTTCTACCTTTATCATTTGGAATCCTGTAAGGACGGTTTCTCTCTTCTACTCGTTTATTTGTTCATTCAATCATTTCTTTATATCAGTATGCACTATGGAGATGTATTTTATTCTTTGGGTTAGAATCCAATACTGTTTTTTTTTGTTGCGCAATTGGTTTCTGTTTATGACTCTGCAAGCTTTTTGGGCTTGCTCATGTGTCCATTTTGACATGGCTTCCTCCTTTTTTGCATTTTGCTCTGTTTGGTGTTTGTTTTGAGAACTCCTTTACTTTCTGTCAAATGCTCCAGGCTCACTGTGTATTTTCTGCCCCAGCTGCCCCAGCCCTATAATCCACCCTTTCTCAGAGGGCCTCTCGGTACATTGCAGACTTCCCTGCTGATATACTAGTGATTTTAGTTAGGGCCTGCTGCTCTGCCAGGATCAGAATCCTTTCCTTACCAGCACAGCTCTCACAGTGGTAAAGAGTCTGACAGGCCCATTGTCCCTGCCCTGGCACATAGGAGGTATGTGACTTTGGGCAAGTTATTCTATGTCAGCCTAAGTGTTCTTGTCTGTAAAATGGGAAATGACGATACTCCTTCCTTATGGGGTTCTTGCGAGGATTAAGTGCATGTGAAGCAGGTCACATGCATTATACGTGTTGACGATAATGAAGATACAACTGCTTCTGGTCCAGGTGATTGGTTTTAAGGGCCTGGACTCTGGAGGCAGACTGCTTGGTTCTGCAATCTTAGTAAAACTCCCTGTGCCTGTTTCTCATCTGTAAAATGGGGATAATCGCATAGACTTTTTTGGAGGATTAAACGAGTCAATATACACAAAGCACTTGGAACAGGGTCTAGCGTATAGGAAGCATTTGTTAACTGTTACCTGTTACTGTTTTTGTAATTATTATTATTGAGATGGAGTCTCACTCTGTTGCCCAGGCTGAGTGCAGTGGCATGATCTCACCTCACTGCAACCTCCGCCTCCCAGGTTCAAGTGATCTGCTTACCTCAGCCTCTGAAGTAGCTGGGATTACAAGCATGCACCACCACACCTGGCTAATTTTTGTATTTTTAGTAGAGATGAGGTTTCACTATGGTGGCCAGGCTGGTCTCGGACTTCTGATCTGCCCACATCAGCCTCCCAAAGTGCTGGGATTACAGGTGTGAGCCACCACATGAGGCCTGTGATTATTATTCTTGCAGGCTAAATCTCTGGCTCCTTTGGTGTTATCCTACCCTTGGTTGGTGGACCAAGCAGTATAGTAGAATATGTATGTGGTTTTAAAACGGAACTATGAAATGTGAAGGTAATAGATGGTTCAGATCATACATCCTTTCTCCTGAGGAGGAAGGAGAACAGCCAAATTCAAATTCATAACTAGTTTGATTGCCATCATGTGCTGCTGACATTTTCTCCTCGGAGGTGTTGACAAATGGCTGTGACGGAATTACTCAATTCACATTTGTCTCACACTGATGCATGAGGCCCAAACGGCCAGCAGCTTTGGGGAAACTCTTTGTAAATCCATCAAATTTGGCCATTAAAAAATGATAACTATGATCAGCCAATGCTGAGGGACCCATTTTGTGGAAAAAAGAAATGGAACCAACACAGTTAGTGACACAATAATTAGGACGCAGGGGAGACTGCTGACAATTTGGAGATGTTTTCTTGGAGAAAATATCAAATGACTTACAATTTGCAGGACATTAATAGATAATTAAGTCGGCAATTTGTTGCCTCAGGGTGACAGTTGTGGCCTCTCCTCTGTGCACAAAGAGTCAAGCATCCAAAGGCAATTCCTGCTCTCTCTTAATTGCAGGGGAGAGTGTCATGAAAACTCTTTCCTTCCCACTGAAAGCCCCAATGAGTTTTCTTGTAGAGAATGTTGGGATTTTCTTTGATTTTCTTTTTCTTTTCCTGTTTTTTTTTTTTTTTTGGAGACAGAGTCTTGCTCTGACTGGAGTGCACTGGTACAACCATGGCTCATCACAGCCTCGACTTCCTGGGCTCAAGCAATCCCCCCACCTCAGCCTCCTGAGTAGCTGGGACCACACCTGGCTTTTTTTTTTTTTTTTAATTGCACATACAGAGTCTCCTTATGTTGCCCAGACTGGTCTTGAACTCCTGGGCTCATGCAATCCTCCTGCCTCAGCCTCCCAAAGTACTGGGATTATCAGTGTGAGCCACTGTGCCTGATTGGGATTTTCTTATTATTGGGGTGAAAATGCAGCCAAAGTTGCCCTCAAGGAAGAGTGTAGAGGGGAACTGAGGTGAGAGAAGGTCCTCTGGGCTCAGGAGCAGAGTCCCTTTCCCTTTCATCTCACTCTCTTCTGCATTCCTCATCCCCACTGTGCCCTGCCCCCTTGAAGCTGATTTGAGCAGTTCATTTGACAAACATTTCCACAAATGCAGTCATTTGTGAACAACCCTCAGGTTTTGCTTTATCCACAAACCCTATGGGTTATTATTTGTTTAACATTTTTCTTTTAATAAATTCACTTCAAAACATGAATGCCCAATTTCACCTCCTGCTAACCAATGATATTCATGGAGCCACAGGACTCTGAGGACACTGAGAAATCCCACTTGACCTCTGCCAATGGCTGCGTGGGGTCTCCTCTCTCTATCTGGAAAAATCTACTGTGACCTGGCTCGGAACAGGAACAGAATGGACAATCTGGGCCTACAGGAGAAAACCAGGCTCTTGGTTTTCTCCAAAATAAGACAATGACACTGGTGGCAAGCGCTTCTAACACTAAGGGGCATGTCTGTTCCCACTGACAAACATTAGGATTCCTGATGTCCAAGAGGATAGAAGGCAAGGTGGCTGGGGAAAGAAGGGATGGAGGTTGTTAAATGACTCAAGAGTCTGTGGGGTGGAGGCAGGTAAGTGGAGGCAGGAGGCCAGTGATGTTACTACTGACTGCATGATCCAGTTGAGGGATGAACTAAACCAAAGTAGTTTGTGGAGGCAAAGAGGAGATAATGGACTACCTAGATCAAACTTGATGGCTGACCCGATGTGGGGGATGTAAGAAGAAGAGGAGCTTATGACTCCTGGGTTTCTAACACAAGTAACAGATATTATAAACAAAGATAGGAATGGGGAGGAAGAGTGGATTTGGAGTCAAGCTGATGCATTCTGCTATTCACATGAAGAGTTGGAGGGATCTGTGGGATACCCTTTTGGAGATGTCTAGTCTTTGAAGACTATGACCTAGAGTTCAGGACAGATGGATGGGCTTGAGAAACTGGTCTGAGTCCTAGTGTCCATATGATAAAAAGAAGCTGTGGGCACTTGTAATCCCAGCACTTTGGGAGGCCTAGGCGGGCAGATTACTTGAGGTCAGAAGTTTGAGACCCGCCTGGCCAACATGGTGAAACCCTGACTCTATTACAAATACAAAAATGCTGGGCCTGGTGATTTACGCCTGCAGTCTCAGCTACTCAGGAGGCCGAGGCTGTAGAATTGCTTGAACCTGGGAGGCAGTTGCAGTGAGCCGAGATCATGCCACTGCTCTCCAGCCTGGGTGACAGAATGAGACTGTCTAAAAAAAAAAAAGAAGAAGCAACACCAGCAGCTGTGGGTATGGATGACCTCATCCAGGAAGAAGAGACAGAAGGCAAGGATTAGTTTGTTTTTTTTTTTTTCCCCAACAAAACAAGGTGCATTTTTTATTGTGGTAAAATCCATATACTATAAAATTCACCATTCTAATCATTTTAAAGTATACAATTCAGTGGCATTTAGCACATTCCCAATGATGTACAATCATCATCACTGTATAATCTGTGAGCACTTTAATCACCCCTACAGAAACCTCTGCACCAGTTAAACATCCCCCCTGCACCCACAGACCCTAGCAATTAGTAATCTGCTTTCTGTCTGTAAGGATTTGCCTTTTTTGGACATTTCACATATATGGGATGATACAACATGTGGCCTTTTGTGTCTGACATCTTTCATTTAGCATAATGTTTTTAAGGTTCACCCATGTTGTAGCATATATTTTTACTTCATTCCTTTTATGGCTAAAGAATATTCCATTATATAGATATAACACAATTTGTTTATCCATTCATCAGCTGATGGATAATTAGGTTGTTTCCAAGGGATTCACTCTTTTATAGATGCATAATAGATGTATATTGTTTCGAGGTGAAATAACTTATTACATGTGATAATTTATTACATTCATATAATTTGTAAAGATTGAATCCACATACTTGGGGATATCCATCACCTTAAATATTTCCCTTTTCTTTCTGCTAGTACTTTATGTCTTTTTTTTTTTTTTTTTTTTTTTTTTTTTTTTTTTTTTTGAGACGGAGTTTTTTTTTGGTCTTGTTGCCCAGGCTGGAGTGCAGTGGCACGGTCTTGGGGTCTCGGCTCACTGCAACCTCCGCCTCCCAGGTTCAAGCAATTCTCCTGCCTCAGCCTCCCAGGTAGCTGGGATTACAGGCATGTGCCACCACGCCCGGCTAATTTTGTATTTTAGTAGAGACGGGGTTTCTCCATGTTGGTTAGGCTGGTCTCAAATCCCTGATCTCAGGTGATCCACCCGCCTCGGCCTCCCAAAGTGCTGGGATTACAGGTGTGAGCCAACATGCTGGCCTTTTTTTTTTTTTTT
>NW_016818380.1:1084527-1102957 GCF_001698545.2 Rhinopithecus bieti
TTTTTTTTTTTTTTTTTTTTTTTGAGACGGAGTTTTTTTTTGGTCTTGTTGCCCAGGCTGGAGTGCAGTGGCACGGTCTTGGGGTCTCGGCTCACTGCAACCTCCGCCTCCCAGGTTCAAGCAATTCTCCTGCCTCAGCCTCCCAGGTAGCTGGGATTACAGGCATGTGCCACCACGCCCGGCTAATTTTGTATTTTTAGTAGAGACGGGGTTTCTCCATGTTGGTTAGGCTGGTCTCAAATCCCTGATCTCAGGTGATCCACCCGCCTCGGCCTCCCAAAGTGCTGGGATTACAGGTGTGAGCCAACATGCTGGCCTTTTTTTTTTTTTTAGATGGAGTTTCGCTCTTGTCGCCCAGGCTGGAGTGCAGTGGCATGATCTCGGCTCACTGCAACCTCTGCCTCCTGGGTTCAAGTGATTCTCCTGCCTCAGCCTCCCGAGTAGCTGGGATTACAGGCGTGCACCACCACGCCCAGCTAATTTTTGTATTTTTAGTAGAGTTTCACATGTTTTTAGTAGGGTTTCACATGTTGGCCAGGCTGATCTTGAACTGCTGACCTCAGGTGATCTGCCTGCCTCAGCCTCCCAAAGTGCTGGGATTATAGGCGTGAGCCACCGTGCCCAGCCTGTGTCTTTTCTTTATGCTTGTGCTTTTGAATTCTTTTCTTATCCATTTTGAAAAACTATAGTCACCAAGATGTAAACTTTTAATAAAGCAAGGAAGGAGAAAGAGGTGACTAAGGAGACTGAGAAAGGGAAGTCAGAGACATAGAAGGCACACAGACTCTAAGGGAGGATGTTTCAGAAATGGAGGGTTTGGTAAGCAGTGTCGGATAATTCAGAAAAATTCTGAAAGTCAACCGTTGAGGGTTTGGCCAAAGAGAAGACTGGTGACCTTATAATAGGAGTTTTTCTGTGGAAAGGTGAGGGCAGAAGCTGGATGGTGAACAGGAGATGTGGTTTGGGGCAGGGAAGGCACTACTTTTATAAGAGATTAGACATGAAAGAGTAGGAGAGGATGAGATATGAATATGGGATAGTAGGAAGCATGTTTACTTGCTGGTCGGGAGAAGCCAGAGAGGAGATTCCAAAGGGGAGAGGCAATGAAAGGCTCTGGGATGCACATTAGAAGCACCTGGGAATCCCACCCAATTCAATTCAGATCCCTGGGGGTGGGACCCAGGCATCATTAGTGTTTTCTAAAAATGTCCCCAGGTGAAGATATCAGAGAGTTGGGGCTGAGAACCACTGAGACAGACTTGCTGAGGATGACCTTAGAAGGAAGGACACCGTTATGCTAAGACTAGAGGGAGAATGGCTACAATGTAGGTGAGTTTACAGTGAAAGCCAGAAAGCTATGGGATTTAAAATTAATTTTCTCAATAAAACAGGCCAGGTTATCTGCTGAGAGACAACGATGAGGGTAAGTCTCATACGTATTTTACAACCTCTGTCTGTGAAACTAGGATACTAGTACTTTTCATAGCCTGCATGAGTAGGGGCTGTATTAGGGCTTTTTTCCCTCTCCTTCCTTTCCCTAAAATTTCAGCACCAGCCCTCAACAACATGAAAATTAAAATAATTTAATTTTCAGTCTTAACCAAACAAATCAATTCCCTATTTTTTCCTCCTTGATATAATCTGAGCTACGTTGCTAGTCAAGCTGCCTGGATAGTATTTGGGTCCCTCTCTGGCATGCCTTCAGCAACTTTACTTTCAATCCCTTAAAAAACAAAACCAAACTATAATTTAGTGACATGTTTGGCAAAACAAATACAAAGCGTATTGGGCAGCAATTTAAAAAAACAGATTGGCAGATATAAATATAATATGTGTGCACCCCAGTCTTCCTCCCTAAAACTCAATTCTTCTGAGAACCCAAAGGGATGGGATCATAAAACAGTATTTTAGCTTCAGCAAACATGTATTAATAGGTTCTTCTCACCATTCCTATTCATTTGCTTTGGAAAATTTAGAATGTTTTGCTACTCAGGTGGAGCCAAGTTTTTTGCTTTTGTTTTTTATGGATAACCTGGGGTACAGCAGTCTGATGACTTAGTCACATGTTACTATAATTGAAACAGTAAGACCCATTCATAGAGATGTCAGCACATATTAAACCCATAATAAATATTTTTGGATAATTATGAAGCTTAGAAATTGTTTACTTGGCATTTATGCCTCCTTTAGTGATAGCCACTATAGAGGGGTATTTCTCATTCTTTTGGGTTCTTGTCCTATTTTTGAATCAGTTTTGGTGACACAGGGAGGGTAGAAGTTATAAACTGGCATCTCACAGAATGTGTTCTGATGGTCCTCTTCTAAAAGTTTGAATCAGGTGACATTTAAAAGTTAGGTGATTTCACACAAGAATTCAGATTGCTGGCTTCTCTTGAAAAAGTGGGCAATGTGGTAACTTGGCTAGGCACGCCAACGATGGGTGCATGCTTCATAGGGCTCCCCCTTCAGACCAGGCCTACCTCCCCCAGTTCCCCACAGCCCCTGCTCCTCACCTTTGTGTCTGGTTTCTGGAAGCACTTGAGTTTAAGACCAAACCCCTATGTGAGGCCAACTGCCAGCTGCTCATGGTGAATGGCTAATTATATTGTCATGGTCACTGTGTTTGTTTTCTCCAGTGACACTAGGGCTGGAGTATTACTTGTTTTATGTGCTTGTGTGTCTATAGCCTTGTGTCTGGCACAAAAACACTCAGGAAAATTTGATGAATGAATCTAGGAGGGTCAATTCTTTGCAAGCATTTGGCTACCTATGAGGAAACTGAAGTCACAGTGTCAGATCCTTGGGTAGAGAGTGTAGAAATCCAGAGTAAGAGATTAGTCCAACCTGCCTGTGAGGATAGGCTGGTGTTCATATGCATTTCTTGGCAGATTAGTCCTGAAATGCTGATCCAATGGCTCTTTTGAGTCACAATATGCATACTATGAGGAATTCTGGAGTAAAACAGGAGCAAAGAACTTGTTTTATTTGGTCTAACCGAATGCTTCCTAAATCTTCATCTACCATTTCACTATTTTGACACTCAATCTTTGATTTTCTGACATCTGTTCCCAGATGTACTCAATGGCAAGTTATTTTTTAATGATGGTGAAATTAAACTGTCCTGGTTAAGGCAATTTTGTAAGAATTTTGTGGCAGTCCCATAGGCCCCTGGGATCTTCCCTAGGGTATTGCTAAAACAGCATTGGGAAACATGGTTCACTGTGGTCTTACTGAAAGTCAGGGTTAAACTATTTTTCTTCTTTGGCTGGCCATACATCTCTGAAGATACAATAGCTTACATTTGTATGACATTTTATAGTTTAGATTATCACCTGCATTATCTCAGTTTCTCCTCAAAACAACGGGAACTGTAGGGATCATTACTCCATTTTCTTGCTTAAGGCCCTAAGCTAGCCAGAGGCAATGTCTAGATCTAAACTCTTCTAGATCTGCTGCTCTGCTGGTACCTCCAACGGATTTTTTCTTGAACACATTATTTAGCTTTTGGGCCAAATCACAATGTTGGCTGGAAATTTCTGTGATTTGGTGGGGGGGCGGGTTGTAATCTCTCCCCGCAAAGTAAAATACTGATTGCTGTTCTGTAGTGACACATCAAAGGTCACCAGGGGAAAGCGCTCAGATTGGACCTCCAGGGCTTGGAAGGCACACAGCGACGTCAGATCCCCTTGAAGAGTCCAGGACACAGGCAAGCTGGGGCTGACCTGGGCCTTTTGCTCCTTCACCTACAGTCTTTTCCAGTCTCCACCGTGCCTCGGGCCTCAAATACCATCTGTGTCCAAACGTTTTCTCTAAGGAGTTGCAATCTTGCCTCTTACTTCCCTGTCCTACAGGAGGAGCCACTCATGTGAAAAGCTCACGAGCGGAAAGGGCCTCCTCCGAGCCCGTGTGGGAGCCTTTAACGGGCTAGGCAGAGGCTTTGCAGATCCTGGGTCCAGAAGCGCCAGGACACTGGCGGGTAGCGCTGCGAGAATCCGAGTTGCACAGCTTCCAGCTTCGGGGAAGGGGAGAGGAGCTTTCACTTCTACCGGTGGCCCCCTTCCCTGAGGGTCCCCCTTCCCTGAGGGGAGAGGACGAGAAGAGACAGAGGGAGAGGGAAGAGACGGGGAGGAGGACGGGAGAGGGAAGAGGAGATGAGGGAGAGAAAGGGAGGAGGAAGCGAAAGAAAAGGGGACAGGAGGAGGGGCGAGGCGGGGGTTGAGAGAGCGGGAGATTGGGACGGAGCCGGGAGGAGGCGAAGGCCTGGGTGCGGGAAGAGAGAGGGCGCGGGAGGGGAGTAGGCCGGGCCGGGCCCTGGGAAGTCGCTGGTCTAGTCCACCGGCAGTTTCTAACGTCGAAGGGCAGCGTGAACCTCAGCTTCTTACTGCGCAGCCGGAGGCACCCAGGGCCGGGAGCGGAAGTCCAAGGGGACCCCACGGCGGAGGAGCAGCCGAGCCCTGGCCCCGCGGGAGAGAGAGGCGGGAGCCTCTCACACGTGGGTTCGGGACTTCGGAGCGTGGCCGGGCCGCGCTTTCTGTAGACGGCAGAGGCCCAGAGTGCGTCCCGGTTCTGAGCTTAGACCCAGAAGGCGGGGTTCAGTGTGACTCATCAGACTCTTCAACTACCCCCTCCAGGGGGCTCCGGGTCTGAAAACAAGGTCTTCATTTCTGTGGGCCCCAAGTTAGAAACTTACAGAGGAAAGGGAGGGAGCTCACTTCTCCCAAGGTGGAAGGGGTGTGAACGCGAGCGAGCGCCCGTGAAGGGTGAAGGTCCCCGGTTCAGGAAGCCCTCTCCCCAAACCTCCAGCGAGTGGTGGGGTGAAGGGTTAGGCCTATCCGAAAGATAGGGGGCAGCTTGTCGAAGTTCAGTGGAGCAGGTGGCCCCCAGGGAAGCCCTGTCTTTCAGTAGAACAAGTGCTGAGCATCTTAAAGAATGCACCGAGAGGCGGGCGCGGTGCTAAAGCCCGTAAAATCCCCCAGCACTTTGAGGCCAGACGGGCGATCAACGAGGTCAAGAGATCAGACCATCTGGCCAACAAGGTGAAACCCGTCTCTACTAAAAAAATACAAAAAAACTAGCCGGGCGAAGTGGGGCGGGCCGCCTGTAGTCCCAGCTACTCGGAGCGAGGCAGAAAAATGGCGTAAACCCGGGAGGCGGAAGCCTTGCAGTGAGCTGGGAAATCCGCCACTGCACTCCCGCCCCCCCCTGCCGACAAGAGTGAGACCCCTCTCAAAAAAAAAAAAAAAAAAAAAAAGAATGCATGAGAGTTTCGTGCAGTAGCTTACGCCTATAATCCCAGCGCTTTGGGAGGCCGAGGCGGGTGGATCACTTGAGTCAAAGAGTTCGAGACCAGCCTGGGCAACATGGAGAAACCCCGTCTCTACAAAAAATAATTTAAAAATTAGCTAGACGTGGTGGCGCGCGCCTGTGGTCCCAGCTACTCTGGAGGCTGAAGTGGGAGGATCGCTTGAGCTCTGGAGGTCGAGGCTGCAGTGAGATGTTGCCCCTTGCACTCCAGCCTGGGCAGCAGTGTGAGAGCCTGTCTCAAAATAATTAAAAAAAAACTCATACTTTTGTTTCTATTAACAGTTGATTGGCAGATTCCTCTTACTGTTACTATCCAGTCTCCCCTAGGCCTTTGGACATCTGGAAGGCAGTGTTAAGAGCCCAACTCTGGAGATGGACTTTGGTTCCACCACCAATTATTAATAGCTCTGTGACTTGGGGCAAGTTACTTAACATCCCTACACCACAGTTTCCACTGCTGTAAATTGGGGATAATGATAGTAGCCACCTCACAAGGTTGCCTGGAGAATTGATTAAATGAAATAATTATCGTGGAGTTTATCTAGTCTTATCTGTCAGAGCCAAGAGCCTCCTTTCTCCTAAGCTGACCTTGGTATCTACCCGCGTCCACCCCCTTTACTTTGCATCCTAACTCATTAAACAGAGGATTGCTTGACAGTATGTTTTCTTTGTGTACAGATAGCTTGTTTCTTCAACCTACATTTTAAGTTCTTTCAACAGTCACTTTTATTTCTCTGTATACTTAAAGGCACCAACTTAGTGCATTGCACACAGCTTGTATTCAATAAATGTTTGTTGATTGAGTGATAAATAAAACTTCAGTGATACCTAGAAAGAGACTTTTCTAGAAAATTTGAAGGTATGGAAAAGAAAAACTCTTCACAGGGCAGGATGAGTAGAATAAAACTTGAGATATGAAGTCAACTTTGTGAGTTTAGAACCATAGAAATGTATCATGTAGAGTAATCTCAACTATGTAAACTGCAAAACAAAACTGGAAGTAAACATGCCAGATTTTATAGCTGATGTCTTAGTGTAGGAGGAGTATGAGTGATTTTTTCCCTCTCCTGTTTTATACTTTTTAGTCCTTTCCAGCTTTTCTATGGTCAATATGTGTTTCTGAGTTGCTCAGGAAAAGTACTTCAATTGTTCATATAATTTAGCCAATAAAAATGATCACATTTTGGATATTTAGAGATGTGATGACCTTGGAGAAAAAAAAAATCGTGAGAACAAAACAATAGCTGTCCTCTTAAGTTTTCCCTCATTTTTTTCCCCAGAGCAGCCACCCTTTACTGATTTGTGCCAGAAAATCAATTTGTCAGTTTGAAATGTAGAGATATTTCCTTTTCAGGGACCAGAATATTTGTCTTTCCTATCTAGGGGACTTCCTTTGAAGTGTCAAGATTCCAGGCAGGGAATCAAAATTGTAGAAGGGTCTTGTGCTAAATTCAGAGCCAAGGCAAAGTGAGGCAAATGATCTTAATGATTATTTCAACTAGCTTAGTGAACTTTCACCTTTTCAGTGATTTTTTTTTTTTTTTTTTTTTTTTTTTTTTTTTTTTTTTTTTTTTAGACAAGAACTTGCTCTATGCAGGCTAGAGTGCAGTGGTACAATCATAGCTCACTGAAGTCTTGAACATCTGGGCTCAAACGATCCTCCTGCCTCAGCTTTCCAAGTAGCTGGGATTACAGGCATGCATCACCACGCCCAGCTATTATTTTACGTTTTTGGTAGAGATGGGGTCTTGCCCAGGCTGGCCTCGAACTCCTGGTCTCAAGCAATCCTCCTGCCTTAGCCTCCCAAAGCTCTGGGATTACAGACATAAGCCACCGTGCTGGCCTCCTGTGATTGACTGATTGATTGATTGATTTTTTCTTCCAAGGCTTTAGGATGTACCAGTGATCTTCTGCTTGTATTACTATAACATTAAAAAACATGCACACAACAATTTACAAAGTTATAATTCACTCAACTAGAGTTACCTTCCACTTTTACTGAAAATTAGGACACTTCAATTTATCTGTGCATAGAGTCATTCATTCAACAAAAATTTACTAAATGCCAGGCCCTGTGTTGATGCTGGAAACAAGAAATAAGACCTGGTCCTTATCTTTCAGAAGCTTAGGGTCTAGTTGATGAACACTCATATATAAACAGTGATATGTAGAAAATTGTCTCAAGGGCTTCGGTAGATCCAGGTAGACAGACTTACAGCAGCTAGTGGGACAAAAAGAAGAAGCCAGTTCTAGTGGGGCAGGGAGACAGCAAAGAGGAGGGAGCAGAACAGAACTTCAGAGACAACCAGTTATCTGGATTGATTATGAATCTTTAGCTTATAAGTGGGTAGTCTTTCCCGACGTGAGGCTATTGTTTTTTTCTGTGCTTTGTCCTAATCATGATGTCATATATACTATCTATCCGATAACTTTCTCTGCTGCATTAAGGGTATGCTTCATGATTCTTTCCATCATTGAGAAATGCAATGAGTTTATAACATTTTTTTTTTTTTTTTTTTTTTTGAGACGGAGTCTCGCTCTGTCGCCCAGGCTGGAGTGCAGTGGCCAGATCTCAGCTCACTGCAAGCTCCGCCTCCCGGGTTTACGCCATTCTCCTGCCTCAGCCTCCCAAGTAGCTGGGACTACAGGCGCCCGCCAACTCGCCCGGCTAGTTTTTTGTATTTTTTAGTAGAGACGGGGTTTTGCCGTGTTAGCTAGGTTGGTCTCGATCTCCTGACTTCGCGATCCACCTGTCTCGGCCTCCCAAAGTGCTGGGATTACAGGCTTGAGCCACCGCCCCCGGCCGAGTTTATAACATTTAAATCCTATTCCATCATATTCCAAGAACTGACCAAATTTTAAAAATATATCAATCATTTTATCAAGTAAGATTGAAATTTATAAAATACACAAACCCTAAACTTTTTATTTTTACTTAAAGCATATAATTGTACATTCATTCCTCAATGATTAGATGTTGGGCTCAGTGTTGGAATCCTCTGATTGAAATTACTCATTGTTTTTCTTGCATTAACCCTACCCGTGATACACTGGGTTTATGGTTTCCAGCCTTTGTTTTTCTATAGAGAGGAGTGAGCTTAGACACTTAAAAAACAGTATCAGTGTGGAGTCTTTTAGGCTTTACAATTTCTTTTCCTAATCTTTTAGTTTTCTAGCCCATAACTAATTTGACAACAATTTTTACTGGTTTTTTTTTTTTTTTTTTTTTTTTTTTTTTTTTTTTTTTTTTTTTTGGTAAACTGCCTTTAGTCTTTTCAAAATATTGAACTTGCTTTTCATAATTTGTTTTTTGTTTGTTTGTTTCATGGTGGGTTTTTTTGTACTCATATTTCATTCTTTTATGTAATAGGCATGAAGAAGTTTCAGACAAATCACTAACTGTAAACGTACAACTCAACTGATCTGTGCTGTTTCATTTTAAAAATGCTGGTCATGATCCAATGAATTTATTTTACCTAGTAAATTGGTATGAAGACCTGTGATTTGAAAAATGCTGTGTTAAAGAGTAGTGTAGTGTTCAGTGCATACTGGCATCAGTGTCAGAGAGGGATAGAGAGTGTCTGTTAATGCACTGAATTGTTTAGGTAGTGTTCCATTAAGAGAGCTTCTGCTGTATTAAAATTCTGTTGGATTAGATTTCTGGGTCAACCACTAGGCTTTGGAAATCTCACTGCACTCAAGCTTTGGCTGTTATAGTTTGAGTTTTCCAGATACTGGGCCTGGGCCTAAAGCCCTCAAGCTTAGAGTCAGTGCTAATTGCCTATGAAGTTCACATTACATATGTAACTGACCATAACTGAGCCATTTTAAGGCCATTTGATTATATCCTTTTCTAAAGACAAAACAAGGAGATTGATTGATTAAATGTCCATGCTAATCTAAGAAAACACTTTTCCTAGTTTATGACAATGTCTAAGGCTTTTAAGAACCTCCACTTAAGTTCTTACTTAGCTCTGTTTTCTCTGCAGGGACATGGGACTTGAAAGATATCTGATGGAGCCAGAGAAGGATATGGCAAGCAAGAATATTTGTTTAAGTTGAAATCGAGATCTTCCTCCTCCTTGGTGGAGGCTCCCAGATCAAAAGATACTGGGGGCTATCCTGCCAGAAAGCATAGTCAAATCAGGTGAGTATTTTCCTGAGTTGATAGCTTTATTTACCCTGGTCTGTAGGGATAGCTCTTGGGAATTTACCCCTTTTCAAAATACCTGTCATTCAGGAAAGAAGGGGCCAGAGAGAGGGTAGATTATCTGTTGCAAAATGTCTGGGAATCCCTACCTACAACTCAGGTACCTATATCCCTTTTTAATGAGGGCACACACTATGAATTCTTTCATTTTTGAGGATGTCAGCCCTGGACCCTTAGGTTTGATGTGGAGATGGCTGGGAAGCAGGGCTGGTGAGAGATGTGCACTTAAGCACGTTTCTTGGCTCCTCTAGCTGTTTTTCTGAATCTTCTAAGGTGGAGCTCCCTCCTGCAGTTACAGAGATGACCCAATAATATCATAGAGAGAAGACAACCAATTCTGCAAATGTGCCCTAATGGGGGAGTCATCACAGTTTTGTAGTCCCCAAAACTCATGTCGTCAATGTGACCAGAATGACCAGACCCTCAGGGATGGTTTCATCTAGCCAGACTTGCTGAAGACTCATGAGCGAACAGAATTCCAGTTTATGATGGAGACATTTGTCTCTGGTGACCAAAAAGCTCCATGATTGTTCTCCAGGACTCCCATGGCTAAGTCCTGGGTACCTGGGGAATCATGCTAGTAACCAGAAAGTTGTTTGGTGATCACAAAATCATGAAAGAGAAATGGCTAGTGTTATGGGTTGAACTGTATCCCTTCCACATTCATATGTTAACGTCCTAACCCCTAGTACCTCAGAACGTGACCTTATTTGGAAATAGACTTGTAGCAGATATAATTATAGCTGACCCTTGAACAGTGTTCGTGTTAGACATGCCAACCTGCATAGTTAAAAATGCATGTATAACTTCTACTCCCCAAAAACTTAGCTACAAATAGCCTACTGTGGAACTACAGCCTTATCAGATAATAACAGAAACAGTTGATTAACACATATTTTGTATATTGTATGTATTACATACAATGATCTTACAATAAAGTAAGTTAGGAAAAGTGTTAAGAAAATAATAAGGAAAATACATTTATAGTACTGTACTGTATTTATTGATACTGTAAGTTTGCATCACCTGTCTACGAGGTGAATTGCGTGTCTGAATTGGCAGCAACAGCAACTGCAGACCTCAATCTATAGTGCATATCAAGCAATTCAGCTTTTTGTTGTAAACTCATGACTTTTCTCTGCTTCTCGGGAGCACTTCGAACATCACTGGTGGCACTTCACATGGGTCCCATGGTGTTATTCAAGGTTTATAGTATTGCACTAAACACGTTGGAAAATATGTGAGAACTGACAGAGATCACTTCTTACTGCAATATGCAATTTATTGGAGAGATGAACTGCTCATGTGGAGATGATGAGCATCACACGGCATTTTAAGTGGATACTCGCAACACTTGAGCTTGCCGCCATAACAACAGGAAGTGGCTATGAAATTATTACAGTAGTACAATATTACTGCAGTTAATTTTACGCAGTTATGATTTAATACTGCATCTTTACATTTGTTTACATTTCTCTCAACTTTGAATGGCTCCCCATACAATCTGTGTTTGTGTAAGTTTTAATACATTTTAGCTTTTTATAATTTGTGTATATTTTATGGTAGTGATAAAATAGACTAGTATCTACATATATTTTATACATACACTTGTCACAAATTTCCAAAAAATTTTCCAATGTATTTGTTGGAAAAAAAAAAAATCTGGCCAGGCCCAGTGGCTCACTGGCTGTAATCCCAGCACTTTGGGAGGCTGAGGCAGGTGGATCATGAGGGCAGGAGATTGAGACCAGCCTGGCCAACATAGTGAAACCCTGTCTCAACTAAAAATACAGAAATTAGCTGGGTGTGGTGGCACGCACCTGTAGTCCCAGCTACTTGGGAGGTTGAGGAAGGAGAATCGCTTGAACCTGAAAGGCAGAGGTTGCAGTGAGCCAAGACTGTGCCGTTGCACTCCAGCCTGGGTGACAGAGGGAGACTCCGTCTCAAAAACAAACAAACGAACAAACAAACAAAACAAAAGAAAAGAAATCTGTGTATAAGTGGAGCCCATGTAGTTCAAACCTGTGTTGTTCAAGGGTCAACTGTAGTTAAAATGAGGCCATAGTGGAGTAGGGTGGGCCCCTAATCCAATATGACTGGTATCTTTGTAAAAAGGGAAAATCTGGACACAGACACATGCAGAGGGAGAACACCATGGGAAGATGAAGACAAAGACTGGGATGATGTGTCCATAAGCTAAGGAATGTCAAAGACAGCAGCAAAGCACTGGAATCTAGGGGAGAGGTATCATGGGGCAGATTCTTCCTTACAGGCCTCAGCAGGAACCAGTCCTGCTGCCACCTTCAGCTCAGACTTCTGGCTTCCAGAACTGTGAGATAATAAATTGTTTAAGCCACCCAGCTTATGGTATTTTGTTACATCAGCCTTAGCAAACTAATACAGATGGTTTTGAGGACTAGTTCACATTGTGGAGCTTGACAAATTACCTTCTAACCCTGACTCGTGACCAAATTATTTGTAATCTCTAGATCTAAGTCTTTTTTTTTTTTTCCTCAGACAGGAGTGGAAAAACACTCCACAGCCGGGCGCGGTGGCTCACACCTGGAATCCCAGCACTTTGGGATCTCAAGATTGCTTGAGATCAGGAGTTCAAGACCAGCTGGCCAACATGATGAAACCCTGTCTCTACTAAAAATACAAAAAATTAGCCAGGAGTGGTGGCAGGCACCTTTAATCCCAGCCACTTGGGAGGCTGAGACAGGAGAATCACTTGAACCCGGGAGGCAGAGGTTGCAGTGAGCCAAGATTGTGCCACTGTACTCCAGCCTGGGCAATAAGAGTGAAACTTTGTCTAAAAAAAAAAAAAAAAAGAAAAAAAATCACTCCTCAAATTTTGGTCTTTGGATTTCCTTTTCCTAAATCCAAGATCTTCCTTTTTCTGTATCTACATCCTTTTTTTCCTGATGTGCAAACTTTTTTTTTCTTTTTGTGGAGAATGGGGCCTCACTATGTTGCCCAGGCTGGTCTCAAACTCCCGGGCTCAAGAAATCCTCTCTCCTCTGTCTTCCTAAGTGCTGGGATTACAAGCATAAGCCATAGCTCCTGGCCTCTTCTGATGTGCTAGTACCATTTATTTTATCTCAGTTCTGTTAGTCATGCTCCAGTTATGTCTCACAGCACATCTGTGTCACTCCTGCCAAGGCTTTGCATATAGTCCGGGACTGTTTTCAGTTTTAGTGACTAGAAGAACCACCTGGGAGCTGCTGGTTATAAAAAAGGAAGAAAAGCAGACTTATGACTCCTATTTCTAGAGATTTTGATTTGTAGGCCTGTGGTATCCAAGGTATCTAAGATATCTTGGTATCTTGGATACCTGTGGTATCTTGTGTGATCCAAGACTGATCACATTAACTAAGCACCACAGGTACTATTAACCTCCTGGATTATCTGTTGATTCTTACCAGTTTTTTTCTTGAGCAGAATCCAAATTCCAAGCTCTGGACACATCAAGCTTAGTCTTACTTTGGAAATACTCCCAGCATTTAGGATTTAGGCATTTCCTCCCTAAGCATACAGAAATAGAGCGGGTGTCCTGAGCCAGTCTCATTCATTCATTCGACAAAACTTCTTGAGTATCTGCTGTGAACAAAATACTGTTGTAGAGTCTAGGGAAATGTCAATAAAACAGACAAAAATCCCTGCATTCTAGCTGGGAAAAATAGTGAGTTAAATCCATAAACATACTAGGTAAGCAGTACTATGGGGAAAAAATAAGCAAGATAGAAGATGTGAGTGCGGGGGACTGCAGGCGTCACAGTTGTTTTATTTTTTAATTTCTTTTTGCAAAGATGAGGTCTTCCTTTGTTGCCAAGGCTGGTCTGGAACTCCTGGCCTCCAGTGATCCTTCTCAGCCACCCAAAGTACTGGGATTACAGATGTGAGCCACCACCCTGGGCTGGGTTGCAATTTTAAATGGAGTGATAGTAAGTGTTCCCTTACTATCAACATTCAAGGCCAAATAAGTTCTAAGTAGGCCTCACTGAAAAAGTGACTGAAAAGTGAGCAGTGCGGCTCTTTAGAAAAGTGTCTCATGCAAAGCAGACAACTAGTATAAAGTTCCCAGTTGGAAGGTGAACACACCTGGTGTGTTTCCCAGGAACAATTTAGAGGCCAAGATGGTTGAATTGGAGTGAGAGAGGGAGAGGGTGGCCGACCTAAATTCAGAAAGGTTACAAGGGAGCCAGATCATGCCCTTGGTGGCCATTGCAAGGTCACTGGCTTTTCCTCTGAGTGAGATGGGGAGCCACTGGAGGGTTTGAGCAGTAATATGCTCTGACCGACTTTTTTTTTTTAAGATTCAGAGCGTACCTGTACAGGTTTGTTACATGGATATATTGTATAATATTGTGGTCTGGCTTCTAGTGAAACTGTCACCTAGTGAACATTGTACCCAATAGATAATTTTTCAATCTCACCACCCCCCACCCTCCTCACTAATGGGGTCCCCAGTGTCTATTGCTTCCAATCTTTATCTGGCATACATTTTTGAAGTCCTACTCAGGCTGCTGTAAGGGGAACAGGAATGGAAGCAGGGAGACTGTTTAGGAGGTGACCCACTAAGCCGGGTGGGAGACATTGGTAGCTGGCAATAGGCTAGTAGCAGCCAAAGATGGTGAGAGGTGGTGATGCTGGATGTATTGTGAAGGTGAAGCCAACAACTTTCTAACAGACTGGATGTTGAATGTGAGAGAAGAGAGATGTCAAGGAAGATTCTCTTCAGGATAAATCTTGGAATTCTGGCTTGGAGTGCTGAGCAGAAGCATCCCCAAATGATAGAGCATATGGCCTGCAGGTTTCTGGCCACCATCCTGCACCCAGAAGCAGAGCCAGCCTGACGGTGGAGCCAGTGCTGCATGTGGCAGGGCAGAGTGGCAGAAACTGGTCTTGAGGACAGCGCTGAGCCGCTGGATCAACACCTGAAGCCTGATCTACCTCTGCACTTTCAATTACATCCCTAAGGAGCTCCGTTGGTTATTTTCTATTACTTGCATCCAAAAGCATGCTTACTGCTATTCTGATCTGGAGTCACAGAAGTCTCTCAGATGTAGTTTGCCAGAGAAACTTTTGGAAAGACTTTACTCCTACATACACAGTCTTGAAGGACTTGGGCAGATAATTAGGAGAATTCCCTAGGTTACCAGGCAGTGTGTCTTGCTCTCTGCCTTCCCTTTCCTTCAGTCAGGAGTCTTTCTCTGTACTGGCCTGCCCAGTGTTAGAGGTGGGTGACACAGGTACTCCTGTAGCCACCACAGTTGGAACTGTGCTGAGTTGCATCTGAAGCCCTGAAGACCAGCACAATATTGGGGCTCATCCAAGGGCCATGGCCAATCTGCATGACTGCCACTTGTGGTTATTCAAGGCCAAAGGCCTTGTCACCCAGGCAGGAGTGCAGTGGCATGATCTTGGCTCACTGCAACCTCTGCCTCCCAGGTTCAAGTGATTCTCTTGCCTCAGCCTCCTGAGTAGCTGGGATTACAGGTGTGCATCACCACACACAGCTAATTTTGTATTTTAGTAGAGGGGGTTTCACCATGTTGGCCAGGTTGGTCTTGAACTCCTCACCTCAAGCAATCAACCCGCCTCGGCCTCCCAAAGTGTTGGGATTACAGGTCATGCCACCGTGCCCGGGTAAGATTTTTTTTTTTTTTTTTTTTTTGAGATGGAGTCTTGCTCTGTCACCCAGGCTGGAGTGCAGTGGCCGGATCTCAGCTCACTGCAAGCTCCGCCTCCTGGGTTTACGCCATTCTCCTGCCTTAGCCTCCTGAGTAGCTGGGACTACAGGCGCCCGCCACCTCGCCCGGCTAGTTTTTTGTATTTTTTAGTAGAGACGGGGTTTCACCGGGTTAGCCAGGATGGTCTCGATCTCCTGACCTTGTGATCCGCCCATCTCGGCCTCCCAAAGTGCTGGGATTACAGGCTTGAGCCACCACGCCCGGCCCCGGGTAAGATTTTTTAAAGAGCAGTTTTAGGTTCATAGCAAAATTAAGAGGACAGTACAGATTTTCTATATATCCCCTGCCTCCACACATGCACAGCCTCCCTTACTATCAACATCCCCCACCAGAGTGGTATCTATTACAAGTGATAAACCTACATTGACACATCACTACCATCCAAAGTGCATAGTTTACGTTAGGTCTCACTTTCAGTGTTGTACATTCTAGTGGTTTGGACAAGTGTATAATTATATATACTTTGTAAATTATGATACAATAGTATCATACAGAGTATTTTTACTGTCCTAAAGATCCTCTGTGTTCCCACCTATTATTCCTTCTTCCTTCCAAACCCTAGCAACTACTGATCTTTTTACTCTCTTCAAGTTTTGCCTGTTCCAGAATATCATATAGTTGGAATCATACAGCATATAGCCTTTTCAAATTGGCTTCTTTCACTTGTTAATATGCATTTAAGGTTCCTCTGTGTCTTTTTGTGGCTTAATAGTTCATTTCTTTTTAGTGCTGAATAACATTCCATTGTCTGGATATGCCACAACTTATTTATTCATTCACCTACTGAAGGACATCTTGGTGGCTTCTAAGTTTTGGCAGTTATAAATCAAGCTGCTATAAACATCTGTGCATAGGTTTTTGTGTGGACATAAGTTTTCAGCTCCTTTGGGTAGATATCATGGAGTGTGATTGCTGGATCATATGGTAAGAGTATGTTTAGTTTTGTAAGAAACCGACAAAGTGTCTTCCAAAGTGGTTGTACCATTTTGCATTCCCACCAGCAATGAACAAGAGTTCCTGTTGTTCCACATCCTTGCTAGCATTTTATATTTTCAGTGTTCAAGAGTTTGACCATTCAAATAGATGTGTAGTGGTATCTCTGTTGTTTTAATTTGCATTTCCCTGATGACATATGTGGAGCATCTTTTTGTATACTTGTTTGCCATCTGTATATTTTCCTTGGTGGGTGTCAAAGTCTTTGGTCCATTTTTTAATTTGGTCATTTGTTTCTTTATGGTTGCATTTTGTGAATTCTTTTTATATTTTGGATAACAATCCTTTATCAGATGTGGCTTTTGCAGATATTTTCTCTTTGTGGCTTGTTTTGTCATTCTTATTTTTTTTTTAATTATTGTAATAGAGATGGGGTCTCATTATGTTGCGCAGGCTGGTCCTGAACTCCTGGCCTCAAATAATCCTCTCACCGTGGCCTCCCAAAGTGCTAGGATTACAGGCGTGAGCCACTATGCCTGGCTTATTCTGTTGATAGTGTCTTTCACCGAGCAGAAGTTTTAAATTTTGAAGAAGTTCAATTTAGCAATTATTTGTTTCATGGATCATGACTTTGGTGTTGTTTTTAAAGAGTCATTGTCATACCCGAGGTCATGTAGGTTTTCTCCTATGTTATCTTCTGGGAGTTTTATAGTTTTGCATTTTACATTGAGGTCTATGATCCCTATTGAGTTAATTTTTGGTAGGAGTGTAAAGTCTGTATCTAGATTAATTTTTTTGCATGTGGATGTTCAGTTGTTCTAGCATCACCTGAAGAAGATTTTCACAGTTCCACCCCTACTAAACCTCAGACCTCAGGGATGACTTTTCCAAAACATTCTTTCTTATGCCTCTCTCATCTCACTGAATTGGTCTCTTGGCAAATTGCAAACTCCTTAGAGCACTGTATCAGGAGCAGGGCCAGACAGCTCAGCATGGCAGAAAGCCTGAAATCATTAGCACAACATCCCCATGTGATAGGTAGTAGTTTGTTGCCTGTATTCTGCAAAGTTGAGAACAGAGATTAAGGGACTTACTCAGGATCAGAAAAGTCTTCTATTTCAAACCTAAGATTAGTCTGTCTGATTAACTAATTGCAATCCATCTGTCACATAGAAGAGAGTAGGGCTTTTCAGGAGGAGACCATCTGGCTGGCTGCTTCACTGACTGGCAATTTGTTGATACAGACACCACAGATCTGATCCTCAGCTTTACAGATCCAATAACTACTGGCCCTGTGCTCAAGGAGATTAAACTAGAAAGGATCAATTCATAATAGCCAAACTTATAAGAGACTGATGTGTAAATCAGTTTGTCAGATTATTTATAATAGGAAGTATTTCTCACACGTAAGAACTGGTAAACTCTTGAATATGTCCCAATTTGAGAAACACTGCATTCAAACTTCCATTAGGAGACTTTAGTTTAGGTCACTTGATCAAAACAGTCATGAATGAAAATGCAGCATAGGCATTGATATTATGTGGCAGTACTCTGTAAAAAGGTGGCAACACTTGTGTTAAAAATGTTATATTATCTTTATTTTTCAAATTATACTTTAAGGTCTAGGGTACATGTGCACAACATACAGGCTTGTTACATATGTATACATGTGCCGTGTTGGTGTGCTACACTCATTAACTCATCATTTACATTAGGTATATCTCCTAATGCTATCCCTCCCCCTTCCCTCCACCCCACGACAGGCCCTGGTGTGTCATGTTCCCCTTCCTGTGTCCAAGTGTTCTCATTGTTCAATTCCCACCTATGAGTGAGAACATGCAGTGTTTGATTTTCTGTCCTTGTGATAGTTTGCTGAGAATGATGGTTTCCAGCTTCATCCATGTCCCTACAAAGGACATGAACTCATCCTTTTTCATAGCTGCATAGTATTCCATGGTGTACATGTGCCACATTTTCTTAATCCAGTCTATCATTGATGGACATTTGGGTTGATTCTAAGTCTTTGCTATTGTGAATAGTGCCGCAATAAACATACATGTGTATGTCTTTATAGAAGCATGATTTATAATCCTTTGGGTATATACCCAGTAATGGGATAGCTGGGTCAAATGGTATTTCTAGTTCTAGATCCTTGAGGAATCACTACACTGTCTTCCACAATGGTTGAACTAGTTTACAGTCCCAACAACAGTGTAAAAGTGTTCCTATT
>NW_016818380.1:1103663-1131064 GCF_001698545.2 Rhinopithecus bieti
ATGTTTAAAATTCTTCTAAAGAATTCGTGGACCTCTGAAAATATTATTTAAGAATCCAATTTTAAAAACAATGCAATAAGACCAAGGCTTTCTTGAAAACTGTGGCTATTTATAGATAAGGATGCTCTAAAGCAAGTCCACTCAGGAAACTGAGTTGCAGATTAGAAGGTGGGTTGGTGGGAGTAGAAAAAGAACAAAGGGAGTTTGCTGTTCCCAGGGAATATGGTGCTCAGACAAGGGCAGTTACTTATCCTGTCTGCATTTGTGGACAAGTATTTCTGTTTAAGATTCTACCAGTTGAGCTAGGCATGGTGGTGCACACCTGTAATCCTAGCACTTTGGGAGGCTTAGGTGGGTGGATCACTTGAGCTCAAGAATTTGAGACCAGCCTGGGCAATATGGCAAAACCCCATCTCTACAAAAAATACAAAAATTAGTTGAGTGTGGTGGCGCATGCCTGTCATCCCAGTTATTTGGGAGGCAGAGGTAGGAGGATTGCTTGAGCCTAGAAGGTTGAGGCTGCAGTGAGCCGAGATCCTGCTACTGCACTCCAGCCTGGGTGACAGAGTGAGACCCTGTCACAAAACAAAAAACAAAACCAACCAACCAAACAAAGATTCTACCCATCATGGAGAACAGAGCACCATCTTTCTTGCATCATGGTAGAGAAGCACCAACAAATTATTACTCACTAACTTCCTTTTTCCTAGACTTCATTTTGAAGCTGTGGACTCTCCCTGCCATTGCATCATTTCTTGGTAAACAGGATGCCCTTTCCACTTGACAAGGAAGAGACTTGGACCAGATCAGTGAACTCCAGAGCCCCTGGTTTTTCCAATTAGCATGTTGCTAGTTTCTCTTATTGAACTAAATCATGACGGATCTTTAAATACTATGGAAGATGGGAAAAGCAACCTTTTATCTCTTTCTCCATTTTATCTACAACAGTCTGAGAATCACTCATTCTTCTCAAATGACGTCTTCCAGTGTTCTTGACTTACCCCTTTTTTGGCATCTACCTTTGACCAACCCTCCCCTTCCCCACCTACAGGCTCAATGGAGTCAGTGCTAGGAACTAGGGAGCGCCCACCACCCACTGCCACATACTCCATCCTGGCTCAGGAGCCAGATTGGACTACAGCCAGACCCATCACTGGGCTGCCTCCAAGTAGCCTGAGAGAATGCCTGCTGTTCCCAGGCAGTGATTCTGGGCGCAGCCTTCAATTGCCAATTCTTCCCAGGCCCCTCAGAGCCCAGAAAGGGCATGTAATCCCTTACACTGCTTGGCAAGTGCCTGTTTGTTCTCTAGCATGGTCAGAACCGGGGAGAAGGGTGCCTGGATAGTTGTAGAAATGAGAGGGCTGCCTGGGAGTGCTGCTGGGGAGCTTGTGGTCAGTGGACCCCTCTCTTACCTGTCTGCTATACCTACTCAGTGCTGACACCTGTGCAGGTGCACCAGCGTGCTCTTCAGTCTAGCCGGGCTGGACGGCTGCTGTCACCTTTATCTGCCCTATCACTTCCTACCTGTGAATGCGGCTTATCTTCTTCCCGCAGCCTGGACTGCTTGTCTATTTTAGCTCCTCCTCACCAAATCCTCCCCACCCTTGAAGAGCCACAGCTGAAACGAGCCCTCCGGGAAGCCTTCTATGATCTACAACCAGAAAGAATCCTTCTTTATTTTTTTTTCCAACTGCCAAACCCATTTTCCTGGACCTATCTTCAAAAACAAACAACATTCTATTATAGCTATTTCAATTATGGCTATATTTCAATTATAGCTATAATCTATTTCAATTATAGCTATTGATGTACATTTCTTATCTATTATACCAGGAAATAAAGTAGGCATAAGGGCATGTCTTATTGACTTTGTTTTTCCCATAAGGTTCTAAACATTGTAGGTACTTAATCAATATTTGCTGAGTGAATAATAAACAAGAAGGGTTGTACATATGGTGCAAAAATGACAGAAGCCTGGGCCCTTCACAAGTTTCCCTTCTGAAACTGCCTCTAAGCAGGGCTTCCGGGGATTCCTCTGACTTCCTCACACACTTGCAGCTAAGGGGATCCATTGCAGGGCGGGAAGGGAGCCTCCAGCTCCTTGATCCAGCAGGAAACCAGTGTTCCTTCTGATTGGTCAGTGCCTAGGCCACCCAAGTTGTGAAATATTTTGAATATCAGCCCTGCATGCAAGGGAAGGCAGCACTCAACCAGACGACTTTAAAGAGACACTGGATACAAATGCGTGTTATGGCAGTAAAACATTCTCGTTGAAGGAGGTGAGAGAAGATGGGGAAGCCGGGTGTTGGAAGCTGGAAAGCAGGGAAAATCATTTCACCTTTTGTTAATTACTTGCATAACTTTGGACAAAAGAGTACTAGCCTGGAGCCAGAGACCTGAGTTCTAGTCTGGTACTGACACCTGTACTTGGGTCTTGGGCAAAGTCACTTCATCTTGTCACAGTTAATTTGCCTACGCAGTAAAAGAGGATGGTCAAGGTTATGGTGAGATACAGGGCTGCTTGGTGAATATAGAAAGTCATGAAGCCTGGAGAATGGACAGGTCAAAGGGAAAGTGTTTATATGTCGAACTTTCCTATGAAAGAAAGTGTCCATTTTGTGTGTGTGTGCTGTACTTGAACAGGATACATTAGCTCTCAACCAAGCCTTGGAATTGAGCATCTGCCAAAAGAGGGAGAAAATAAACAGGAGTATTCAGTGTTAACCTGACATTTCAATACCTAATGTGCCCAGTGGTCCAAAGTATTTTCACCTGAAACAAGAAGTACTTCTTGTCAGTTCAAATCACAGTGAAACTATGCTCTTTTTGTTTGTAAAGACAGTTTTAAAAAAATTAAGTTCTTTATCATTTCTCTTCTGAAAGGGCTCACAACACATTGCCAAGTGTGTACTCTGAGCACAGAGTAGGTTCTGTAAAAGTTTGTCATCATTTAGTTTATTATCATTGCTTTTATGTGTTTGCTTAAGAAAATCACTTCTTGATTATATTTTTCTGTGCAAACAGAATTGCTTAACAGGAGAAAAGGAAATAAAGCAAATGTCAGCAAATTACCCAAAAGCAGAAGTTGAGTTTCTTTCACATGAGTGTTCAAGTGTTTCAGCCACACACTCTAGTCTTGGCAGCTCGTGATTGGCAAAGGCCAGAGCCGTGTTGAGCAAAGTCAGAAGTGCAGACAGCCGAGCAGCCAGAGGCATGCAGGCAGGAGGTAGACACGTGGGGTGGTGGTGGGTGAATCTTCATAAGTTTGTTAAGACAGGATCTGGCTCTGTTGCCCAGGCTGGTGTGCAGTGGTACGATCTCAGCTCACTGCAGTCTCCACCTCCCAGACTCAAGCCATCCTCCCACCTCACTACAGGTGCACACCACCATGCCTGGCTAATTTTTTGTATTTTTTATAGAGATAGGGTTTCACCATGTTTCCCAGGCTGGTTTCGAACTCCTGAGCTCAAGCAATCTGCTCACCTTGGCCTCCCAAAATGTTGGGATTACAGGCATGAGCCACCACATGAGGCCTGGGGAAGAATCTTTGAGCAAGGCTACTTAGTAGCAGTCAACACCAACCACTCACAAACTCAGTTGTAATCCATGTAACAGAAACTTGCTGTGGACTTTCTGCTTTCTCAGACATGTGTTGTATTTCAGGAATCTTGAAAACTCCCCATGGGAACTTTCTCTAAACTGGTTCTGTTCAAGATCAAACCCTGACCTGCTGACTTGAAAGATAATTTTCTACATTTGAGAAACACTGGAATCTGAAAGTCTTAAAAATAAGTACATGATAATAGCTTAGAATCTGGAATAGAGATTTATAGTTTCAACAATATGCACTTAAGCTTGAATTGTTCCCAGCTTCTTTTTCTTCTAGATAGGAGCCATAAATATAGTACCTAGTAGGAAATAAATGCTGATAGGTGAGCAGTGAGACAGCTGATTTTCTTCTGGCAAAGAGAATTTTCATAACTTATTCATACACTACTGGAATAATGCTTAGACTCGCTGCTGGCTATTTATCACCTACAAAAATTTGGTTTCTGTTCTTAATCTTGGTAAGAGAGCAGTTGTTATTGTTGTCTTCAGAGAAAGAATGGTACCTGAGAGAGAGTGGCACCAACAAGTAGGGCCAGAGTTTTAACAAGGGGAACTTTGTTACACCAAAAGGATTTGGGGGATGGTATTTTAACACATTCTGCCTCAGAAAATTAGGTTTTCTAATTGCTTTTGTTATTAAATGCAAATGGATAAAATATGTGTCTGATTAGTTTCATGATAAGAGAGCTAGTCCCCAATTCTGCTTATACCAGATATAAGCTGATGCATTGGTTTTGTCTTAAGTCTGATGTTTTAGGAAGGACTTTAAATGTAAGTATAAGTAGCAACATAGACAATGGTCTCCTTCAGGTCTTTCATCAATGTCACATCTTAATCAATGCCTGCTTTGACCATCTTATTTAAAATTGTGGTATCACACCCAGCCTCTACACTCTATTGCTTTTCTTCATTGCACATATCAGTTTCCAACCTATGAATTTACTTATTTGTTATGTTTATTAGCTATTATCTGTCTCCTTCTACTAGAAGGTAACCTCCACAAAGGCAGGATTGCCTTTGTTATTCACTGACATATTTTTAGTGCCATAAACAGTGCCTGGTTTGTAGTAGGCACACAGTAAACATTCGTTGAATGATTGGATGGACATCTAAATATATGCAGTTTCAAATCTTCAGATCATAGAGCACTACCAACATCCAACAACCGTAAGGTGCATTTCTTTTTATTATTATTATTGTTTTAGGTGTATTTATTAAAGACAAAATCCCTATGGGTGTATGTGATCAAAGTATAGTCTGAGTACTGATGTTGGAACACAAATGTTTGGAGTTCCAGTCATTCTTTGAGCATTTATGGAAGCAGCTAAGTGTCAGCTTGGTTTAGGACATAAGGAGGAAGCTCTTTCAGTTACTAGTAAGTCAAGGCAGCATATATTTGTGAACCACTCATTTCTGTGTACCTGGTGTGAACTCACTGTGGTACTTCCTGAAAAGGAGTGTGCTCTGCCATTGTTCTCACCAAAGTTTGCCATGTGGCTGGGGAAGTTTCCATGTAAGGGCTGCTTTACGGATCTTGACTCTTATTAGCAAGAGGATGCACCTAAGTTTGAGGAAGGAACTGCTCTAATTTGAGGGTTTTTTTTCTCTAGGCCAATGAAGATCATTAAAAGCATTTGTAATCACTTTATTAGACCAGTGACTGATTCCTTTGGCCTGATGACCAAAAACTTTTAAAGTAATTATTATTTGTGTAGTGAGACTGAGCTGACTATTTTCAAATTATCTCTGTATCTAGGTGCTCTTGTGAGGAAGATAGCTTGCATGTTTCCCTGCTGTCCTCTACTTGCTGTAAATGATTCAGTCATATTTGGATGCCCAACTCTCTTGTCTCTTTAATGAAGACACAAGTCTGTTTGACTCTTACCCTAGCTTCCCAGTCAGAGCCTCCCAGGTCCTCCCAGGCATGTTCCGCTGTGCTCTCACCTGATCAATACGCTTATTGTCTGGTCCCATGGTCTCTGGTCCCTCCACTTCTAGCCCCCACTGCATGTCAGAACCAGATTAATCCTTCAAAATAATGGCTTTCACCTTATTGGGCATCTCTTTAGAAATTAACTTGACAATAATCCATAGAACGAAATCTAGACTTCTCACCCTTCCATCAAGTGATCCACCAGGTTTAGGTGACCTGAGCTCCTACTCCCAACCAGAATGAACACTGTGCTTCAAACTGGTCTCTTGACTTCTCTTTCCATTCCAGGTTCTCATTTTCCCTTTCCCAACCCTTGCTCTCCATTCTGGTCCCATTTCCATGACTCTGACCCCATCTCCATGACTCTATTGATGCTTCTTCTCATCCATCCACCCATTCATTCGTTCAATAGGTATTGAGCTTCTACCATATACTAGGCAGTGTTCCAAGCTCTGGGGATATAATCTAGACAGTTTGAATGACACTGCCTCTCCTTTTACCTCAATCCAAGGTGATCCAAACCATAGACTGCCTTCAAGAGCCAATTCAAACCTCAACTTCTCAACGGTTCCCTGACTCTGCAAGGCAGCCAAGTGTACTGGTTAAGAGTAAAGACTTAGGAGATAAATTAGTGTGAGAATTTTGCTTTGCCACCGAATACTTGTGGAATATTGGGCAATGTACCCAATCTTTCTAAACCTCCCATTACCTCATCTATAAAATCAGGATCATAGGTACCTCATGGATTTGTTGTGAGGATAAAGAGAGATAATAATCAATAGTGATGTTGCTGTTATTAACTTTTCTTTCTCTAAAAACTTATAGCAGAATAAATGATGCCTGGTCAGTTAAGAACGAGTGAATTTTGCTTGTGATGTATTTGTGTGTCTCTTGAAACTCCTTCCTTGCTCCGTAGTACTTAACAAATGCATGGTGAATGCATGCTCAGTAAGAGGACACTTCGCAGTCTCATCTCTACTATTGGATCCCCAATTCTTCAGGGACACTAGCTTCTGACTGTTCTTTCTATACCCTCTCCCAGGCCAGACAAACTCATTCTGTGGACTGAAAGCCATTAAGATAGAAAAGGAGATGCCTCTGTCTGATCTGAGGCTAATGGGAGAGGAAAACTTTTACAAACTAGAGGGGGCCTGAATTTCCAGCTAGCGTTAAGTGGCCATATCAAACTATAACGCACGGCTTCAATTTGGTCTGTCAAAGATGGAATTAAAAGTAAATTTGAAGTTTCACAACATAGTTCTCTCTATTATGGGTGCTTCTGTGCATTAAAATCATCTGTATGAGGCTCACTGGGATGGGCAGCGATTCAATCACTGCTAATGGCTTAAGGAAATGGGGTGGTGAGAATTAGGGTCATCTATCCCAATTGGGGCAAGAAGGAGAGTTAGAAAATGTGTTTTTCAATCTTGACATCTCGCCAGCTGGAGCTGAAGGGAAATGTTTTTCTGAACTCATTGAGCAGCCTATTCACAAATCACAGAGATAGCTGCATTCCATGAGAATAGATATAATTTTTATGTGTTCTAGTTAAAGACTTGTACCACCCACTCAGAGTTGTGCAGAGCACTCCTTAGGGACCCTTGAAACTACACCACATCACGAGGTAGAAGCCCACTTTAGCAAATGCCATGATCATGGGTTTTATGCAGTGAGGCTATTTGCATATCCCCAGTAACAGTTTGGAATATTACAAGAAAAATACAGCATGACAGATGCACTCATCAGATTCTGCATATTTAGTCATCAGTAGATAACTAAGATATTGTCCACAGGTATAATATTTAGGTGTGGTATCTGTTTTGAAATACCTATTTGGTGTTAAGTAGTCTTAATAAGAATAAATATTCTAAATAGGTTACAAATAAACTTTTATCTTTTCAAAAAAACTTCGATCATACAATCTCATCCAGTTTTTTTTTTTAATTTTTTTATTATACTTTAAGTTCTAGGGTACATGTGCACAACATGCAGGTTTGTTACATATGTATACATGTGCCATGTTGGTGTGCTGCACCCATTAACTCGTCATTTACATTAGGTATATCTCCTAATGCTATCCCTCTCCCCTACCCACTCCCCACAATAGGACCCGGTGTGTGATGCTTCCCTTCCTGTGTCCAAGTGATCTCATTGTTCAATTCCCACCTATGAGTGAGAACATGCGGTATTTGGTTTTCTGTTCTTGCGATAGTTTGCTGAGAATGATGGTTTCCAGTTGCATCCATGTCCCTACAAAGCACATGAACTCATCCTTTTTTATGGCTGCATAGCATTCCATGGTGTATATGTGCCACATTTTCTTAATCCAGTCTGTCACTGATGGACATTTGGGTTGATTCTTTTTTTCCTTTGAGATGGAGTTTCGCTCTTGTTTTTCAGGCTGGAGTGCAGTGGCGCGATCTTGGCTCACTGCAACCTCTGCCTCCCAGTTTCAAGTGATTCTCCTGCCTCAGCCTCCCATGTAACTGGGATTACGGGCATCCGCCACAACGCCTGGCTAATTTTTTGTATTTTTATTAGAGACGGGGTTTCACCATGTTGGCCAGGCTGGCCTCGAACTCCTCAGGTGATCCACCTGAAGTGGCCTCCCAAAGTGCTGGGATTACAGGCCTGAGACACTGCCTGGCTTCATCCTGCTCTTAAGACCAGCCTGGGACAAGGGCAGAATAGATAATTATGACAGTGTTACAATGTTACAGGTGAACAAAGAGAAAACGTAAATGACTTGCCCAAGGTCACAAAGCCTATAAAGTGCAGAAGTAGGACAAGAATCCTAGTGGCCATTACTATTATTGTAACGATTATTCTATTGACTCCATGACATACTTCTCTGATTTCTCTGCTCTGCTGTCCTGTATAAAGAGATTTCAGTAATGCATGTGCTCCAGAGCTGCTTTAGTCTACCCTGGGCTGAGGAGTAGGGTGGCACTGATTGGGTCCTTGCCGTTGGTGCAGACAGGGGCTGAAAACCTGGCCTTACCTTCCTGGCCCATTTCTTAGTTTTGCCTGTGGCCAGGTATGAGTAAGATGGTTAGAACTGGGGCCCTTTTACATGTCATGTTTTCTGGTTTCTAAAATGAAAATGGCAAGAAATCCCTGCAGCAGGAGTATTTGTTCTAGGCAGGGTATTTCCTACCAGTTTCCTCCAGGAGGAAGATTTACCTTTAGGGCAGTCACGCTCCCCATCCTACATATGTGATTGCTCTGACACCTTTTGAAGCTACATCAGATTCAGCCTTTCAGGCGTGTCCTGGTCTGACTATTGGATTAAAGTGCAAATGCAGTAGATTGCATTAATTAATTTTATTAAAAAAAAAAAAAAACCTCTTCTTAAAGCTGGGAGGTGCACACATTTGCCAATATTATCCTGAAGCTTTAAGGGCCCTCCCAGCCCCAGGGGAGTCGGGCTGGTTGGCTTGACCACAGGAAGAAGCAGTGGTGACCAGCACGGACTGACGCATGCTGGTTTGATGGTGGGACAGCATCTGTCACGAGCCCTGGCAGTTCATTATCTGAGATCACTCACTTGCATTTGGTCTTTGCTTGAATTTATTTTGGAAAAAAAGAAGAGAAACACACCCCAAATTCCAGGTAATGGAACATCATTAAGTTGGAGGCACCAAGGTTGCAGGAATGGGGAGGATTTTCACTGGACAAGAAAATGTAAAACACCCTTGCTCCTCCATAGCTGGAACTCAGCCATATTGCACATTTGCATTATTCTGGCTGCTGATGGTTGTTTTGAGGGCAAGGACCTGAGTTTTGGATGCTCACAAATCAGAGAACAGTGCCAGGGGAAACCCAGAGTTGCATTTAGCAACTCTACCCGGAGAATGCAAAATACACCTTCCTGTTCAGTCCCCTTTACACACTGCTTAGACGTGGTGGACTCCCAAAGCTGCAGGGGAAGGCATGACTTCGAAAGTCTCTAACAGGCTGTACGAACATGCTTTCCCACATAAACACTGAGACATATGGGGAGAGAGAGGGGAAAAAAAGAGGGGTGGAGGCAGGGAGACCTCTAGACAGAAAAAGCCAAGAGCGCAACAGCAGCTGTGAACGTGCCAGAGGCAGGCAGGCAGATAGCCAGGATTCTCTGAGCAAAAGCTGAGCAGCAGGGCAAGCCACTCTCCCAGCACAGTCACTGGCCTGGAAGTGTTGGATGGTGCCCACCAGTTGCCTAAGCAACCCGGGGGTGTCTAGAATTTCTGGGGGTTCGTTTAAGCTCTGGACCCCAAGAAGGGACTTCTTTATTATTTCCTAACTGCACAGGGAACAGTTGGAGGGTCTGAAGGGACCATGTGGGTTGGGCTCTGAGAGCTGCTTCCTCCCTGGCTAGCAGAGTCTCTGGCCGTTGTGGATGCGTCACCGCAGAAGCTGTGTGGATCTCAAGCTGGGTTCTGCATGGAAAATCATATCATTACTGTATCCTAATTCTTTGGCATGGGTGGAACTTAATTTTCTAGTTGTTGAGACAAGGTCTCTGTTGCACAGGCTGGAGTACAGTGGTTCAATCACACCTCCCTGCAGCCACCAACTCCTGGGCTCAAGCAATCCTCCCACCTCGGTCTCCCAAGTAGCTGTGACTACAGGTGTGCACTACCTTGCCTGGCTGATTTTTGTATTGTTTGTAGAGATGAGGTCTTGCTATGTTAGTTGCAAACTCCTGGCCTCAAGCAATCCTCCTGGCTTGGCCTCCCAAAGTACTAGGATTACAGGTTTGAGCCACCACACCCGGCTTAATTTCTAAATTGTTCTTGCTGGCTGGGGATGGCTGATTTTTGTATTGTTTGTAGAGATGAGGTCTTGCTATGTTAGTTGCAAACTCCTGGCCTCAAGCAATCCTCCTGCCTTGGCCTCCCAAAGTGCTAGGATTACAGGTTTGAGCCACCACACCCGGCTTAATTTCTAAATTGTTCTTGCTGGCTGGGGATCATGTTCTTCTCCCCAAAGTCTCTGCATCACAGTTCTCAAGTCTCCAGCATCCTCCAGCACTTATGATTTCCCTTCTCCCACCCCAGCAGGAAAGTAACTGAACATGCTGACACTTATAGTATCTCATCCTCAAATCCTCGGAGGCCCAGTCCTCGAGAGAGGTGGTAGCTTTATCTACACCAGCTGTGTGCAGCCCATGTCCACAGAGGGGTAGGGAGAGAGTCACAAACACAGCCTCCTCCACTCTGTGGCACCCCCTCTCTTCAACCCTCTTCCTTTCTAAAACTAACTGCATTCCCTAGGCCGCCTTACTTTTATTTCCTGGCTCCCAGAAATCTTTAGTGTGAGAACAGGCAGAGGAATCTCCTGGGGTGTATTTGGAAGGAAGGGAGTAAGCTCGGGGTTGGATAACTTCCACGAGCGGAATCTCAATCAGTGGTTCTTAACCCTGCTGCACAATAGAATCATCTGGGAGCTGTTAAAAAAATTGCAACGCTCAGGCCGAGGCCCAGAGATTTGGTTCAATGGGTTTAAATAAAGGTTTCGTTAAAAAAAAAATTTTTTTTTACAAAGATATTTTTAAAAACAACTTCCAGAGATGAGAAGCACTGAACTAAAGGTGAGTAACTTGGGCATAAGCACAGGAAAGGTTCCTGTGTGCTGTGTGATGGGCTGAACCTTATTCATCTGCAGGAAGCCTCTCAGTTTGGGCTGGTCAAGCAGCCGTGCTTGTTGGCAGCGACAGCTTGCTTTCTCCCTTTATCTACCAGATACACCTTCTTCCTTGGCCTAAACTTGAGGGAGGTGGTGTTGGGTACAAAGACCCCAATTCTGTGGCATCATTATAACAAGAAAGTTTTTGAGCAGTCGGCAGAGGAGAAATACGACTTCAGAGCACTGGGAGGGAGGAGGGTGGCTGACTTTTTTTGTAGGTCTAAAATAAAACCCAGAGGATGGGCGGGATGAAGACAAAAGGAGGGATGAAACAGAAGTGAAACAGCAGATAGAATCATGAACGAAAATGAGAGCATCCAGAAAGACTAAAAATTCTCATACACCTGTTCTTTGAATATCTCAGAAAGTTGGTCTTTTGACTCAAACAATTAAAATTACAAGTGGCCTTCCTTGGAAATCTGTCTCAAATCTCTGAATAGCTATAGCTCTGGCAGCTGCATTGGGACAGTTATTTCAGTGTCCCAGAGGAAAGATATTTTGGGGTTTAGTCCTTGCCAGAAATAAGAAGCCAAGGGAAAAGGAGAAACATTACAGAATTTCCAAAAATATTTTGATAGCAATGCAAAACTTTGTGGAGGCTTGAAGAAAAACTAGAGTACACTCTTATTTTAAGGACGCCTAGTGGACTGGTTCTGTATTTTGGCCAGTAGATTATTATGTTTGTCAGATCTTCGGAAGGGCCTGTAAGTTCATGGATATACACATGTGAGTGTGTGTATATACTGTGTGTGTGCGTATTTGTATGTATGCATGCATTTGTTTATAATACATATTCTCGGTCACTGTGATTTGTATATATGGACTAGATTAGTTTTATTTACGTTTTACAATAATATAGGCCTTTTCCTATTTAGGAAAATGAGGGTCATAACATCAGGTAAGTCTGGTGGGAAAGTTAAACAGGGAGGTCTTCAGTTAGAGATTTAAAGTTGGACTATACCACTTAAGTATCAAATATGACCTGACGCATCTGCAGTCATCAAAGCAGTTCTGGCTCATTACCATACTCGAGAACCTTTTGTAGGCCTGGCTGGGAAATCATTTGCTCCTAAGAAAGCTTGCTGTTTTCCTCCTCCAGCCTTTCTTCCCTGTACCAGCTCCTACGTCCCTTAAGAAAAGTCTCTTTCTTTCCTTTCCTTTTTTTTTTTTTTTAAGAGATGGGGTCTAGCTCTGTCACCCAGACTGAAGTGCAGTGGCACAATCATAGCTCACTGCAGCCTCCAACTCCTGGCTCCTGGGCTCAAACTATCCTCCCACCTCGGCCTCCCGCACAGCTGAGACTGCAGGCACGCGCCATCCTACCTTGCTTGGAAGAGTTTGTTTCTACTGTGTCCCAGTCTTAGTGGTTAAAGGACTGCTTCTCCCCAGCAGTTTGGCAATAAGACTGTTTTGTGGGTTCTCATTTTTATTAGTGAACACTATTGTTCTGTAATATTTTATTTGTTACAATGTGTTCATTTTCTCCACTAACACCCAAGGGCGGTATTGCACAGGGTACAGTTTTGAAAATAAAAAATAAAATAAAATAATGTTAATTTTGTCCTAAAGGTTGGCAGATGTGGGTTTAAGAATTATTGCATCATATACAGGTATCCCTCAGTCCTGTGCATGTTAATAAATATCTTTCCATCAGTCAACTTGTCTGGACAGCCAAATCTGTAGAATCAGTTTTTGATTAAAGCTACCAAAAGTGGCAAAGCTTTGCTTATCTCAGCCAGCAAAGAAGGTTTTCATGCAATTTGGGACAGAGGAATAAACATTTCCGTGGTAAAAAATAAAAGTACAGGGTTTGAAGGAAGAAGACAGTTTCTCAGTCATCCAAGTGTGAGGCCTTCTGAAGGATAGGCAGTTAATACTGAGTAGAATTCAGACTGGAGTTCTCCTCTAGAACTCAGCAATTGAGTAAACAATACCTTATCTGCTCCATAAAGTGTGTAAAATGAACTCACCCTAGTGGCTCTCTTTTTAACTTTCTCTGTGATAAGGAAAAGAAATTGTATATTTATTTAAAAAGAATGAATGAATGAATGAATGACTATTTTCATTCACATGATTATACCTGAAGCAATTTGTTTTGTTTCTTTGAATTTTAAAATATTGACATTGGGGCTGGGCATGGCAGTTCATGCCTGTAATCCCAGCACTGTGGGAGGCCGAGGTCAGGAATTTGAGATCAGCCTGGCTAACATAGTGAAACCCCAGCTCTACTAAAAATACAAAAACTAGCTGGGCATGGTGGTGGGCGCCTGTAATCCCAGCTATTTGGGAGGCTGAGGCAGAAGAATTGCTTGGATCCAGGAGGTGGAGGTTGCAGCAAGCCGAGATCGTGCCATTGCACTCCAGCCTGGGCAACAGAGCAAGACTCCATCTCAAAAAAAAAAAAAAAAAAAAAAAATTGACATTGGTAGCATGTTAGCCCCCCAAGGCAAAGTTTCAAGTTCATATTGTTACTAAATCTAAAATTTAAAATTGAGCTAAGAATGTTTTATAGTTAAATGCTAATTGATGATAATTAAATTTTACAGTGCTGTACAGTTTATAAAAGTGTTTATATGCTTGCTCATTTAATTTTCACAACCTAGAGAGGAAGATCAGAGAGGATTTATTATCTCCACTTCATGGGTAGAAAAGCCTCAGGAAAGTTAAGGAACTTGCCCCAAGCCATAAAATTGGTACCCTGAAGAAATTAAATCTAACACGAAACCCACGGTGTTGTTTAATTGCTAATGGATTCGTTGGTAAGGACGGTTAAAAGCTAATGAGTGTTGGTATCTTGGATCATACAGTTTCTTATTAAAGTTTTAAATTTTGTTAGGGTTTTCTCAGATGGTAAGCAAGCTCAAGCTTCCCATGGTTTCAGTTCTCTCTGTCCCATATTCATCAGAACTGTTGGCTCAGGCAGCTGTTGTTCCTGGTCCCAGTATTGAATGAGAGCTAGAAAAATTCTTTCCTCTTAGCATAGTCCAGCCCAGCTGTGACAACACTGGACCCTTTCAAAATTGGCTCATCCTAGTAAACTGGGTAAACAATTACGGAAACATATAAATGGATGAGTTGATGGAACAAAGATTTTTAAATTATAACTTAACTATTGACTGGCCTATATCTGCGGTAGCTTTCAGGACACCCAACACCAGCTTCTTTGCCTTGATTTCATCCTGTTTGGGGTGATGAAGAAGATATGATACCAGAGTACTCAAGATTTTCCGTCTAACAAGAAATCAGTCCTCTCTACAGTTATTCTTAAGCATGAGCTCTATCTGATCACGCATCCTGCTGTAGTCACCTCTGTTCTCCAGCCACCTTTGCCGCTTTTGTTAGACCTCACAGGGCATGTCATTTAATGTGACAGAAAAGTACTAGGCTGAGAGGAAGAAGCAGGGGACACATCTAGGTCCCTCCATGTGACACTTGCAAGTCACTTTGCTTTTCTGGTCTCAGTTTCCTCATCTAGGAAGTAAGTGGGTTAAGCTGGACCCACTCATATTTTCTTACCCTCTGTCCTAGAAGTCTCTGGGAGTAGTCAGGGATCCCTGAGGGCCAGAGCCTAACAAGCCCCCAATGGCCAGGGCCTAAGAGCTTAAGAAGCCCCTAAGGTAGTAAGGAAAGGGGCCTCTTTAACACATAAGAGAGGATTGGGTTGGACCTGGGGTCCAGAAATGCAGAGACCCTACTTCTGCAAATACCCGAGGTGCTGAAAACAAACTCATCTGGGGGCCAGAGATACAAATACTAGGGGCAAGCAAGGTAATAACCTCCAAGAATTGAGACTTAGAGAAAATGCAAAACTACCACAGGATTGACAGATGATGCCCAGATGGGACTATTCTCTGTTAGAATGTAAACTTCATTCCAATAGGTAGGACTTTTGTTCCATTTAATGATGGTTTCCACACATAGGCACTGCATACATGCTTGTTGAATGACAAATAAACTTGTGATACGCTACATGAGCAATGTGAAATTATCTGACTTATCTAACTGCATTCACTCTAAAATCACCCTGAGTCCTAGGGCTGATCTCTGTGTAGTTGTGGTGTATTTAAAATCACTAGCTAAGCTACTATCCATGTAGCCACTAAATGGTGTAGCCTTGTACCACTTGCATTGACCCCTGCCTGTGGAATGGTTGGCCTGACATTTATGACTGCCCATTATCAGTTAATCAACATCTTGCGTATAATCATGCTGTAACACAATTCAGTCAGTAAGCCGAAATGGTCGCCAAGATCACACTGACCTTTGGAGACACTGACTGTACAGAATTAAGGGTGTGTTGACATGTGAGTGGATATATAAGTAACAAATAGTAAACTGTGAAGAAAAGGAGACAAAGAGAAGAAAGCCACCCTATCTTTGTGCCTCCGCTGCTTTGATAATCAGGAATGTGCTCGGATCAGTTTAAAAATACTCTGTGTTCTACTTTGAAAACAGAGTACATAAAATGATTTTCTTAGCATTTTACATGTAATAGCTGCAGTCAGGTCTTTTTGAACATAGGAAAAGCCTGACACAAATATGGAACAAACCAAATACGGTAATAGGGTTAGAAAAAACCTGGCAGCTCCTGCAAAACCTGCATGCGGCTAGTTCCAAAGCTCTGAACTGTTGCTGAGCTCTACCCCCTGAGGCTGGGTTGTCTTGTCGGCCCTCTTCTTCAGACAGGTTCAGGCTTCTCTTCATTTGGTTTATCTGCAATCCAATTCCATAACCTGACGATTTGCTTCTTTTGCTTAATTCCTACATTAGCAGTTGTTTTGTTGTTGTTGTTGTTCCTACCAGCCTCTGTTCTGTCTGTGTTTTATGAAACATCTCCTCATGGTGTATCTGTACTGTGAGGCACATACACCAGAATACCAGACACGTTGGTTAGCCCTGTGCATTCTTCCCAAGAGGCATGTAGGTTTCCGTAGTGTGGGTTATATGGGATCCTGTTCCTCCAAGCAGTGTGCAACCAAGTAAACAGATAAGGCAGGTAAACATTGGATGATGTGTAAATAAGTAAATAAATGGGCTAGGACAATGGAGATTATAAGGAATATATTTAAAATACATAATTTACAAGGAATTAAGATTTGTTGTTTTTAGGCCAGGCACAGTAGCTCATGCCTATAATCCTAGCATGGGAGACTGAGGTGGGTGGATTGTCTGAGCTCAGAGGTTTGAGACGAGCCTGGACAACATGGCAAAACCCTGACTCTACTAAAAATACAAAAAAATATAAAAAATAAAAAATTAGCTAGGCATGGTGGTGCACATCTGTAGTCCCAGCTACTCAGGAGGCTGAGAAAGGAGAATTGCTTGAACCGGAAGGCGGAAGTTGCAGTAAGCCGAGATCTGGGTGACAGAGTGAGACCCTGTCTCAAAAAATAAAAAATAATAATAATAAATAAAAAAGATTAGTTGTTTTTAGTAGAGAGAGTAAAAAGGTCTGGCAGATGGATGGATTTATGACTTGTTCATTCCTCATCCAATGATAACTAAGTAAATATGCTATGCTGGACACTGTAAGATAGAAAGAAGATGGATAAAACATAATTCCTACTCTCAAGGGTTATACTTTGGCCAGGCATGGTGGCTCCTATCTGTAATCCCAGTAGGCTGAGGTGGGAAAATTGCTTGAGCTCAGGAATTTGACACCAGCCTGGGCAACATAGTGAAACCCTGTTTCTTAAAATAAAATAAAATTAGCTAGGCATGGTGGCACATGCCTGTAGTCCCAGCTACTCAGGACACTGAGGCAGGAGGATTGCTTGAGCCTAGGAGTTTGAGGCTGCAGTGAGTCATGGTCATGCCATTGTACTCCAGCCTGAGTGACAGAGTAAAACCCTGTCTCAAAAAAAAAAAAAAGTTATAGTTTGTAAAAGAGATATGATATATGTACTCATGCTAGGTAAAAAGTGTTATTACAAAGGAGATATACAAGGTTTAGGTGAGGACGCAATGATTTTGGCTAGGGAGGAGGTGGAAGCATTTAAAGTGGGCTTAAATCGTGGGTAAGATGGGTGTGATTTTACATAACGAATGTTTTGCCAGGTCACTGATGCCTCGAGGTAAAAATAAGTCACATTAGATGAAAAAGCAACATTTTTCTGGTTTTGGCCAAGATTTACCATCATAGCATTCTCAGAATCTTACAAAATCTGCTCTCCCCAGTATGTTTTTGGCAGTTGCCAGGGCAGTAGTTCTTAACCTTTTGAGGATTACATTATCTTTTGAGAATCTGACAAAACCTATAGAATCTCTTCCCAGAAACACAAACGTATACGCAGTAAGTTGATGCAATTTTCGGGAGTTCATGGACCCCTGCAGCCTATTCTTGAACTCCCAGTGGTCCATGGTTTCTAGTTTAAGCATCCTGATGCAGACTATACCTGAAGTACTGAAGCTATTGGTGTTCACAGCACTGTAGCAAGGTCACACTGCCGGTGGCTTGGGAACACTTGCTATGCACAGAAGCCACATTGTTTTCTCTGAGCTCTCAGGCCTCTAGTGCAGACTGATCTGTATAACTCTTAGGGCCAATTTTGGTGCTAAGGCAGGGTTCCTCACTAGAGTGTTCCCACATGTACACACACAATCAGAATCAGGAGTGTAATTTGCAGGGTACACACATTTTTAATGTTTTCCTGGCGATTCTGATACCTGTGATGCATGCATCCCTCCACACCTACTGACTTAGGATGTTATTTTCTATGGGCCTCCTCCATCCCTCATGCTGAGATACTCCTGGCAAACCCATCAGACATGCCCAGACGAATCTGTATCCTGGCTTGGAGCCCGGCTTTGGCTCAGGCTAGGACATCCCTCCCACTCCCCTTCCGTGCTGCATTTACATTGAAACTGGATGGCAAAATAAGGTCACCAACAAGGAAACTCTAGAAAAAAGGCAGTTTACAAGTGTTAAAGAAAATATTTCTATAACACAGCTGCATTGAACAGGTCTAGGCTGCAGCCTTTTGGAATGAAGAATGTGACCTGGGGTTACTGACTGAATGTTAAGTTGTTCTGATTTGTAGTTTTAGAATTAGACCAACTTTTGGGAATAGTGAGGAGGTGGGGGTGAAAACCACGTCCCCATTACTAGTTTTTATACCATTGAATATCAGTGCGGTAGCTCCCTCAGGACCAAAGCTGGATTACCCAGTAGAGAGAGTAAGCATGTGTTTAAGGCACCGGCAGCACCTCCTCCCATTATCATCTGCTCCCACCTTAATCAAGGCCATATGGGCTCTCTTCTCTGTCAAGACCCCCTTTCTCAACCGAAAAGCACAATCCAGGCAAAACTGTGGGTACTCTTTGTTTCCAGAGGATAATCTGTATCTCTGAAGACTTGAGGACAGACATCTAGTTCATACATCTCAGTACTTTCCAAGAATTATTGCAGTTACTCACACATACCCACTTCTACTGGATATTGTGTCAGACACTTGAGAAATAAAACATTTATAGTGAGTTTGTAGAAGGGAGATATTCTGGGGAAAATGTGAGAAGGCGACCTTCCTAAGATCCCTTGACTCATAATACAAAAGCAAGCTATGTTCACACCTGTCAGAATGACTATTATTCAAAAAGGTGAAAGATAACAAGTGTTGGCAAGGATGTGGAGAAAAGGGAACCCTTGTGTACTATTGATGAGAATATAAATTAGTACAGTCATTGTGGAAAACAGTATGGAGGTTCCACAAAAAACCATGTGATCCAGCAATTCCACTTCTGGGTATCTATCCAGTGGAAATGAAATCAGTGTGTCAAAGAGATACCTGCACTTCCGTGTTCATTGCAACATTAGTAACAATAGCTAAGACTGGAATCAACCTAAGTTCAACCTAAGTGTCCATCAGTGGATGAATGGATAAATAAAATGTGTGTGTGAGAGATACATATGTCACATTTTGTTGTGTGTGTATATAAATATACACACATACTAGAAAACTATTCTGCTTTAAAAAAGAAGAAAAGTCATTTGTGAAAACATGGATAAACCTGGAGGATATTATGTTAAATAAAATAAGCTGAGCTCAGAAGAACAAATACTGCATGATTTCACTTATATGTGCAATCTTAAAAAGTCTAACTTAAAAAAGTCTAGAAACAGAATAGAATGGTGGTTACCAGAAGCTTGGTAGTGGGGTGGAGTGGGGGTTGATTGGGAAGATGTTGGTTAAAGAATACAAAATTTCAGTTCAACAGGAGGAGTAAGTTCAAGAGATCTATTGTGCAACATGGTGACTAGTTAATAACAATGTATTCTACACTTAAAATTGCCAAGAGAGTAGATTTTAAGTGTTCTCATCAGACACACACATACATCAAAATAAGTGTGTGTGGTAATGCATATGTTAATTAGCTGGATTTAGCCATTCCACAATGTATACAGATTTCAAAACATCATGTTTTGTATACCATAAATGCATACAATTTTTGTCAATTATAAAAAAAACTATACCATCTGTGAACTAGGCCTGCTTTTTGCCTCGTTTTCTTATTTATTTATTTTCCTTACTTAAATTTAATGTAAAGCTTTTGCTGTCTTAAATGTTTTCATTAAGAGGAGTGGGGAGAAAGAGAAGGCATAAGGCTTTTTAATCTTTTAATGTTTCTGGTTCTTTCTCTTTCTTTCTTTTTTTTTTTTTGAGATGGAGTCTTGCTCTGTTGCCCAGGCTAGAGCGCAGTGGCGTAATCTCGGCTCACGGCAACCTCTGCCTCCCAGGTTCAAGCAATTCTCCTGCCTCAGCCTCCCAAGTAGCTGGGATTTCAGGTGCCCACCACCACATCTGGTTAATTTTTGTATTTTTAGCAGAGATGGGTTTCACCATCTTGGCCTGGCTGGTCTCAAACTCCTGACCTCATGATCCACCTGCCTTGGCTTCCCAAAGTGTTGGAATTACAGGCGTGAGATGCTGGTTCTTTCTCTTTTTTTTTTTTTTGCAGAAAATTATGAAACTTTATTGCAAGACATTATGAAAATCTAAGTAAGACATATCCCATCTTCATGGCTAGAAATACACAATATAATAAAGATGTCCATTCTTCCAAAATTGATCTATAGATCCAATAACAATGCTAATGAAAATTCTACATTTTTCATGGAGCCTGACAACTGGCTGTAAAATGTACATCTAAGAGCAAATTTCCAAAAAAAAAAAAAGAAAAGAAAACCCAAAACAACAACAACAACAAAACACCCAAGACATTCCTGAATAAAAAGAGTAAGAGCTGGGTGCAGTGGCTTATGCCTGTAATCCTAGCACTTTGGGAGGCAGAAGTGGGAGTATCACTTGAGCCTAGGAAGTCAAGGCTGCAGTGAGCTATGATCATGTCACTGCACTCCAGCTTGAACAACAGAAAATGACTCTGTCTTGAAAAAAAAAAAAAAAGATAAGGAGGGAGGACCTTCTCCACAAGGTATCAAGTCTCACTATAATAAAATACTTAGGAGTAATTTTTTTTTTTTATTTCTAACTTTTAAGTTCAGGGGTACATGTGCAGGTTTGTTACATAGGTAAATGTGTGCCACAGTGGTTTGCTGCACAGGTCATCCCATCACCCAGGTATTAAGCCCAGCATCCATTAGCTATTCTTCCTGATGCTCTCCCTTCTCCCACCCCTTTCTAGTTCTTTCTAATAACTTTCAGTCCTGACATCTGTTCTGAAATTGTCAGGACCTTAAAAGTTCTAAAATGGAGGCAAAGAGAATGGGAAACAGGAAAGAGAAATCCTGGCCTCCTGGAGCAGGACTTAAGAGTCCAGGCTCCTGTTCCCTGTTCAGAGAGAGCCAAGCCTTACGGAAAGACTGGATGGCAGGGATGCTCACAGAGGATGCTCACAGATTTCAGACTGTTTTGGGGTTTGGAGCTGAACTGTGTTAAAAGATGTGTGTGTGTGTGTTTTTTTTTTTCTGTGGTTTTTACTATCTTTGGAATTTATTTCCTTCGAGGTCAATGGCAGCCTGGATTAGGCAGCTTTCAGGGGAGTGTGCTTTTGAATTTGTTTTTGTTTCTTTTTTATCTCCTAAAGCTTGGGACTGTGAGGACTTAGGGTTATTGCCTCACTAGGAAGGGGAGCACTGTCAATCTGTGATGAGATTGCTATGCTGCGGGACTTGAAGACTCATGTAAGCTGTCCTAGAACAAGCAGGATTCAGAACTGAGCTCCATATTAAAATCAAACCAACAGCAAATTGAAAACAAAACAACATCCAAAGGCAGAAAACAAATGAGAGTGGTTCACACCTTTGAATATCAAGACATTATTAAAACGCAAATGAAAATCTGGAAAACAATTGGAAACATATTGAAAGAAAATGTTTAACATCATTAATATGCACTTTCTTTTTTTTTTTTTTTTTTGAAACGAAGTCTTGCTCTGTGCCCCAGGCTGGAGTGCAGTGGCACGATCTTGGCTCACTGCAAGCTCCGCCCCCCGGGTTCACGCCATTCTCCTGCCTCAGCCTCCTGAGTAGCTGGGACTATAGGCGCCCACCACCACGCCCAGCTAATTTTTTTTTTATTTTTTAGGAGAGACGGGGTTTCACGGTGTTAGTCAGAATGGTCTTGATCTCCTGACCTCGTGATCTGCCCGCCTCGGCCTCCCAGAGTGCTGGGATTACAGGCTTTAGCCACCGCGCCTGGCCTAATATGCACTTTCTAATCAAAAGAAAATGATAAATGTCTCAATAAAAAATTGGATAAAGGGTATAAACAAGAAACTCATAGAATAATACCAACGGCACTAACCATGTAAAAATGCTCACTCTCACCAGTAATCAAAGAAATGAAACTTTAAAAAAGCACCATATTTTGATGATCCAATTGGCAAAGATTAAAATAAAATGAAAACTGAGTGTGTGGAGAAATAAGTACTTTTATAAATTGCTTGTGAGTGTATAAACTGGTAAGTTTATGTACTTTGAAGGGCAATTTGGCAATGCATATCATAAGCCTTAAAATTGTGTTTACACTTCAGTACAGCAAGTCCACTTAGAGGAATTCAACCTTAAAAATTATCATGGATCTGTGCAAATGTTTAGTTACAAGAATGTCATATAATATATTCCAAGTTACATACTATGAAATATGCAAGTATTAAAAATAAGGTCAGACAGCCTGGGCAACATGGCAAAACCTCATCTCTACAATAAATACAAAAATTATCCAGGTGTGGTGGCATGTACTTGCAGTCCCAGCTATTTGTTGCGGGGGTGATGTGGGGGGATCAACTGAGCCTGGGAGGTTGAGGCTGTAGTGAGCCATGATTACACCACTGCACTCCAGCCTGGGCAACAGAGCAAAACCCCGTTTCAAAAAGAAAAGTAAACAAAATAAAAATAAATAAATAAATAAATAAATAAGAGCTGGATGAGGTGGTACGCACCTGTAGTCCCAGCTATGCAGGAGCCTGAAATGGGAGGATGGCTTGAATTCAGAAGTTTTGAAGCTGTTATGTTTGCACCTGTGAATAGCCACTGCACTCCAGCCTGAGCAACATAGGAAGACTTCGGTTCCAAAAGTGAATGAATAAATGAGTAAATAAATAAATAAAATTAGGACCTCGAGCCCCATAAGATGAGTCTAAGTGTCAAAAAAACAGCAGACAAACACAAATTGAGGGACATTCTACAAAATACTTTACCAGTACGATAGGACCTCCTTATCAACAGTTTTACTTTCTGTGGTTTTAGTTATCTTCAGCAAATTGTGGCAAAAAATATTAAATGGAAAATTCTGGAAATAAAAAAATTATACATTTTAAATTGTGTGTTCTGAGTAGCTTGATGAAATCTCAGGCCATCCCACACCATCTCACCCAGATGTGAATCATCCTTTTGTCCAGCATATCCACATGGTCAATGCTACCCACCTGTTAGTCACTCAATTGCCCTCTCATGGATTCTGTCACAGTACCGCAGTGCCTGTGTTCAAGTCACTCTTTTTTTAAAAAAAATTTTAATTTTTTTAGACGGAGTCTTGCTCTGTTGCCAGGCTGGAGTGCAGTGGCAAGATCTCCATTCACTGTAACCTCTGACTCCCTGGTTCAAGCGATTCTCCTGCCTCAGCCTCCTGAGTAGCTGGAATTACAGGCACATGCCACTAAGCCCAGCTAATTTTTTTTGTATTTTTAGTACAGATGGGGTTTCACCATGTTGGCCAGGATGGTCTCGATCTCCTGACCTCGTGATCCACCCGCCTTGGCCTCCCAAAGTGCTGGGATTACAGGCATGAGCCCAGCCTTCAAGTCACTCTTATTTGACCTCACAATGGTCCCAAAGCACCAAGAGTAGTGATGCTGGTAATTCAGATATGCCAAGGAGAAGCCATTAAGTACCTCCTTTAAATGAAAAGGTGAACCTTCTCAATAGAAAAAGAAAAAAATCATATGCTGGGGTTGCTGAGATCTAAGACAAGAACAAATCTTCTATCTGTGAACTTGTGAAGGAAAAAGTAATTCCTGCTAGTTTTGCCATCACACCTCAGATTGCAAAAGTTAGGGCCACTGTGCATGATAAATGCTAGTTAAGATGCAAAAGGCATTAAGTTTGTGGGTGGAAGACATGAACAAAAACGTGTTCCAATTGATGGCAATTGGGTTCAGTACTAGCTGAGGTTTCAGGCACCTACTGGGGGTCTTGGAATGGCCCTCACAGATAAGGGTGGGCTATTGTACTCCTTAAAAGAGTTAAAGTCATGAGAAACAAGGAAAGACTGAGAAAGTGTCACAGGCTAGAGGACACTAAGACATGATGACTAAACACATGAATGTGGTATCCTGTTTTAGATCCTATAATACAAAAAGGATGTTACTGGAAAAACTAATGAAATCCAAATAAAGTCTGGAGTTTAGTAATAATGCACCCTGTTGGTTTCTTAGTTTTGACAAATGTACCATGGTAAGGTAAGATACTAACATTGTAGGGTGACTAACCATTCCAGTTTGTGTGGAAGAGGGGTTTCTTGGGATGTGGGACTCTCAGTGCTAAAACCAGGACAATCTGTGCAAACTGGAATGATTGGCTGTAATCTAACAATTGGATTAGAGGTATATGGGAATTCTATATTATCTTTGTAACTTTTTTTGTAAATCTAAAAGCATTCTAAAATAAAAGTTTATTAAAATAATAAGACAAACAAATTAAAAACAAGTTAGGAATAGCTGACTAATAATGAGATAACAGGCCTAAAGAAGTTAAGTATCACTTTAGTCAAATAATTTATTAAAGTCCTACTAGTGTAATGTTTTCTGACGGTTCCTGCTTTCAAGTGTACAAAACAGATATATATACACACACATACCATTTTTCTTTCTATAATCTTGCTGTTATATTTGCAGAAATATATGTGTTTGTGAGGAACTCTGTGGGTTTATTCATTTGGCCTTTTTATGCATTTGCTTTTAGCATACATTAAACACACTTTTAAAGTCTGCATTTCTTTTGTTTCTTTTTTTTTTATTTTGAGACAGAATGTCACTCTGTCGTCCAGGCTGGAGTGCAGTGGTGCCATCTTGGCTCACTGCAACCTCCACCTCCTGGGTTTAAGCAATTCTCCTGCCTCAGCCTCCCAAGTAGCTGGGATTACAGGCATGCACCACCACACCTGACTAATTTTTGTATTTTTAGTAGAAACAGGGTTTCATCACGTTGGCCAGGCTGGTCTGGAACTCCTGACCTCAGGTGATCCGCCCACCTTGGCCTCCCAAAGTGCTGGGATTACAGGTGTGAGCCACCGTGCCAGCCTAACATGTCCATTTCTTGCCATTCCACTGTTATCCATGGATTTCTTTCTTTCAAAATATTCATTTCTAAGCCTTTGTTCATATGCTTCCATCTCCTCTTCAAAAAAGTTTCCACAATTAAATTAGTTTATGTTAAACTCCCAGGTACAGGAGCCTGGACCATCCCCTGTGCTATTCTCACAGAGTCTCATTTTCAGTATTCTACTAGGTTTTTTTAAAAAGGAAGCTTCTGGCTAGGTGTGGTGGCTCACGCCTGTAATCCCAGCACTTTGGGAGGCCAAGGTGGGTGGATTACCTGAGGTCAGGAGTTCGAGACCAGCCTGGTCAACATGGCGAAAACCCATCTCTACTAAAAATACAAAAATTAGCAGGGCATGGTGGTGGGTTCCTATAATCCCAGCTACTCAGGAGGCTGAGGCAGGAGAAACATTTGAACCCTGGAGGCAGAGGTTGCAGTGAGTCAAGATGGTGCCACTTCACTCCAGCCTGGGCAACAAAATGAGACACCGTCTCAAAAAAACAATACAAACATAAAATGAAGATTCTATTTACTTTTTTCTCCTATTTATAAAATAGGGTATAATTTACATATAGTAAAATTTACCTTATTTAGTTATACAGTTCTATGAATTTTGACAACTCTGATACATTTTCACTATTGTAATGTGAATATTTTCTTTTTTTTTTTAGAGACGGAGTCTCGCTCTGTCGCACAGGCTGGAGTGCAGTGGCCGGATCTCAGCTCACTGCAAGCTCCGCCTCCCGGGTTTACGCCATTCTCCTGCCTCAGCCTCCCGAGGAGCTGGGACTACAAGCGCCCGCCACCTCGCGGGGCTAGTTTTTTATATTTTTTAGTAGAGACGGGGTTTCACCGGGTTAGCCAGGATGGTCTCGATCTCCTGACCTTGTGATCCGCCCATCTCGGCCTCCCAAAGTGCTGGGATTACAGGCTTGAGCCACCGCGCCCGGCCAATGCGAATATTTTCTTCTTGATTTTTTGTTTGTTTGTTTTTTGAGACAAGGTCTTGCTCTGTTGACCAGGCTGGAGTGCAGTAGTTCCATCACGGCTTGCTACGGCCTCAACCTCCTGGACTCAAGTAATCCTCCTACCTCAGCCTCGAGAGTAGCTAGGATCACAGATGCATGCCACCACGGGTGCAACCACACCCAGCTAATTTTTTATTTTTTGTAGAGACAGCATCTCCCCATGTTGTCCAGGCTGGTCTCAAATTCCTAGACTCAAATGATCCACCCATTTCAGCCTCTCAAAGTTCTGAGATCACAAACGTGAGCCACCACGCTTAGCCTGCTTCTTTATTCTTAACAGATGTTTGAATTCATCAATAAGGAGAAAAGTGATTTGAAATACTTTATCTTTGACTAGGTCTATGTCAGTTTTAATAAGTAAAACCCTTGTTAAATTATTGTTCATTCCCTAAATATCCCTTTTTCTCTTGAGCATGAGATTCAGAAGTATTAAATTCTGTAAAGAAGGTGACATTGGTAAATTTTGTAGGAAATCAGCAAATGGAAATATCAGAAAGTTATGATTTAATTTTAAAAAGAGTCAGCATGGCTTCACATCTCATCTGCCTCAGTGATATGAAATAACTTCTGGGTCTAATAACAAGTATCAGCTGAGGGAAGCCATGAACCAATTACTTATATTTTAGGATAAAGTACCATGAAAACAATACCAGACAAACAACTAATCTAGAAGTTAGACAAGTATGGTATAGGGATGAAATACTTAAGTAGATTAAACATTGACTTTGATATCAAAGTGTGGAATAGTTTGGAATGGATGGGTTACAAAGCTCCAGGGATCAATATTAGGACCAATTTTGTTCATTTTTATATGTCAGTGATTTGGAAGAAGTAACACGCAGTAAGCTTGTTATACAAAACTAGAGGGAGGGTCAGTCAATACAAAGAAGGAATGAAATGACTTGAGTAGACTAGCGACATAAGCAGATAAGTGGCTTATTCAATTCAGTGTGGAGGAAATATGAAGTAGAAAGATTATTTCACGGTAGGCTGGGCTTGGTGGCTTATGCCTGTAATCCTAACACTTTGGGGGGCTGAGGCAGGTGGATCGCTTGAACTCAGGAGTTCGAGACCAGCCTGAGCAACAACGTGGTAAAACCCCATCTCTACAAAAAATACAAAAATTAGCCAGATGTGGTGGCTTACGCTTGTAGTTCCAGCTACATGGGGGGCTGAAGCAGGAGGATCACTTGAGCTTAGGAGGTGGAGGTTCCAGTGAGCCAAGATGGCACCACTGCACTCTAGCCTGGGTGACAGAGTGAGACCTTGTCTCAAAAAAAAAAAAAAAAAAAAAAAAAAAAAAACAACCGCGTATAAACAGCCTGTCTACACCGTATGCAGAAGGCATGACAGTAAATAGGATCTGGCCTGATGTGCCGGAGAGAGC
>NW_016818380.1:1131291-1140444 GCF_001698545.2 Rhinopithecus bieti
AAAAAAAAAAAAAAAAAAAAAGAAAGAAAGACTATCTCAGTAATGTGAAATCAGAATGTTCAAAATAGAGTAAAAAAGTACAAACTCATGAGTTAGCAAGCATGCTAGAAACAAAATAATTCCAATGCAATGAGTAAGACAGGCATGTTGACTACAAAATTTAAAGAAATGCCTTGTTTTATTTTTTGTTTTTGAGATGGAGTTTCGCTCTTGTTGCCCAGGCTGGAGTGCAATGGGGTGATCTTGGCTCACTGCAACCTCCGCGTCCCGGGTTCAAGCGATTTCCCTGCCTCAGCCTCCTGAGTAGCTGAGATTACAGGCGCACGCCACCATGCCTAGCTCATTTTGGTATTTTCAGTACAGACAGGGTTTCAACACGTTGGTAAGGCTGGTCTTGAACCCCTGACATCAGGTGATTCACCCACCTCAGCCTTCCAAAGTGCTGACATTACAGGCGTGAGCCACCACACCTGGCCAAGAAATGCCATATTTTTAATATACTAGATTTTAAAAAAAACAGTGAAATATATGTCATTAGAGCAAAAATAAAGTCGTTTGCTGTTAAAAATAACAGAACCTTTAAATTATGGGTGTTGGCCAGGCACGGTGGCTCACACCTGTAACCCCAGCACTTTGGGAGGGCAAGGTGGTCGGATCACCCAAGGTTGGGAGTTCGAAACCAGCCTTACCAACACGGAGAAACCTCATCTCTACTAAAAATACAAAATTAGTGGGGCATGGTGGCGCATGCCTGTAATCCCAGCTACTAGGGAGGCTGAGGCAGGAGAATCGCTTGAACCCAGGAGGCAGAGGTTGTGGTGAGCCAAGATCGCACCACTGCACTCCAGCCTGGGCAACAAGAGCAAAACTCCATCTCAAAATAAATAAATAAATAAATTACAGGTGTTTATTAGTTCCAGAAATCTCTTAAATTAGGTGACTTCATCACCTATTATTGTTTTATAGTTTATGTATACATTGTGCATATATTATATATCAAATGGTTCATAACAAAAACATTCAAACATATCCTTATGTTTTTGATGGTTGGTTCAACTGGTAAGTACCAGTTTTGTGGCCCCTTTACAATCAGCAAGTCATATTACTAACAGTTTCTCCATTAAAATAAGAAGTCTGAACGTTTAATCCTAAAAGAATCCAAATTCATGGCTTGTTGAAATCAATGTGTTGTTCAACAGAGTATCTATTAATTATCTTCTATTTGCTCAACACTGAAAAACTGTCTCCTTACTCTTTCACTGTGCAACATGCCTCCTTTGATAAAGCATAAAAGTCTCACATTTTCCTTTAATATTTGAAATTCCAGTAAGTTAAGTGTCATGGCTTTTAAAAACGTCCCTATGGGACAAAGAGCTGTTTTGTTTTCAAAAGATACCTCTCCCTCCTTGGAAATCACTGCTTAAGAACCATAGAAAAAGAGTAAGATATTGCTTGTGCACAAAGTACTTATGATTTGAATCGTGGTGACAATACTAAATCATGAATTAAGAGTGATATTAAGGGGTATACTATAAGGTTAATGGAAAGTTAGAGATGAGGGAATGACCAATAGCTGGAAGCAGTGGCTTTTAAATTTTATTTTGAGACACGGTCTCTGTCACCAAGGCTGGGGTGCAGTGGCACGATCGCAGCTCACTGCAGCCTTGACCTCCCCGGGCTCAGGTGATCCTCCTGCCTTAACCTCCAGAGTAGCTGGGACTACAGGTGCACACCACCATGCCCAGCTAATTTTTGTATTTTTTGTTAGAGTTGAGGTTTTGCCATGATGCTAAGGCTGGTCTTGAATTCCAAAGTGTTGAGATTGGCCATGATGCCTGGCCAGCAGTGGCTTTATGGAAAGAGGTTAAGACTTGAATTGAAGCATGGGGGAGGGGAGAAGGAAAATCCTGGTGGCAGAGGGCCAGTAAACTCTCCGTAATTAGAGTGACCACAGGACAGTGAGGAGTTGGGAGAGATGCCCTGATATGCATTAGATCATTTGAATCACTCAAATTTTTTGAGCCAGGTTAAGGAAGACTAATTTGGTGGTAGATATAGAACAGAAAGGAGCAAGAAAGTCTGGAGGCCTGTCTAGGGCAACAAAAGTGGGCCAGGGCATAGCATGCTTTGATCCCTTCCAGAAGGAGCTGACTGACCCCCCAGTGATTTCTGAATTCGGAAGACAGTCCTTTGGCAAAGCATCTGATGTATTGTAGGCTTTGTTATTTCTCTTCTCTATTATTTGAATTTGTGTATGTTTATATTTTGCATCTTGCTCTGTGGCCCAGGATGGAGTGCGGTGGTGCAATCACGGCTCACTGCAGCCTTGACTTCCTGAGCTCAAGGAATCCTCCCATCTCAGCTTCCCAAGTAGCTAGGACTGCAGGCATGCACCCCCATGCCTGGCTAATTAAAAAAATTTTTTTGTAGAGTTGAGGTCTCAGTATGTTGCCTAGGCTAGTCTTGAACTCCTGGGCTCCAGTGTTCCTCCTGCCTTGGCCTCCCGAAGTGCTGGGAGGCATGCGTCACTGGGCCTGGCCTATATTTTGTTTCTTTTCTTTTTCTTTTTTTTTTTTTGAGACGGAGTCTTGCTCTGTCGCCCAGCCTGAAGTGCAGTGACGCTATCTCGGCTCACTGCAAACTCCACCTCCCAGGTTCATACCATTCTCCTGCCTCAGCCTCCTGAGTAGCTGGGATTACAGGGCCCGGCACCATGCCTGGCTAATTTTTTTGTATTTTTAGTAGAGACGCGGTTTCACTGTGTTAGCCAATATGGTCTCAATCTCCTGACCTCATGATCCGCCTGCCTCAGCCTCCCAAAGTGCTGGGATTACAGGCGTTAGCCACCGCGCCTGGCCCTATGTTTTGTTTCTTAACTGGATATCCACTCCTTGAGGATAGGGACCATGCAGCATCTTGTAGAGCAGGGTTCAATAAATGTGATTTCAATGAACAGGTAGCTGAGAGTGTCTGCAGGAAAACTTGGCAGTCAGCACCTGGTAAGTGGCTGCCTATAGGAGAGGGAAGGGAGGAGATGTGTCAAAGGTAATTTCCCGTATGGGTTTCTGAGAGAATGATGGCCTCACTGTCACAGACAGAAGCTTCGGAAGGGAGGAGGAGCTGGTTGTGTAGAGAAAGCTATGAGTTTAGCTTTAAACATTCTGAGTTTGAGGTGAAAGTGAGACATTCAAGAGGAATTCACAGTGCTTAAAGATACAGAACAAGGCCTGGTACGGCGGCTCACGCCTGTAATCCCAGCACTTTGGGAGGCCGAGGCAGGTGGATCATTTGCGGTCAGGAGTTTGAGACCAGCCTGGCCAACATGATGAAACCCCGTCTCTACTAAAAATGCAAAAAAATTTAGCTGGGCCTGATGGCATGTGCCTGTAGTCCCAGCTACTTGGGAGGCTGAGGCAGGAGAATCGCTTGAACCCAGGAGGTGGAGACTGCAGTGAGCTGAGATCATGCCAGTGCACTCCAGCCTGGGCGACGAGTGAAACTTTGTCTAAAAAAAAAAAAAAAAAAAAAAGGATATAGAACAAGAACTCAGGTGACAGGAGGTAACTAGAGGTTTGGGAGTGAGTTTGGAGATGAGGGCTGACATTATAGAACGCTGTGTTTCCAGCTTCTGAAGAAAAGCTCGGGGAACCAAAAACTGAAAAGAAACCCTAAAGTGGCACTGTCTGATATGACAGCCACTAGCCACATGTGGCCATTCGCATTTAACTTTAATTAAAATAAAAAAAACTTCAGTTCCTCAGTCACACTAGCCACATTTCCAAGTTCCTAATGGTCACATGTGGTTAGTGGCTATGGTAATAGGCAGTGCACACATAGAATATTTCCATCACCACAGGTAGCTTTTTATGGGACTGCACTGTAAAGATACAGAGAAATATATATTTGAGAGAAAACCAGAAAGCTGATAATGTTCAAGGGAGGAGACAGTGTTAAGAAGGAAATGTTTACAGTGTTAGATGCTGAAATTGGGTATAGAATTATATTAGGAAGGCAGTAAGAAGACAGCAAGTTACTGAGACTTTGGACAAGGAAAGGGAGGAAAGAAAAAAGATAGTAGCTAGGGACAACCAGTTACATGGAGGATTTTTAAAGATAGGAAGGAATGTTTATCCTTCAAACATAGCTATGTTTAAAGACAAATGGACAAAGGCCTGTGAAGATGGTAAGAGTCCCCAAATCCAAGCCTGCCCTTGCTTCTCTTTGTGGCTCTAGACTCAATTTGACAACAGTCTGTTGGCTATCCATCTCATGGAAGTCCTGCTAGTGCCTCCAGCTCAGCACATCTAAGACCAAATTCATAATGGCCCACCACTTACTCATGCCCTTTTAAAATCCTTTATTTCAGTTCATCTTTCCATTTACTAAAAGCTGGCAAACTTAGTTATATTTGAATCATTCTCTCTTGCTTCCAGCCCTTTGATCAGTTACCTGAGCATACTTACTTATTGCAGTACTTCTCCTATCAGGTACTTTTTTTTTTTTTTTTAGTTTAAAATAATTCTTAGTTTAAAATAGTATTTCAGGCAAAGAGAACAATATAGAGAATACAATAATAATACACTCAGCCTAGCTTAAGTAAAACTTGCAAATGTAAACAAAGCCCATGGGAAACTCATTCAAATCCCATTCTCTTCATACCAAGGGTAATCACCATTTTAAATTTAGCACATCATTCCTTTGCAATTACAATGTTACTACATATGTACATACCCATATATAGTATAGAATATAATTTGGTACATTTAAAAACTTTATATAAATACAGTAGTAGCATAATGTTTATCCTTCTATAACTAGCTTTTTTCACACAATATTGAGATTTATCCATGATGGTCATCTCTTTTATTATGGATTGTTCTATTTATATATTAATGCATATATTATACATAGTTATGTGTGTATAGATTATACATATATATGTGTGTGTATAATTGCATTTTTTATTCCAGCTGTTTGGTTGGAATGGAGTGATGTTATGGTGCAGCACTCAGCCATTTTAGGGGGAAGTGGAAACATTCTGTTCCTTAAAGGCAGGTAAAAACTGCCAGCACAGAATTTCCTCAAATTGTTTTGGAAGAAAAAGTATAAATAATATCCAGCACTGTGATTCTCTCTGTTAAGCAATTGCAATTTTGGGTTACTATGTAAATGTAGCAGTAGGTGCCACTGAGAGGCAGTTTCTATTAAGAAAGTAAGTATTTTAATTAAATTGTATTTCAGCCGGGCTCATGCCTGTAATCCCAGCACTTTAGGAGGCAGAGGCAGGCAGATCACAAGGTCAGCAGTTTGAGACCAGCTTGGCCAACACGGTGAAACCCTGTCTCTACTAAAAATACAAAAATTAGCTAGGCGTGGTGGTGGGCACCTGTAATCCCAGCTACCGGGGAGGCTGAAGCAGGAGAATTGCTTGAAGCCGGGAGGCAGAGGTTGTAGTGAGCCAAGACCATGCCATTGCACTGCAGCCAGGATGACAGAGCTAGACTCCCTCTCAAAAAAAAAAAAATTGTATTTCATGACTTGACTACAATACTGAAATAGGTAGGAAAAGGTGTTCTTTCAAGAGACTATCTTCATTTCCAGCCATTTTTAAAAGATATTCCATGACAGTAACTCAAGAGTGGTCTAAGAAGGTTCTCTGAATCTGACTAAAGTAGCGAGTGATGCTTTTGGTATATGCATCTTTTGTTGTTAAAAAAATTGATACATTTGTACACATTTACGGGGTACATGTGGTATTTTGATACATGTATACAGTGTTGTAATGTCAAATCAGAGTGTTTAGGGTATCTATCACTTTGGACATTTTTTTTCTGCCCCCTCTCCCGTCACCTTGAACATTTGTCATTTCTTGTGTTGGGAACATTTCAAATCTTCCCTTCTGGTTATTTTGAAATATATAATATATTGCTATTTACTATAGTCACCCTACTGTGCTACTGAACACTAGAACTTATTCCTTCTATCTAACTGTATGTTTGTACCAATTAACCAACCTCTCTTTGTCACCCCACCTCTATATATATCTCTTAAAAGCATCCCATCAAAAGCAGTATAGTTAGTTCAGGTAGGTCATTAAAAATTTTTTTTTAGACAGTCTCTGTCTTGCTGGAGTGCAGTGGTGCCATCTCAGCTCACTGCAAACTCCACTTCCCAGGTTCAAGCGATTCTCCTGTCTCAGCCTCTTGAGTAGCTGGGATTACATGTGTGCGCCACCATGCCTGGTTAATTTTTGTATTTCAAGTTGAGACGGGGTTTTACCATGGCAGTCAGGCTGGTCTCGAACTTCTGACCTCAAGTGATCTGCCTGCCTCGGCCTCCCAAAGTGCTGGGATTACAGGTATGAGCCACTGCGCCCAGCTAGGCTATTTTTTTTTTGTAAGTGTTTTTTGTTTGTTAAAATGGTCTACGGATGTGCCATCCCCACCCCCCAAAAAAGAAAGAAAAAAGACTCATGTCTTATATCATTTGCCAACTGGTATGAATGAAGAAATGAATTTAATTCCTGTGGCCAAATACTTTGCTCTCTAGGTGGCTGGACTAACACTTTGCAAAAATGGTATGGCAATAGTGTAGAACATATCCCCACTCCTGAAAAAACAAACAAACAATCTGAAAATACCTGAAATATCCTTTCTAGGGAAAGAGCTACCTTCCACCCAACAGATCCAGGTAGGAACAGAGTGATAATAGTGACTTCCCTTCCTCTCTCCCAGTCTACTTATTTTCACTTTTCACCTATCCTGCTCTTCAGGGCACCCATCTCTTTTTCCCTTCCCCCCACCCCAAATCAGGTTATTTTGTGACTTTTATTTCCTTAAAAGTTTTTGCTGTAAAATAGTACACAGGTTATACCATTCAACTTTGAAAGTTATTTTTCCACTTAAATGAGACTACAAGGTCTTACTATTAGGAGAGATGAACCTTATTCTTGGACTCAGAATTTTGAGTCTCGTTTCCGCATGTTTGTGGTTTTTAAGTCAATTCCCTAGAAATTTGATCTTTGTACAATTAAGAGCAAAGTAACCATACAATGCTTCTGATCCTGTGAGCATAGGCGGTTAACTGCTTTGGAACTGGGATGCAAACTCACTATCTCACAAATGGATTACCTATTAAGTTAGTACACACAAAATCTAGTTAAAGTGCTTCACAACCTCATCCACCAAGCACATCATCACATATCACATATCACACAGAATACAATTATCACAGTAATGGGAAAACTGATTCTTGAGCCAGATTTCTAAAAAAGAGGTATTGTGGACAGTGTTTCCACCTCTTGAATTTAACTTCTTTGTTGGCAACTATACTTGAAGGTAACAGGGAGAGATATCTCTTAGTTGGCAAAACACAGACATAAAACCTCAGCATTTCCCCCCAGGGTGACAGCAAGATATCAAGAATGCCAAAGAAGGAAGGAGTGTTAACCTAATCCAGAGAGTGAAACAAGATTTTAAAATACAACAAAAATGTTCCAATGGGAGAAAAAAGGTACTTCACCAGTTCACGACTTTAAAAACGTTGGCAATGGTTGATGGGCTTGTTTCAGGAGATATCTGACTTGGTACCAAGAGGATTAAGAGGCTGGGAATGATACGTTTGTGCAGCAAAATGATTATGTGACTGACTTTTAAAAAAACAGTATTCTGCCCCATTGGATACATACACATACCACAGGTAAAATGAAATATACTTTTAAGTGCCCGTTTTGGTGCCACTGGCCAAAATTAATACTCTCCTTCCGTATGTGAGGTGACTTGAGATTTCTTTTTTGCTTTAAATGCCTGCCTTCACGGTACGTGAAAGTGGGAGACTGGTTGGAAAGCTGGGGCTAAGGGGGCTGGGAGCGATATGGCTGTCTGTGAATCAGAAAGCTGGATGTGTGTGAGAAAAATCCTCCTCCAGCCTCGGAGGGGGTGTCTCCCCTAATACCAGCTCCCTCCCCCCGGGCTCGTGGGGCGGGTCTGGTTTGCTCAGTAGCGGCAGCGGCCGCAGCAGCAGCCCCGGGGCTGAGCGGCGGTGGCCTCCTGGCAGCGCAGGCAAGCGGCGGCTCCAAGAGCGCGAGGCCCTGGGGAGATCCGGCCGAGGCTGCTGCCGGGATGGAGGAAGCCTCCAGTGGAGCCGGAGCCACCGGGGACGAATTTCCTCCCCAGCACAGCTCCCCTACAGCTTGGCTAGGCCTGCTCCGAGCGCCTGCGAGGTGGAGGAGGCCTACGCCTCGGGCCTGGAAGCGGCAGCCGGCGAGAGAGGCGGACACAGCGGGGTAACCGGCGAGCCGCAGCCGCTTTCGGAAACCTACGCTGCCACGGCCGCTCATTGTCTCTCCCCTTCCACCCGGGGGGCAAACAGGAAGCGCGCCGCCTGGCACAGCGACGGACGGGCGCCTGGACCAATGAGCACATCCGACGGAGAACACGGCGGCGAATGAGGGCCAAGAAGAGGGGCGGGAGTTCCGGGCAGGCTGTCACCCTCTTCCCCCCTTTTGGGCTGGAGGCTCCACCTTTTGTGTTTCCCGCACAGTCAATCAAAATAGGAAAAAAAAATCCCCGGACCGCTCCGGCCGTGTCCGCCGCCGCTTCCCGCATCCTCTCCCGCCGCCGCCGCCTTCGCTCCTCACCATGTGTAAGGCGGCGGGGAGCCCCGCCTGAGGTGCCCTAAACACACTATGACCGGTACGTAAAGCCGAGAGAGCAACCCTTGCTGCTGCCGCCGCCGCCGCCGCCGCCGACCACAGCCAGCCCGGGGTCGCTGCCGCCGGTCCGGGCCCCGTGTGTGCGACCGAGTGTCTGTGAGAGGCAGAAAGCTGCACTCCCCTGCGCCTCCCTCCCCTCCCCGCAGCCACCGTCCACCCCCGAAGCCCCAGCAACGCCGTTTCCCCGCCAGGCCCCAGGGCGGGCGGCCCGGTCCGCCGGGAGCGCATCCCCCTGTGTGCGGGCGCGGGCGGGTGTGTGTGAGTGACTGACGGTGCGAGAGGAGCGAGCGCGAGTGAGAGCGAGCGGCGCGAAGGGAAAGGGGAGGAGAGGAGAGGGGGCAGGGGCAGCGCGGGGAGGAGGAGGAGGAGGGAAAGAGGAGGAGGAGGAGGGTTACAGGCAGCGGCGGGCGGGGGCAGCAGCAGGAGGGGAGGAGGGAGCC
>NW_016818380.1:1141650-1146732 GCF_001698545.2 Rhinopithecus bieti
CCCCGCTGAGGCCCGGCGCCCGCCATCCGGGGCCCGTGGCGCGCCCGCCCAAAAGGCCTCCGCGGCGCCCGCGCTTCCCCCGAGCCGCACGGGCCGCTGGGCTCCAGGGCGCCCTTTCCTGCTCTTTCGCATCCCTGTTTGGATCTGAAGCCAGCCCAGGCTTTCTCGAAATTGTCACTGCGGCATCTCGCGCAAAATTCTTCACAAAATGAAGTCTGAGAGGGCGGGGGTAGAGGACTCCAAAATGGATGTTTGAGCAATTCATATCAGTGCTGAAAACTCCTTCGCTGAACACTACAAAATTTTCAAGCACAGCCTATCGGCCATAGATAGTATCAACTAGAAGTAGTGTCTTTAGTTTTAGTATTTTGAACCTGGAGCATTTTCTATTGGAAGTTACAGGATTTTACTGTTTTAAATCGTACATTATTTTTAAAAAATGAGGGTTTATTCTTTGAATTACCCTTTTGTATGCAGGAGTGAACACTTTGCTTTTTTAGTGACCATTCAAAATCGTTGAATTTTAGTTTTTGCAGACTACTTAAATTTGCAGTGACTTTTTTTTGTAAGAGGCGTAAGTGAAACATTTAGCAGCCTTTGAAATTAGCAAGTTGCTTAGATAGTACTTTATCTTTTGAAATTGAATATGACTATCAGTGTTAGAAAAGTGTATGTAAGAAATTGTATTTACATGCATGCTAATACTGCAATACTTACAGTTGAATATGATTGGCAAAAGTATATTTTCGTTTTATTACGACTGCTAGTCAGGTAAGATGTGGTGGGATTCTTTCTGTAGTGTTTTCACAGTGTCGGGGCAAGGGGAGGAGCTCGCCTGTGTTATGTGAGGGGTTAATACAAATAGGGTAGGAATAGTTTTTAGACTGTTAATTGTGAATTTTACATTTAGATCATCACTGTTGTGTAGATTTGTTCACCTGTTAAAATGAAAACCCTCTCGTGTGTGTGTTTGTGTGTGTGTGTGTGTGTGTGTGTGTGGTGGATCATAGGAATTGATTTGTGGAGTGATATTTTGAATAGTGACTGAAGAAAGAGAAGTTTAGTATTTGGTATAGTCTACAGCAAATGCTTAGTATGTCCAGAATTTTTTTTAAGTTAAACCAATGTTAAGCTATTATTGGTAAATAGATTTGTAATTTTAGTGTTTCGTTATAGGGGATGTGAATAGTTTTAATGTCTTTTTTCATAAGCAGATTAAGATGTAAAAATGTAAAATTGTATTAGGTATTGTCATTTTTAAATACATTTATGGATTGGTAGGACTTTATTTCACCTCATTTTAGCTTCACTGAGGGTTGGTATACCTTTTTTATGAACTGTATCCCTCTAGTTCCAAAGTGCCAAAAGAAATTGACTGTATCTTAAACTGCATAAGTAAAATTGAAAAGCAGATTGCTTCTACTGATCTTTTTTATATTTCAAATGAAACAAAACTTTTCTTGTAGCTGTAATTTGTAAAGTTTAGGTATCAGTTTACAGATGGGGGAGGGGAGAAGTAAGGAACTATGGGTGAAAAATGTGTATGTACATGTATATGTGAGTCTGAGGCCCAAGGATAGAATACTGTCTCCAGCCTTAGCCAGCTGTGGCCATATGCTTGTAGGGAAGTTTCCATGCTGCTTTAGCTGCTTCTCTGAATTACCAAATCATTCCTGACAACACATATTTTGCCAGATGAACATGAACTAAAATCAGTCTGATAAATCTGAGATTTATCAATCAAATCATAATTTGCCAATCATAGTAAAATGAAAATAGTTTTGCCTAAAAAATCCTAAATCATATATTTCTTTATGGTGTTTGGTACCTGCGCCCAAGATTTTTCGCTTTGAGTAAAATTGGTAAGACTGGCTTGTGTATATTTGCCTTAGCAAATAGAAAAATTATTTTTCCAGTGCAGATATGAACTTAACATTTTTTCAGCACATCTTAGAAAAGGAAGGAAATTTACGTGAGTTCATGAGCTTAGATAATCTTTTATTACTCAAATGATTCGGAATTATGAGAGGTTATAGCTGTGTTTTTAAATAATTGTATTTTGGAATAACTTTAAATTTATAGAAAAGTTGGAAATATAGAACTGAGAATTGTCTCATACCCTTCATCCAGCTTCCCCTAATGTTAGCATCATGATGACACATTTGTCCAAACTAAAAAATGAGCATTGTTATGATATTACTAACTAGACTTTGTTTGCATTTCACCAGCTTTTCCACTAATGTCCATTTTCTCTTCTGGGATCCAGTCTAGGATTCCACATTGTTTATATATTGTGTTTAAACAAGTGGAAATACACACATACAGATCAACTTCATGCCAGTTTAGCTTGGTATTTTGAGGTTAAAAGGGCCTTGAAAAGCCAATCAACTGTGCTGAAGATTGCTTTTAATATTTGGATTTTGAATTTGGAATTTGTCATAAAAGAGCAACCTAGCCAAGGGTGTTTGCTTACCCACAGTACGTTGCTGAAGAAGTCTAGTCACAAAGCAGTCTCACATGTAATGTTCTACAATGTGGACTCTGAAAGATGGTTTTATGGCAACGCTCCTTTGTGCTTAAGTTGTGTGGCTAATTTTAGTAGTAAACCAGAAAATAGAAAAAAGTAGACCTTTGTGCAAGTATTAACTTTGACCAGTTTGCATTTATGTGAACTTGTGGATTTTTAATTTACCTTATTTGCACTTTAGTGGAATAAAATAAGTGACTATTATTTTGAGACGGAGTGTTGCTCTGTTGCCCAGGCTGGAGTGCAGTGGCGCCATCTTGGCTCACTGCAAGCTCTGCCTCCCGGGGTTCATGCCATTCTCCTGCCTCAGCCTCCTGAGTAGCTGAGACTACAGGCGTGTGCCACCATGCCCGGCTAATTTTTTTTTTTTTTTTTTGTACTTTTTAATAGAGACGGGGTTTCACCCTGTTAGCCAGGATGGTCTCAGTCTCCTGACCTTGTAATCCACCCATCTCAGCAATCTACCCGCCTCAGCCTCCCAGAGTGCTGGGATTACAGGCGTGAGCCACCGCGTTTAGCCTAAAATAAGTGACTATTATGAAAGTGATTGTCTGATCTTTGGTTTAGGTTGTAAATTTAGTGTTCCTTAATTTGGCACATAAATGTTGTTGAGCTAAAAAATAAGTAATAGCTTACTTCAAAAAATGTTATTTTACCATTATTTAAGTAAGACCTATGCTGTTGTTGTAACTAATTCATTGGGTAGGGTAATTCTATTTGAAGTCTGTTTCAGTTCTTTTAGTGCTCTTTGAAGATTTTAAGAAACTTGAATATTTGCTTAAGTTCTTAGTTTGTTTCCACCTCAGCTTCACACTTGTTCTTGTTTCCAGTTATGCTCCTTCCTTTTCTGTTTCTGGCTTTCATAAAGGCATTCGTAGGAACTAAGTTAATGATCATTTCCAAATACTATGCAATAGACGGTGTGAATTTTTTCTTTTTTCGTTTCCACAGGTATATTTGTATGTAGAGAGACTTAGAGTGCCTTAGTTACAATTTCTTACCGTACTAATGCCAACATTCATGTTAGTTGGTGTTTTGTTTGTTTTTTTGAGAAAGTCTCACTTTGTCTCCCAGTCTGGAGTGCAGATGCGCTTTTCCAGCTCACTGCAACCTCAACCACTGGGCTCAATTGATCCTCCCACCTCAGCCTCCCTAGTAGCTGAGACTACAGGCACATGCCACCACAGTTGGCTAATTTTTGTATTTTTTGTAGAGATGGAGTTTTGCCATGTTGCCTAGGCAGGTCTTGAACTCCTAGACTCAAAGAATCCACCTGCCTGTGTTTTGTTAGTTGTCCAGTAAGAATATTAGGTACTGAGAGAAACACTGTTGGATTTTTAGTTTAGTTTGTAAACTTATGTAGACATAAGTTATGTAGAGGATTATCTTGCGTCTAAATCAAATACTAGTTCTTGTCTAGGTTGCCTGTTTTAATTTTTTTTTACTTTTATTTTTTTGAGACTGAGTCTCACCCTGTCACCCAGGCTGGAGTGTGGTGGCGGAATCTCGGCTCACTGCGACCTCCGCCTTCCAGGCCCAAGCCATTCTTTTGCCTCAGCCCCCGAGTAGCTGGGACTGCAGATGTACACCATGCCTGGCTAATTTTTGTCTTTTTAGTAGAGGCAGGGTTTTACCATGTTGGTCAGGCTGGTCTCGAACTCCTGACCTCAAGTGATCTGCCCGCCTCAGCCTCCCACAGTGCTGGGATTACAGGTGTGAGCCACCGGCCCGGCCGTGGTTGTATGTTTTTAAATCTCCTTTTCTTCTTTTGTTTTTGTGGTATTTCCAGTAGTCTAACATCAAACATTTTCATACTTTTTTTTTTTTTGGTCTCAGATGATTTTCTAATTTATTCTTCTCCCATTTGGTATTTAGTGTACTTCATCTCTTTTAGTGGTATATTGGTGATGAAATTTACACGATTGTGCTTTACAAGGCTTTGTAGTTTTGAAATATTTGGAGCTGATTAATTGTGGAATTGTGGAAATAGGTTTAAAATTGGTTTAGACTTTTTCATAGAAGGCTCTTAATACCTCAAAATTTGTTTTGATCTGTTCTGTCATTGTGTTTGCAGTGATTTTAAAGTAAAATAACTATTCAGTAAATATATATAGATCTTACTGAGTGCTGGGAATTGTGCTAGGCATTTTAATGGATATTTTTCAAATCTATTCTCATAATCTTAGCAATCACAGTGATCTTGGGATTGCACAGTGCTCAGTAGTTTATAAAACTTAATATTTTTCTTATGGTTCTTATGACCCTGCAAGGTAATGTTTTTCCAGTTGTTGACATGAGGAAATTGAGTTGCTCTAACTCACACAATTCCACAGTGTAGTCAGAACTAGAACTCAGTTCTGAGCTTTTTTTTTTCTAGTGTAATATATTATTTGTCAAGTGTAGTTTTAGCATAATTCATCTAGTAGTTTTCTGATTGAGTGTGTTTTTTCCATTCCATTTAGAAAATAGGGTATTTAGGCCGGGCGAGGTGGCTCAAGCCTGTAATCCCAGCACTTTGGGAGGCTGAGACGGGCGGATCATGAGGTCAGGAGATC
>NW_016818380.1:1147474-1242849 GCF_001698545.2 Rhinopithecus bieti
TTTTTAAAGAAAGTCAAGGGGACATAATGCCAGTATTGTAAAACTAATTTGTGTCTGAGTTACTATGTTCTTTGATAAAAGCTCAGTACTTCTAAATTTTATGCTGGTCAGAAAAAATTTCAGTGGATCCTCCAGGTGAGCAGTAATCTTAAGAAGATAAAGATTGGATTTTAGACACACTTTAGATTCTAGTATATAGGTTTAAATATTTGTAGTTGACTCAAAATGCCAAGAGACTGAAATGAAACATTCGTCACTGTAATGTTAGGAAAGGTGACTTAACACATTGTAATTTTTATACCAGATTGAAGTTGCAGAGTGACATGTGACTTTAATGTCTGATGCTTCATTTTAAAATCGTTTAGTAAGTATAATATGAGTGTATTTAAGACAGATCACTATTTTAGTTCAGGCCTAGAGATTTGTATTGGGTTCCACAATTTCTCAGCCTTTAGTCTCTCCTCCCTTTCTTTTCAGTCTCCTTCACTGAGTCTTAGTTTATCTTTATAAAACACAGATGTGATTGCACCACTCACTTGCTTATAAACCTTTTATAGCTTTCACTCACTATCTACAGGATAAAGTCCAAACAATTTAGTGGGATCTGTGAAGCCATTTACAAGCCTTGATAAAAATGTCTAGTTTTGTTCCCCATTGTTTTCCTCTATGAATATGAGCCTTTTTGGGATCTTTTCTTCAATTCCAAACTTCATATTATTATTTAGGATTTCTTTTTGTCTGTGATTTTGTTGTTTCTGTGCCTTTATTAGTGCCTCTTTTTTTAACTCACTACAGGAAAATCTTATATTCTAATACTACTTTAAAATATATCTATATGAAATCTTTTTTCAATCTTGTATCTTCCACAGTGTTTTGATCATATGACTAGTCTGTGCTACTTTTCACATTGTATTAGCATGGATGTGTGTGTATGTCTGCTTGGATTGACAGTGAACCATTTGAAGATTGGGATTGTATGTCATGGGTTTACTCACATGTGTATTTCATCTTGGTAAATTACTTTCAAATATTTGAATTTAGTCATTTAACTGTGGTTCATCCACTGAAATAACTAACTATATACTTCTCAACTATGTCTTGAAAATTAGGTAGTTGGGTTTCTTTAAGAAACTTACGGGTTTTTTTGTTTATCTTATTTGCCTTAAGTTTTATGGAATGGTTTATGTTGAGATAACTGTGTATGTCTTAACTGATTTTTTGGTCATAGATTCTCACTGAGAATATAATGAAACCCTAGATTATCTTTCTCTCCCTCAAATTGTATTAGTAGTTTGTCAGAAAGTTGGCATGCTGTTTTAAAGGGCTTCCTTGAAGCCCAATCATGGATCTTAGGTTGACAGTGCTGGGCTAGATATGCTTATGTTCACATTGTCTAATGATATATGGAGTTACTGAACTCACAGGTAGATCTAGAAGGAAGTAGGAGAAGGATGACTTTATTTTGATGATAAATTACATAGGTCTTATTCCCTATCTTTGCCATTGGTCTTGGCGGTAGGAATGACACAAACATGATACAGTGTTTAATGTTTAAGGGCCTGGGTTTTGGAGTTAAGCTTAGCCTAGTTTTAAATCCTGTCTTGTCTATTTGATAGCCATGTGATTTTGTCCCTCAATTTTCTCAGCTGTGAAATAGGGATAATACCTATCTCATAGGATTATTTTAAGGAGTAAATTACATAATCCTGTAAACCCTTCTCATAGTACTTGGCATATAAAAGAAAACCTTAAATGTTAGACATTATTGCTATTATTCCCTTAAGAAAATCTGCTCTTGGACATTGACAGGTAGGGTTTTATTGCTTTCTGCTTTTCTACATTGGCTTTTTTCCAATCTTGCCTAATCCATAAACTATGGGGATGGTAACTGAGCTGCTAGTAGGTCCAGAAGCATACAGACTGTGGCTTTACCTGCTATTCTAAGTTTGCAGAAGAATGCCAGACATACACCAGACATATGCCAGGCATTCTACTGAGAACTTACAATAGTAGGCAAAGTCACAGTGTGTATGCTCCAGCTTCTGATTCTAGAAAAACCTTTCAGATGGGGCTATGTTGTCACGTGGTCACAGGGCAATGACTTTTCTCATTAAGTTTTTTAAACATCTTTATTTTCAATAGTTCATGGAAAAGGAAAGAGTTTGATAGCTTAATGGAATAGCTCTAGCAATGAGTTTACTTCAGAGTATGTTAATAGATGCTACAAAAGAGTAGATTTCATTGTTTGGTTTTAGGTTTATAGCAATAATAAACCTTTTCTAACTCGGATGACTTAACACACTTTGCTAATGTTTCCTTTTTATACACAAATATAACGCACCTGATTTAGTCATAGCCATCTCCACTGTGTGTTTTGTGTTTTAACTATGTAGTGTTAGAGATCATAGATGCAGGATTAGAAGATTGGTCTGTGGTTGTGATGAACATTCTGAGAATTTTTTCTGTCCCACTCAAATAGGATGAATTGTCTTTGCAATAACAAAACTAGAAGTGATAATTGTAGTTCATATAGTACTGCTACTGTATTTGAACCCTATTGTGTTTTAAGATAAGTTGAATTTTCAGGTAGTAGGATTTATACCAGTTTTTAGAATTTTTTGAGGGTTGGTTTAAATATACCACAAAAACATCACGTTTTTGTTTTCTTCATCCAGACAGGTGATTTGGCTTCTGCACAGTTAGGAGGAGCACCAAACCGATGGGAAGTTTTGTCAGCCACACCTACAACTATAAAAGATGAAGCTGGTAATCTAGTACAGATTCCAAGTGCTGCTACTTCAAGTGGGCAGTATGTTCTTCCCCTTCAGAATTTGCAGAATCAACAAATATTTTCCGTTGCACCTGGATCAGATTCATCAAATGGTACAGTGTCCAATGTTCAATATCAAGTGATACCACAGATCCAGTCAACAGATGGTCAGCAGGTTCAAATTGGTTTCACAGGCTCTTCAGATAATGGGGGTATAAATCAAGAAAGCAGTCAAATTCAGATCATTCCTGGCTCTAATCAAACCTTACTTGCCTCTGGAACACCTCCTGCTAACATCCAGAATCTCATACCACAGACTGGTCAAGTCCAGGTTCAGGGAGTTGCAATTGGTGGTTCATCTTTTCCTGGTCAAACCCAAGTAGTTGCTAATGTGCCTCTTGGTCTGCCAGGAAATATAACGTTTGTACCAATCAATAGTGTCGATCTAGATTCTTTGGGACTCTCGGGCAGTTCTCAGACAATGACTGCAGGCATTAATGCCGATGGACATTTGATAAACACAGGACAAGCTATGGATAGTTCAGACAATTCAGAAAGGACTGGTGAGCGGGTTTCTCCTGATATTAATGAAACTAATACTGATACAGATTTATTTGTGCCAACATCCTCTTCATCACAGTTGCCTGTTACGATAGATAGTACAGGTATATTACAACAAAACACAAATAGCTTGACTACATCTAGTGGGCAAGTTCATTCTTCAGATCTTCAGGGAAATTATATCCAGTCGCCTGTTTCTGAAGAGACACAGGCACAGAATATTCAGGTTTCTACAGCACAGCCTGTTGTACAGCATCTACAACTTCAAGAGTCTCAGCAGCCAACCAGTCAAGCCCAAATTGTGCAAGGTATTACACCACAGACAATCCATGGTGTGCAAGCCAGTGGTCAAAATATATCACAACAGGCTTTGCAAAATCTTCAGTTGCAGCTGAATCCTGGAACCTTTTTAATTCAGGCACAGACAGTGACCCCTTCTGGACAGGTAACTTGGCAAACGTTTCAAGTACAAGGGGTCCAGAACTTGCAGAATTTGCAAATTCAGAATACTGCTGCCCAACAAATAACTTTGACGCCTGTTCAAACACTCACACTTGGTCAAGTTGCGGCAGGTGGAGCCTTCACTTCAACTCCAGTTAGTCTAAGCACTGGTCAGTTGCCAAATCTACAAACAGTTACAGTAAACTCTATAGATTCTACTGGTATACAGCTACATCCAGGAGAGAATGCTGACAGTCCTGCAGGTGAGTCTTAAGTTATGTCATGCCATAAATAAGTTCAGTGAAAATACACAGATGGAAATTTTTTGCTTCAGGTATTTATCAGCATCAGGCTCACATTAGAAGTAATGATCAATGTTTGTGTGAAAATACGTTTGTATGAAAGTAGACATCAAAGTATCTTCCAAATTATTGTTCTTTGAAAGTTTGTAGTTTTTGAAGTTAGGGATTGATTTTTCTAGTATGCCAATTACATTTATAGTTTTTTCTTAATTTTTTATTTGTTTTGACATTTGATTGATTCAGGCATTATAACATTTTTATTTGGCAGGTAGGCTGTCTTGGTTGGCCTTAGTGTAATGTGAATTAAAAATTTTATGCATTATATTTGGTTGAGGCATCAGGTTGGTACAGTGAAAACATGGTACAGGGAATAAATATGCCTCTCAGCCACTTGCTAGGTGTGTGATTTTGGCCAGGTTATTTTTCTTTTGCAAACTTGGTTTCCTCGTTGTCTAAAATGGAGGTGTTGGCCTAGGTAACTGTCTAGGTGACCTTCCAGACCAAAAATTCTTTGATTCTGTGATAGTGGTCGTTACATTAATCTTAACTGTGCTAGAAATAGTTGTCAATAGTATTAGTAGACATTTCAGAAGTCTACTCTTTGAATGTTGTATAAGAATTAAATAATAAAGTTTAAAAAGAGATAGTGTAATTTTTACCCTATTAATGTTGTCTGTCTAGATAACATTTGATTGAATGTTTTGTTGTGCAGTAAGTCCTGAACTTTATTACTTTAATCTGTTTTGTATTTGGATTTCTGTGGAGATTGTACTATTAACATTCTTTCACCAGGTCAGTGATTCTAAACTCTTAAAAGTGGGACACTTTAACTGAACTGATTGACGTAACTCCCATCACCATTTAAATTTAAAGATTATCTTTTTTCTTTTGATAAATTTGTGATACATGCCTAGAAAATTGGAATGGCCTTAGAACCTCAGATCTGTATTTGGAAATCCTTTAATTACATTTGAGCCTTCTGAAGCTGTGATGATTTTTTTTAGGGGTTGGGATTAGGATTTCTGAAGCTGGTTTAGAGCAGTGGTTTTTTTTTTTTCTTCTTCTTTTTTTGAGATGGAGTCTCGCTCTGTCACACAGGCTGGAGTGCAGTGGCGCGATCTCAGCTCACTGCAACCTCTGCCTTCTGGGTTCAAGCAATTCTCGTGCCTCAACCTCCCGAGTAGCTGGGATTAGCTCCTGACTAGCTAGGATTGCAGGTGCATGCCACTACGTCCAGCTAATTTTTGTATTTTTAATAGAGATGGAGTTTCACCATGTTGGCCAGGCTGGTTACAAACTCCTGACCTCAAGTGATCCGCCCATCTCGGCCTCCCAAAGTGCTGGAATTAGAGGTGTGAGCCACCACTCTGCTCTTGGCCTAGAGCAGTAGTTCTTAAAATGTGATCTGTGGACCATTGGATATCCCTGAGACCCTCTGAGAGGTCCTTCTTATCAAGCTACACTAAGAAATTATTTGCCTTTTTCTCTGTGTTGACACTTTCAGTGGTGGTGGATAAGACTGCTTGTGTCTTAGCTTATATCAAGGCAGTGACAGCAGACTGTAATAGTTGTTGCTATATTCTTCATGACCATGCACTTGCAGTTAAAGAAGAATCCCAGTTTCACTCAAGAATGACCTTGATGAACAGTAAGAAATTTACTAAATCTTGACCCTTGAGGGCTGCATGTCTTTTAAAAAATAATAGCTTTACTGGGATATAATTCACATACCATAAAACTCACTGTTTATACAATTCGCTGGTTTTAACTATGGTCATAGAGTTGTACAATCATCATCACTATCTAGTTTTAGAGCATTTTTATTACCCCAAAAGGAAACCTATACTCTTCAGCAGTCACTCTTCATTCCCTTCCCCTCGGACCCTGACAACCACTGCTCTACTTTTGTCCCTTTGGATTTGCCAGTTATTTCATATCAGTGTAATTGTACAATATGTGACCTTTGGTGTTGTGGTTTCTTTCATTTAGCATGATGTTTTCAAGGTTCATCTGTGTCATAGTATGTGTCAGAACCTCATTTCTTTATATGGCTGAGTACTATTCCATTGTATGCATATACCACATTTTATTTATCTGCTGATAGACATTTAGGTTGTTCCACTTTTTGGCTCTTATGAATAATGCTGCTGTGAGCATTTGTGTAGGTAGCATTTTGTGTGGAAATGTTTTCTTTTGGGTATGTACCTGGGACTGGATTGCTGAGTTGTATGGCAGTTGGGTTTAACTGGTTTTCTACCATACCGTTTTACATTCTCATTGACAGTGTGTTGAGGGTCCCAGTTTCTCTCTAGCGCCACCAACCTTTTATTGCACATCTTTCTGATTACAGCCATCCTAATGGGTATGAAGTGGTATCTCTTTATGGTTTTGGTTTGTAGTTACTACTACATGTCTTTGTAGTATTCTCTGTGATGAAATGGGAAATACGCTTTAATAAAGCATTTTTGCTGCATATCAAAATAAGAATTGTTTAGAAAACCGCTTGTTTCCCTCAGTTATGCAGTTCTGTGAGTTGCAAGCTGAACTAGATGCTGTTTTCATCAAATATTGTTTTTACTTGAAAGAATGATAAACTGTGGTTTTGAGATTAATGTAGTTAAGTGACAGATATTTCCTCAAAAAAAAAAAAAAAAAAATTGAAGTGAGCCTGTCATGTGAAGGAAAAAAACTGGAAAGCATTTGCTGCTGATGACAAAATTTGCACTTTCCAGTGAAAATTAGAATTTTGGGAAACTCAAATGTATTATGAGCCTGATACCTTCTTAATACTAAATGTTTTTCTGATGAGATGGATAGTGATACTAACAGCTTTTTTGATATTGTATTTTAATGAAATGTGCTAACACTTGGAAGATGCGTGTGGTAGTTCAGTGAACCAGCAGATTTCAAATGACCAACTCATTATATTACAAAATTGTGCATGGGTAAAAGATCCATTCAAAGTGCAAGATAGACCAATAACAGTATAGAAAGTTTACAGTAGTGTCAGGTTCCACATTTGTACTGAACTTTAAGAAACTGCCACCTTTAAATTTGGTGTAGTATTCAAAGAAAACCCACAATTGGCTGACAGAGTACTTTATTCTTGCCCTTTCCAGGTACATATCTGTGAGGGTAGATACTCTATTCATAAGCTTCAGCCCGAACCATGTATTGCAAGAGATTGAATGCAGGAGCAGATCTGAGACTTTAAATGTCTTCTTTTATTCACTCTAGACATTACAGAGATTTGTGAAAATGTAAAACATGGTTTTCTCATTAAACTTTTTTTGTTGTTTGAAAATGTTTTCATAAAATGTTAATTTATGTTAATGAAATGGGTTTATTTTAAATGAATTAAATTTAAATTTCTGTTTATGATTCAGTAAATATCAATTTACATATCAATTTACACATACCCTACTGACAAGTTTTTTGGAACTCAGTATATGGTAGTTTTGGAAAGGGTTCTGAGACTAAAGGTTTGAGATTTAGGTGACAGAATTCTAAGAAATGAAAGATAGTTTTTTAGAACCAGTTTTTAATGTGTTTAAATTAATGTTAAGGTTCATAGGTGTTAAATCTCAGAAACTTTGATTTTTGTGGATTTATGTTGGTCATGAAATGATGTTGTTATGAAGCACTAAGTTCTTCAGTAATTTCTTTTCAAATGTTACCAGAATAGAAACACTGTATGTATTTAATACAAAATGGAATTTTAGTTTATTGAATGGTGCCCAAGAAGGGTAAAATAAATACTCCAGAAAGCCATTAAATTTGAATTTTTTCCTGATTTTAAAGGAATGGGATATTAGTTGTGAAAGTAAAAGTTAAAGAAAGTGAGAATAAAAATGCTGGATAAGACATAGCATATTTAGTAATAAAAACTAGGAAGTTTTCATTTTGAGGATATAAACTTTCTCTTGGTATACTTTCTAATCGGCAAGAAGGGAGATACATTAAGATGCTTTTTCTCACCAGAAAATCAGAGCAAAACATTAGTTTCAGTGTTACGTGTAGTATGCCCAGATGAAAATGCTGAAAACTTTGACATCCTTGGTTTGCGTTTTTTTTTTTTTTTTTTTTTTTTTAAAGAGACAGGGTCTCTGTCTTCTAGGCTGAAATGCAGTGCCGTGATTATAACACATTGTGATCTCAAACTTCTGGCCTGAGCCTCCTGAATGTGTAGAACTGCAGGCTGGCACCACCATGCCCAGCTAAGTTTTAAATGTTTTGTAGAGATGACATCTTGCTGTGTTGCCCAGGTTGGTCTTGAATTGCTTGGCACAAGGAGTCCTCTTGCCTTGGCTTCCCAAAGCGTTGGAATTACAGGCATGAGCCACTGTGCCTAGCCTGTACTGTACTTTTGATAAGCATGACATTTATGTAACAATTTCCCAGAATAAAGGAGAAAGTATTTATTTATTTATTTTTTAAACCAGGGCTCTGGAATTTGCCTTTTTGTTTGTTTTTGTTAATTTTAAAGGACCCCTTTAATAAAAATGACCTCTACTCCAGCCTGTTTTAAGCAGTAAGTCTGACTGGTTCCTTCTTTTTTGGGGTACTTTTACTACTCTTTATCCTTCAGAAACCAAATTTCCATCTTCCCGGAAACATCAGGCGCCAAACTGAAACCCTGCTAATCTTACATATTTCTGTCCATTTGTGGCTCACTGAGAAAAGCATGCTGCTTTAGGAAACTTCGTTGTTGTCTCATTTTTACTTTATCATTGCTGTGTATTTGAAACTGGGTAAGAGGAGGCAAAGTATGAATTTATGTATCTTTCCAGTGTCAAAATTTTCCCCCAATTTAAGCCAAGACTTAGTCTCAAATTTTAGTCCTCTACCAGATTTTGTTTTATCTAAAATACAGTTTTTCAAGACTGGGCACATTTAAAATGGAGTAAGGTGTTTGAAGTTGGAAGAAGAGTTTATATAAGTCATTTCTTCTTAAAAGCAAACAACTTAATGTTTAGAATTCCCCATTATTCATGAAAACGACAGTTGCAGGTTAACTGGTAGCTGTCTTTTGTATTAGAGAAAATAGAAACCTTATAAAAGGTAGGAATTTTAACTTAATATTTAAGGTTTTTTTTTTTTTTATTATACTTTAAGTTCTAGGGTACATGTGCACAATGTGCAGGTTTGTTACATATGTATACATGTGCCATGTTGGTGTGCTGCACCCTGTAACTCATCATTTACATTAGGTATATCTCCTAGTGCTATCCTTCCCCCCTTCCCACATGCAGAAAAGCCCAGAGTTAGATTCATTGCTGAAAACAAGAGCCTGGAGTAGGGCTCATTTTTGTTAAAGGGGAGCTACAGAAAGTTGTTGCTGTTTGTTATCCTGAGGTATGACTTAAATGAAGATTTACAGAGATGAGACGACGATGCAGGAAAATAGGAGGACATCAGCACAGTCTTAACGACCACCACATATGAACCAGTCTGAACCATTGAACTGTTAGCTGAGTGTTTGGATTTGTGATATAGCCAGTATTACTACTTGGAAGACTTATATATGAGTTCTGGGGCTTGCAAAAATGGCAGACCCATAATTGTAATACTGAGAAAGATAGAAAAAAATTGTATTCAAGATGATCCTGAAAACCTAAATTCCAAAATACATGAAGGCAAAATCTATGAAAGATAGCTGATAAAATCAACAATTAGGAGATGAATTCATGTCAGATTAAAGAAAATAAACCATTCTGTTAAAGACTTTAAAAATCAGTATGCTTGTAATTGTCAGTGAGATAAAAGAAGCAATAGCATCGATAGAAAAGAAGTGAAACAAAAACAGTAGATATGAAAAAACAATCAAATCCTGGACATGAGAAACACATTTCATTGATTCTAAGACACATTTCTGAAATTGGGGTGCATCTTGCAATTCAAGGCATGTCAGTGTTTCTCTCTCTTTTTTTTTTTTTTTAACTGGTAGTGCTTTCTCTTAGATGAAATATAAAAGTTTTTCGGGGAGAAAAAAGACAACCTTTAGAATGGATCAAGCAAATAGTAATATACTGAGGAATTTACCCAGAATACCACACAGATAATGAACGAGCAGTTAAGACACGGAGGATAGATTGAGAGCCACCAGTGTAGAAATTTCAGAGAAAAAGAATAAAGTGAATGGCAAGAGAAGCAACGTTTGATGAAATAATGGCTAAGAATCTTCTTGTGTTGAAGAAATACAATCTACAGATCAAGTTTTATTTCAAGTATGTGGATAAGTAGAAATAAGTTCATCTCTGACTTAAACTGAAATCACAGACATTACAGAGATATTACATTAACATCTTAACAGAGAGAAGACAGATAACTTACAAGGAATGATAGATAGCCCAGTCAAGCATGGTGGCTCATGCCTGTAATCCCCCCAAAAAAGCCAGGTGTGGTGGTATGTACTTGTAGTTGTAGTTACTGGGGAGGCTAAGTTGGGAGGATTGCTTGAGCCTGGCAGGTCGAGGCTGCAGTGAGCTGTGATTGTGCCACTGCACTCCACACTGGTGACAGAGTGAGGCCCTGTCTCAAAAAAAAAGAAGGCATATCTTTCTTTTTAGCCACACAGATGTCAGAAGATCATGGAGTAGTATTCAGAGTGCTGAGAGAAAATAACCAGCTGCCCAGAATTCAGTGGGCAATTAAACTATTCAAGATTTAGAGTTTAGTGAAGATATTTAAAATACTAATATTCAAAGACCTTTATTGAACTGACTACCGTAGGATTAAGTAGAAAAAAATGGATCCTGAGGAAATGAGTTGGAAATGAGGAAATAACAGTAATTACAGAAATGGATTTTAAAAATTGGTAATTTGAATCCCAATGTGGTGGTATACGCCTTTAGTTCCAGCTACTCAGGAGGCTGAGGTGGGAGAATTGCTTGAGGCCAGGAGTTTAAGACCAGCTTGGGCAAGATAGACCACCATCTCTTAAAAAAAAAAAAAAAAAAAAAAATTGATAATATTGGTAACTTAAAAATGTAGAAAATTTCAAAAGTACACAAAAACAATACGTAATGAACCTTCCATGTACCCCTTTCTCAGCTTTAGCAATGATGATCACCCTGCTATTCTTCTTTCCTTTATTTCTACCATTTAAAGTTTTATTTTTGCCTGAGTTAATCAATTTATTATTATTTTGGAGACCGTATCTTGCTCTGTCACCCAGGCTGGAGTGCAGTGGTGCAATTTTGGCTCGTTGCAGCCTCCACCTCCTGGGTTCAAGTGATTCTCCTGCCTCATCTTCTTGAGTAGCTGGGATTACAGGAGCCTGCCACCATGTCTGGCTAATTTTTGTATTTTTTAGTAGAGATGGGATTTCACCATGATGGCCAGGCTAGTCTTGAACTTCCAACCTCAAATGATCCGTCCACCTCAGCCTTCCAAAGTGCTGGGATTAAGGCATGAGCCAACAGGCCTGACCTTTGCTGGGTTATTTTGAAGCAAATCTGACATCATATAATATCCCAAAATACTAACGGAGTGGTTCTCAGTGTGTGGTCTGAGACCCCTGGGGGAGGTGTCCCTGTGATCCTTTAATGGGAGAGTGAAGTCAAAGCTATTTTCATAATATTAAGATGTTATTTACCTCTTTCACCTCACAAGTAGTGTACAGTGGAGTTTTTTATTAGGGAAGCTGAACATTTTTGCATGTTTATTGGCTATTTGTGGTTTTTTGTTAAATTACCTTTTATGTTTTTTGCTTATTTTCCCCAACTAGTATAGCATACTTCTTGTATACTGTATACATAAAGATGTTGTAAAACGTCTTTATATGTCTGGGATATTAATCTTTTGTCCCACACTACAAATAGTGTCATCATTTTTTTGCCTTCAAGTTTAGTCATGTTGGGTTGAGGTATACATAAATTCTTACTAGACTTTTTTTTAGTATAATAATTTAGAAACTTTGAGGTGTAATGTTTGAATTTAGTTTGTATTGATTTACACGTCTTCTGATGTAGTGGGAACAGTATGTGGAAGAAATTGGGAATTTTAAATTATACTTTCTTAGACTAGAAGACCTAAAATGCATTATGTGACCTTTAAAGTAATTTTAAATATATGGTTTTGGTCACACTTTGGTTTCTTAGTGTTCTATGGAAAAATAGTGTTCATAGTTCTATGAGACCCATCCTTGAGGATGATACTTTCCATCAACCTGAAGTGTATGTAATTTAATAAATTAGTAAATACTATAACCATTTACTTGTTCTGATATAGATGTGTGATTTAAACCATATAATTTTAGAGAGCCCAAAGAATTCAGCTTATTAAATGCATCTTGAATAAATGGCTGCTCAGTGTTTGTTTTTTGTGGAGACAGGGTTTCACCATGTTGGCCAGGCTGGTCTCAAACTCCTAGTTTCAAGTGATCCAGCTGCCTTGGCCTCCCAAAGTGCTGGGATTACAGGCGTGAACCACTGCCCCACCATTGGTGGTTTTTTTTTTTTTTTTTGAATACTTTCCTCTTTAATTTGTTTTCTGGAGTAGTGTATTTAGTTTATAATTAACCAAATTTACCCCATAATTTAGTCAGCAACAATAATGCAAATAAGGATTCTGGATGAATGTAAAAGAATGGAAATCACCTGATGTGTGCTCTTCATTAGAGTGTTATAATTTTCAGTAATGCCGTATTTTAATCCAAGAGGAGAACTTTATTACAGCTTGTTCTCTAAACTACCTCATCATTTTAGTGGTTCTTGGGTACAATTTTTGTATTCAACTTCATGTTTTTTGAGACAAGGTCTAGCTCTGTCACCTAGGTTGGAGTGCAGTGGTGTAGTTTTGGCTCACTGCAATCTCCAGCTCCCAGGTTCAAGCAATCCTCCTGAGTTAGCTGGGACTACAGGTGTGTGCCACCACACCCGGCTAATCTTTTGTATTTTTTCCAGAGATGGGGTTTTGCCATGTTGCCCAGGGTGGCCTCGAATTCCTGAGCTCAAGCGGTCTGCCTGCCTTGGCCTCCCGAAGTGTTGGGATTATAGGTGTGAGCCACCATGCCTGGCCTTCGGCTTTATTTTATGAGGGTACTTAACATGTGACGTTGTTTTCATAAATCTCATGAATTCTCTGATTCAGTGTGTGGTCTGAGACCCCTGGGGGAGGTGTGCCTCTGATCCTTTAATGGGAGAGTGAAGTCAAAGCTATTTTCATAAAATTAAGATGTTATTTACCTCTTTCACCTCACAAGTAGTGTACAGTGGAGCCATGTGTACATAGGACCATCATTCTCCCAGCAACCTAGGTTAGTCATTGATTCAGTCAACAAATGTTTGAGGGTACAGTCTCATGCTGCATAATGATGTTTCAGTCAACAACAAACCACATATACGATGGTGGTCCCATAAGATGTAAGACTTTTATTTTTACAGTTCCTTTTCTGTTATGTTTAGATACACAGATAACGTACCATCATGTTTATAGTTGCCTGTAGTACTCAGTATAGTAACTTGTTATACAGGTTCTTAGCCTGTGAACAACAGACTATACCTATAGCCTAGCTGCGTAGTAGACTATACCATCTACGTTTGTGTAAGAAAGAGTGTGCGATGTTTGCACAGTAATGAAATCCCCTAATGATGTATTTCTCAGAATGTATCCCAGTCATTGACAAATGGTTTTGTACTACAATATTCTAGGTAGTATTCTTTGCAGCAGTGAAAAAGACTAAGTCCCTACTCTCATGAATCTTGTATTCTAGTGGATGAAGACAAGTAAGCAAGTATAATAATTTCACATAATTAGTGTTATGAAGAAAATAAAGCGGCGCTGGGAGTGGTGGTTCACGCCTTTAATTCCAGCACATTGGGAGACCATAGTGGGAGGTTCACAAGCTCAGGAGTTCGAGAGCAGCCTGGGCAACATAGTGAGACCCCCATCTCATAACAAAATAAAAATTAAAAAAGAAAGCAGAGTTATGGAATAACTGTGGAGTATGGTGGTTATTTTAAATATGATGGTTAGGAAATCCCGCCTTATAAGAAAATGAAATTGAGCTACAGATCTGAATATTGATAAAGGAGCTGACATTTGGAGGAAAGAGTATTCCAGGAAGAGGGAATGAGCAAGGTGGCTGGAATTTCGTGAATGAGGAGTGTTAGAAAATAAGATTGGAATCAGTCAGGGGCCAGATAATATATGCCGTGGTAGGGAAATTGGATTTATTTCATGTCTCATAGGAAAACATTGGCAGGTTTTAATAATAATAATGCAAATAAGGATTCTGGATGAATGTAAAAGAATGGAAATCACCTGATGTGTGCTCTTCATTAGAGTGTTATAATTTTCAGTAATGCCGTATTTTAGGAATTGATATTATTTATGTATTTATACATAATATATATATTATTTATACATAATATATATATTATGTGATATATATTTTTTAAAATATATATTTTATTTTATATGTTCACTTATATAGTGAATTATACACTGGAGCCCTACTCCAGGCTCTTGTTTTCAGCAATGAATCTAACTCTGGGCTTTTCTGCATGTGGGAAGGGGGGAAGGATAGCACTAGGAGATGCAATTATATATTCACTTATATAGTGATTCGCCTGCCTCGGCCTCCCAAAGTGCTGGGATTACAGGCTTACAGGTGTGAGCCATCGCTCCCGGCCCCAACTGTTGACTGCATTGTAGAATCTCTCAGAGAACTTTCTAGGAATGTGCTCTTCTAATGAAGAGCACACATCAGGTGATTTCCATTCTTTTACATTCATCCAGAATCCTTATTTGCATTATTATTAAAAACCTGCCAATGTTTTCCTATGAGAAATTTAGGAACTGATATAATTTATGTATTTATGTATTTATGTATTTAAAAGATCACTCTAGCAGGTCCCTGCCTCAGTAAGCATAAGGCTGATGGAGCAATAGAGTCATCCCTCAGTATCCAATGGGGATTGGTTCTAGGATACTTCCTACACCCCCTAGAATATCAAAATCCCCAGATGCTCTAGTCTCTTGTAGTATTTGCATATAATCTGCACACATCCTCCCACAAGCTTTAAATCATCTCTAGGTTACTTAACAATACCTAATATAATGTAAATGCTATATAAATAGTTGTACTGTATTTTAAATTTTGTGTTTTTTTTATTTTTGTGTTTTTAAAAAAACTTTTGATTTGCAGTTAGTTGGATCCACAGATACAGAACCCGTGGAGGGTTGACTGTACAATCAAAAGATGATAGTTTGGCTAGGCTAGTAATGGGGAAAATCTGGGGAAGGGTGGAATAAAGTGGGAATTAAGTCTGTTATGGCTTTGTTAAATTTGAAATGACTATTAGATCTACAAGTGGATGGTTCCAGTAAACAGTGGAATATCAGAATCTAGTGGTCAGGTTGGGCTGGAGGTAGAATTTAGGGTGTCATTACTGTATACAGATATGACTCAATGAAATCATTCAGGTCATAGTTTCTTTTCCAGTCGCCCAGGCTGGAGTGCAGTGGCATGATCCTAGCTGACTGTAACTTCCGCCTCCTGGGTTCAAGCGTTTCTCTTGCCTCAGCCACCCAAGTAGCTGGAATTACAGGTGTGCGCCACCACGCCTAGCTAATTTTTGTATTTTTCATAGGGATGGGGTTTCACCAGGCTGGCCAGGCTGGTATTGAACTTCTGACCTCAAGTGATTCGCCTGCCTCGGCCTCCCAAAGTGCTGGGATTACAGGCTTACAGGTGTGAGCCATCGCGCCCGGCCCCAACTGTTGACTGCATTGTAGAATCTCTCAGAGAACTTTCTAGGAATGCCAACAACTTGTGTTCATCCTCCTCCCAATTCTAGTTTAATTGCTCTACATGAAGCCAGAAAAGTTGTGTCATAAAAGTCCCCAAGTGATTTTGAAGTGCAGCTGGTTTAAGAATTTCTAACTTAGTAGAGAAAGAATATACGTAGAGAAGAGCTTGGGAAATCATATTCTGAGCCTCAGGTTATTTCTCTGGACTTTTTAAATGTAGGGTCTGGCAAAGTATCAAATGTAACCCACCAGGCATATGAGAAGGTAAGACAACATGAATGAGAACCAGCAGAAACAATGGAAATAGACTAAAAACTACTTAACTGTGGTCTAGGGAATACAAGCCACGCTTGAAAAAATTTTAACAGAGTTGGAGACTGTAAGAGAAATGATACTGCAGATTTGTAAAAGAACCAAATAGAAATTCAGGAATTGAAACTTAAGTATCCAAAATTGAAGGAAAGCCTTAGGAATGAGTCTTAGGGCATTCTCAACATTTAGAGGGTGAGAAGTAGAGGAAGAACTCGCAAAGGAAACAGAAGGAGCTTCCATGAAAGCCAAGTATATTTTGGAAGCCAAGTGAGTAAATTACTTAAGAACGGAGGAGGGAATGCTTATCCCTTTCTTTTCTTTTTTTTTTAGACAGGGTCTCACTATCACCCAGGCTGGAGTGCAGTGGCATGATCACTGCCTCGACCTTCCAGGCTCAGACGACCTTACCACCACAGCCTCCCAAGTAACTGGGACTGCATGTGTGTGCTGCCATGTCTGGCTTATGTTTTGTAATTTTTAGTAGAGATGGGGTTTTGCCACGTTGACCAGGCTGGTCTCGAACTCCTGGGCTCAAGGTATCCACCTGCCTTAGCCTCCCAAAGTGCTGGGATTACAGGCGTGAGCCACTGTGCCTAACATTATCTATTTATATATCGTGGAGCATACATAAGATGAGAGAGAATGGGATATTGGATTTAGCAAGATAATGATTGTTGGTGACTTTTAACAAGTGGTTTCATTGGAGTGCTGACGAGGAAAGCATGAGTAGAATGATTTAAAAGGAGAAGAGGATTTAGTGAGAGAGATTACAATTTTTTTTTCTCGTGTTATAAGCAACATTGAAATAGATGGTAGCTGGAGGTGGACCTGGTTGAGGGGGTTGGTTTTCTAAGAATGTCGCCACAAATTAATGATTGGAAGCTGCTTATGAAGATCTAATGCCTGATCATCTGAGTGAGTGGAACGGTTTCATCCTGAAACTATCTCCCCTTTCGGCGGTAAAATTGTCTTCCATGAAACTGGTCCCTGGTGCCAAAAAGGTTGGGGACCACTGTCCTAGACTACTGTTAAGACATCTAATCTAGGCTGAGTGTGGTGTCATAATCCCAGCACTTTGGGAAGCTGAGGCTGGGAGAATTGCTTGAAGCCAGGAAGTTGAAACCAGTCTGGGCAACTAAGCAAGACCTTGCCTTTACCAAAAAAACAAAAAATTAGCTGATCACAGTAACGTGTGCCCATAGTCCTATTTGCTCAGAGAGGCTGAGATGGGAGGATTGCTTGAACCCAGGAGATCAAGGCTACAGTGAATTATGATTGATTCATTGCACTCCAGCCTGGGTGACTCTCTCTTAAAAAACAACTTTTATTTTCCACGCCTCCAATCTTTCCTTTTTTCTGGTGCATCAACACAAATTTATTTTTTTTAAAATTTTACTTTTTTATGTTTTAATTCCTCTCCCAAAATCAGATGTAACTTTTTTTTTTTTTGAGATGGAGTCTCGCTCTGTTGCTCAGGCTAGAGTGCAGTGGCACGATCTTGGCTCACTGCAACTTCTGCCTCTCTGGCTCAAGTGATCCTCCTGCCTCAGCCTCCTGAGTAGCTGGGACTACAGGCCCACGCCACCATACCCAGCTAATTTTTTGTATTTTTCATAGAGACAGTGTTTCACCATGTTGGCCAGATGGTCTCAAACTCCTGACCTCAGGTGATCCACCTGCCTCGGCCTCTCAGAGTGCTGGGAATACAGGCATGAGCCACTGTGCCTGGCCAGATGTCACAAAAATTTTTAATCTTCAGAAATGCTGCAGTGGATATCCTTATGCAGATGTATCATTTCTTTTGTTTAAATATGCATATCTGAAGCATATACATCTGAAAGCAAAATCCCAACGTTGGAGAATATGTGCATTTTTAATTTTGTAAGACACTAGAAACTGCTCCAATACATCATTTTTGTATCAGTCATTTTCCCTAAACACAGATCATGTTGTTGCTTTCTGTAAAGTCCTGACTGACTCTTCCATTACCTTTAAATTGAGGTCTCTTGAGTCTACTTATACGCTCTTGCTGTGCATGCCAGATACTGGAGTTACAAAGATGAATATGATAATTCTTGCACTAAAGGTGCTCATAATCTAACAGGTTAGACTATGATTTCTCAACCTCTGCACTGTTGATATTTTGGGCCTGGTGATTCTTCATTGTGGGGTTGTCCTCTGCATTGTGGGATATTGAGGAGCATTCTTGACTTACCCACTAGATGCTGGTAGCACTCTGTACCCCCTGCGGTTGTGACAATAAAAAAAATGGCTTCACACATTTGCCACATGTCCCCTGCAGGACAGTTCTTCATCTCCCCCTTAAGAATCACTGGGTTAGACAGACATGCACACGATTCTAGTATAATGTGATAAATGGTATATTAACATTGAACCCCACAGCACTTTAGAAACAGGAATAGTGGAGTAACCTTCAGGTTGACATCTTTCAAGACTTAGCTCAGATACTACCTCATCCTGCAGCCTTCCTTGCTTCTTGCCACCTTTGAATTACTGCTTGTTTAATAGCCCTTGTCCTTTGTCTTGTATTATAGCTAACATGTATTTCTTATTTTGGAATTGGGCAGTCATTTCTTACTCATCTTTTTTTTTCCTACCTCCTTTTTTTTTAAATGGATAAAATGAAGAGATGCCAGTAATAGATACAGAATAAACGTAGATTTGTGTGGAAATGTATAATGTAAATGTTACCTATTTGTTTGCTTGCTTTTCTTTTTTTCTTTTTGGAGACAAAGTTTAGCTCTTGTTGCCCAGGTGGGAGCACAATGGCACTATCTCAGCTCACTGCAACCTCTGCCTTTTGGGTTCAAGCGATTCTCCTGCCTCAGCCTTCCGAGTAGCTGGGATTACAGGCGCCCGCCACCACTCCCGGCTAATTTTTATATATTTAGTAGAGACAGGGTTTCACCATGTCGACCAGGCTGGTCTTGAACTTTTGACCTCAGGTGATCCACCATCCTTGGCCTCCCAAAGTGCTGGGATTATAACTTTGTTCAGATGTGATAGTTGCATTCTGTTTGTTTCATACTTCTACCAATTCTGTAATTGTGTTAAATTTGTAGCTTTTTAAAAACTCTTGACATTCAGAATTATGTTTCAGAAGCCAACATATAAACCTGTAGCGGAAGAAACTAAGAGAAGCAAAAGGAACGTTAGATTTAGTCTTACCTGCATGTGAGAGAATTTAGGAGAATTAAATAACTTGCCCCAAAGTCATCTTTTAACACTGTAGATTTTGTGTATTTTATTCTAATAACATGATGAGAGATTTTAAAATGTAAATTCTTTATCTTTGAGCAGTACATAATGAAATATTTGCAGATGAAATGTTGTATCTAGGATTTGTTTCAAAATGGCAGTTTGGGTTATACATGAAATACAGTTGTCCCAGAGTTTGTGGAATTTGGGTGATGGCTACATGGGAATTTGTTATACTTTTCTACTTTGGTATGTATTGGAGATTTTCTAGAATAAAAAGATTTTGAGAATGTGAGTTTTAGCCTTATGTTTTTAATGAGTAGAAAATTTGGATTAAAAATATTATAAAATTTCTTTTTAAACTTTTTTTTCTCAGACTTTAGTGAGCATCAGAAGGATTATTTAAAATTTTTTTTTTAAGAAATTTAACGTTAAGTAAGATTGGACTTTAATTTTGGTTCCAACATCTCCTGTGATGTTTGGGTTAGTAAACTTTGTTCATAGTAACAGCTTGGGCAGGGTTTGAATACTTCCTTGATTCACAAGTGGAAGAGGATTTTATGGTTCTGTTGTGAAAGCCTTGAAGATGAAGTTTTTACTGTTTAGGCTATTTTCCTGCATTATCTCTTGTGTTAATGAAGAAGGTAGTTGATAAATTTCAGGGAATAGCCAGTCACACAAAGCTGCAGTAGAAGTGTTCTTGGTTTTTCTTGCATATAAAGGGGAAAGTCAGATNGATTAAAAATATTATAAAATTTCTTTTAAACTTTTTTTTCTCAGACTTTAGTGAGCATCAGAAGGATTATTTAAAATTTTTTTTTTAAGAAATTTAACGTTAAGTAAGATTGGACTTTAATTTTGGTTCCAACATCTCCTGTGATGTTTGGGTTAGTAAACTTTGTTCATAGTAACAGCTTGGGCAGGGTTTGAATACTTCCTTGATTCACAAGTGGAAGAGGATTTTATGGTTCTGTTGTGAAAGCCTTGAAGATGAAGTTTTACTGTTTAGGCTATTTTCCTGCATTATCTCTTGTGTTAATGAAGAAGGTAGTTGATAAATTTCAGGGAATAGCCAGTCACACAAAGCTGCAGTAGAAGTGTTCTTGGTTTTTCTTGCATATAAAGGGGAAAGTCAGATACATTTTTAGTAAATGTCTTTGCTGCTTTCATTTGGCAGCCTTGTTTGGGCACGGGGATAATAAAGCCTCAAGAACTTGAGAGAGCGGGTGAACAAGTTTCTTACATTGAAACTGTGTTTAGTCAAATATGTACTTTTTTTGTATTGTCTGTAAAAGTATGTACATATTCATTTTCTTAGGAAGCTTACAGATTTATTGGAGTATTTAAGATAGATACATGGAGCAGTAATCAATATAAATCAATGTAATAAGTCACTAAATTGCGTGATACAGATAACTGTGTAGAATTTCAGAGGAAAAGAAAATCAAAGAAGGCTCCAGGAGACCTAATAGAGAAGAGAGAAGAGAAGGTTAATGGGGAATCTAGATTTGTATAGGTAGAGAGGTGAGAGGAAGATGTTTACTAACAAGGTTTAAAAAAAAAAAAAGTAAGAATAGAGGCAAGGCAAAGCATTTCTCCAAAAATGGTTTGTAAGATATTAATAGGTGTTATTAAATGTTATAGAAATGCTCATTAGCATGTTAAAGTTTCTGAGAAATCCTGTGGGAAATGAACCTATTTAAGGAAAGGAAGCAGCATTTTTTTCTTTTTTAGATTATACCTCTGTAGTGATTAGTATTTCATTGGGTTAATTGTGAGGAACTACTTTGGGAAATGCTGTTATAGCATGAATAGAAATCTAGGCAGTTTGGTGACTAGTGGCTGATAGGACACATTTGAGTAAGTATGGTGAGAGAATGAAAAGCACTGAATACTATTGGTGAGGGTTTCACAATTTTTAACCTTACTTAAGTAGCCCATGAAAGTTTTTGAACAGATGAATAACGTGAGTAAATCAATGCTTGGAAGACGTATCTCCAGAACAGAGTGGAATGGCAAGAAACTAGCACCAAAGAAGGTAGGAGCGGGGCCAGGCGTGGTGGTTCACTCCTGTAATCCCAGCACTTTGGGAGGCCAACGCAAGCAGATCACCTGAGGTCAAGAGCAGCCTGACCAATATGGTGAAACCCTGTCTCTACTAAAAATACAAAAAAATTAGCCGGATGTGGTGGCGTGCGCCTTATAGTCCCAGCAACTTGGGAGACTGAGACAGAATTGCTTGAACCTGGGAGGCAGAGGTTGCAGTGAGCTGAGATTGCGCCACTGCACTCCCCCCTGGGTAACAGAGCAGGACTCCGTCTCAAAAAAAAGAAGAAGGTAACGGGCTACTTTAGTTAAACGGAGGAAGGAAGGAAGAATGCCAGGCATTTCAAAATACGACTTTATAGGATTGGTGATTAACTATCAGGAATACAAGAGATGAATCCATTGTTTTAAAGTTATAGCATTGGCACATTTGTGGGGGAAAACTGATCTGGTGACCCCAAAATGATACTAGTTTGAATGGATTGAATTTATGGTTGAAATAATTGTTGCTAGTAGAGATGGAGGGCTGAGCCTAGGACAAAGGAATGGAATTCTGTAGGAGAGGGGTCATAGACACAGTTGAGGTCAGGAGAATTGATAAAACTGAACAAGGGAATTATAAAAAGGAAGATGCTTTGGGATATTTTGGGCTTGGAGTAGGGACCATAAAACCTGTTATGTTAGCATCAGTAAAACATGCAGGAAATGTGTATTTTCTACCATTTCTAAGATACTCTTTTGGGATAATAAAGTTTTAGTGGGTAATATATTTCTTTGGGTAACAGGAAAACAGGATTTCTCTTTCCCCTGACATTTGGCGTTGGAAAGTTTAGTTTGGACTCAGCTGATTAGTTTGGTGTTGGTTGTTTTGTTGGTTGGGTTTTGGTTTTGTCTTACTATTTTCTGTCAGGAAAGCATCTACATGGATTGTCTGTCAATTCTAGATATCACCTCTGCTTTATTTAAAAGAGCTTCTTTTAGCCGGAACTGATCATTAATAAGTTAGAACACCCAGCTTTGTATTTTTTGGAAACAGGGTCTCACTCTGTTGCCCAGGCTGGAGTGCAGTGGCATGATCATAGCTTACTGCAGCCCCGATCTCCTGGGCTCAATCAGTTCTCCCGCCTTGGCCTCCAATTACAGGCGTGAGTCACTGCACCTGGCCTAGAACATTGACTTTAAAACAGGTTTTGGAAGAAAGAATTAATTGCTGATATCTGATACCAGTTAACATATCAGCACACTTACTCCCTAAGGAAAATTTGCCGCTATATTTACATAAGCCCTTCTTTTTGGTGCTTTTTTAATTTTCTGCCATTTAAAGTATTTAATTCCCATTACTTCATGTAATTCAGCCATTCATTACCTTGGATCCTCTTATATGCCACAATTCCTTCTTGAATGTTTAAGTGAAGATGGAATAGAATGTATTTATTTTTAGAAGAAAGGAGTTTCAGCCTTAGAACTGTAAAAGCAAAGCTTTTGACCTTGAAGGTAATACCTTATATTTGTTGATAAATAAAAGTAGAGAGCTGATTTAATTTTTTATTTTTTTTTTTTTTTACTTTTTATGTTTTACGGTGATGGGGTCTTGCTGTGTTGCTTAGGCTGGTCTTGAACCCCTGGCCTTGAGTAATCCTCCTGTCTGCCTCCTGAAGTGCTGGGATTACAGGCCTGGCAGTTGACTTTCTATGTTACAGTGTTAATAAATGGCAGAAGTTAACTTTAAAGGGTGTAAGGAAATCTTTTTGAAAATTGGTGAAAATATCTTTAGTTTTGATTAGCATTATGTCATTTATTTCCTGCTTTCTCCCTACTTTTTATAAATAAATTGTTTTTTTTCACTCCTATTTAATTTTCTTTCAGCCTGCGCTTGTTTCAACAACAGTAACCACTCAAAAAGACTTGGTAAGAAAGTTTTAAAGAGGATTTGAAGTACCAGATGGCCAAAATGAATTTTAAAAAAATGGTATTTGATGTCTGTTCCCATTTTTGCTTTTTTTCCATTCTAATCAGTTAAGTTTTTGCTCTTACATATTTAGAGGCAAGTTCTCTCTCACCCACAGTGGAGTACAGGGGTACGATTATAGCTCACTGCATCCTCAAACTCCTGGGCTCAAGGGATCCTACTGCATTAGCCACCTGAGTAGGTGGGACTGCAGGTGCCCAGCACTGTGCCTTGCTAATTTTTTTATGATTTGATTTTTTGTAATGGTGGAATCTCACTATGTTGCCCAGGCTGGTCTTGAGCACCTGGGCTCAAGCTATCCTCCCACCTCTGCTTCCCAAGTACTTAGGACTACATAATCCAACTCTTAATTTCCTCTTTTCATTTGCTTTTATTAAATCTTCAGGAATTTTGTTGAAGGGCAAATGATGTTCCATGGTAAAGAAATTTTATTTGTCTTAGATTTACTGTGTTATCTAGTTAGTAGAAGTAGTTTATTCAAGTAGAGCTCTACCACTTTATCGTATCATTTGCTTTTTGAAGCAGGCTTATGTCAGAACAAAAGGAAAATAAAGGTAGAATTTATTGAAAACATAGTTTGAAAGTTTTAAATTGTGATTTTATAAAGGTTATTTTACAAATGTTATATAAAATTTTATAAATGTTAGTTATTTGTACTGTCTTCCTAATATATCTGGTTCTCTTCTTCACCCAAGTTGGGTGTAGCCATGGAGCTTAATTTGGCCAATGAAATATGTCATGGTGATTGATCCATTGGTCAGGAAAGCATGCAGTACACCCTCAGCTGATTTATGATGGATGTGAATGAAAAATAGACCTTTGTTTTCAGCCACTGTGATTTGAGAGGTTGTTACTACAACTTAATTTTGCCCTGCTCTGTTAAATAGGGGAGCCACTAGCCCTGTGATGCTATTAAACACTCGAAATGTGGCTGGACTGAATTGAGATGTGCTGTTAAGTGTAATAAAATACAAACTGAATTTTGAAGTTTTAGTATAAAAAATAGAATGTAAAACATTTCATGAATAATTATTATTGATAAAACATTGGAATTTAATTATTTGGATATATAGACATGCTTTATCTTATTGTGCTTCACAGATACTAAAAATGAAGGATGTGGCAAGCTCACATTTGAGCAAGTCTGTTGACCCCGTTTTTCCATCAGCACGTGATCACCTTGTGTCTCTGTGTCACATTTTGGCAATTCCTGCAATATTTCAAACGTTTCCATTATTTTTTTTTTTTGAGGCAGAGTCTCCCACTGTCGCCCAGGCTGGAGTGCAATGGTTCAGTCTCGGCTCACTGCAAGCTCCACCTCCTGGGTTCACACCATTCTCCTGCCTCAGCCTCCTGAGTAACTGGGACTACAGGAGCTCACCACCACGCCTGGCTAATTTTTTGTATTTTTAGTAGAGACGGGGTTTCATTTCACTGTGTCAGCCAGGATGGTCTCGGATCTCCTGACCTCGTGATCCGCCCGCCTTGGCCTCCCAAAGTGCTGGGATTACAGGCGTGAGCCACCATGCCTGGCCTTCATTATTATTATACTTCTTAACAGTGATCTGTAATCAGTGGTCTTTGATGTTACTGTTGTAATTGTCTTGGGGCACAACAGACTATGCACCCATAGAAGGTGAACTTAACTGATACAAAGGTTGTATGTTCTGACTGTTCCAACAACCAGCTGTTTCCCCATCTCTCTGCTTGGACCTCCCTCCTCCCTGAGACACAGCAATATTAAAACTAGGCCAATTCTGGGCACAGTGGCTCATGCCTGTAATTCCAGCACATTGGGAGGCCAAGATTGGCAGATCACTTGAGGTCAGGAGTTCGAGTCTGGTCTGGCCAACATGGTGAAAACCGTCTCTACTGAAAATACAAAAATTAGCCGGGTATGGTGGCAGGCGCCTGTCCTCCCAGCCACTTGGGAGACTGAGGCAGAAGAATTGCTTGAACCCGGGAGGCAGATGTTGCGGTGAGCTGAGATCACACCACTGCTCCCCGACCTGGGCAAAAGAGCAAAACTCTGTCTCAAAAAAAAAAAGAACCTAAGCCAATTAATAATAACCCTACAGTAGCCTCTAAGTGTTCAAGTGAAAGGAAGAATTGCACATATCTCACTTTAAGTCAAAAGCTAGAAATAATTAAGCTTAGTGAGGAAAGCATATTGAAAGCCCAGATAGACCAGAAGCTGGGCCTCTTGTGCCAAACAGCCAAGTTGTGAATGCAAAGGAAGGGTTCTTGAAGGAAATTAAAAGTCCTATTCCAGTGAACCATGTGATAAGAAAGCAAAACAGTCTCATTGCTGATATGGAGAAAATTTTAGTGGTCTGGCCAGATCATACCAGCCACAACTTTCTTTTAAACCAAAGCCTAATCCAGAGCAAGGCTCCTAACTCTCTTCAATTCTGTGAATGCTGATAGAGGTGAGGAAGCTGCAGAAAGAGTTGGAAGCTAGCAGATGAGTCCATGAGTTTTAAGAAAAGAAACTGTTTCCATAACATAAAGGCAAGGCTACAGGTGCTGATGTAGAAGCTGCAAGAAGTTATCTGGAAATTAAGATCATTGATGAAAAGGGTCACACTAAACAGCAGATTTTCCGGCTGGGCACGGTGGCTCAAGCCTGTAACCCCAGCACTTTGGGAGGCTGAGGCGGGAGGCTCACGAGGTCAGGAGTTCGAGACCAGCCTGGCCAATATGATGAAACCCCATTTCTACTAAAAATACAAAAATTAGCCGGACGTGGTGGCGCCCATCTGTAGTCCCAGCTACTCGGAAAGCTGAGGCAGAAGAATCGCTTGAACCCAGGAGGCGGTTCAGTGGTTGAGTGGTTCAGAGGTTGCAGTGAGCTGAGATTGCACCTCTGCACTCCAGCCTGGGAAACAGCGAGACTATCTCAACAATAAAACAAAACAAAAAAACCGCCAGGCTGGTCTCGAACTCCTGACCTCAAGTGATCCACTTGCCTTGGCTTCCCAAAGTGCTGGAATTACAGATGTGAACCACCATGCCCAGCCAGCAACCACCATCTTGATCAGTCAGCAGCAATCAACATTGAGACAAGACCCTCCACCAGCAAAAAGATTACAATTTACTGAAGACTCAGATGATTGTTGGCATTTTTTAGCAGTAAATTTTTTTAAATTAATGTACTTCTTGTTTTTTTAGACATAATGGTGTTGCACACTTAATAGACTGCAGTATAGTATAAACATTTTATATACTGGGGAACCAAAAAAATGGGTGGCTTTGTTAATTGCAATATTAGCTTTATTGTACTTGTCTGGAATAAAATCTGCAGTGTTTCTGAGGTATGTCTATATTAGGTTAAATGAAATGTATTTTACTTTTGAGTTTTACTTTTTTAATGTGGCTGTTAGAAAATTTGAAGTTACTTATGTGAGTTGCATTATATTTCTATTGGACAGCACCTATATTATTACAGCCTATCATCACTTAAGTCAAAATTTATACAAAGAATAGTATGCTCTAACAAAAAAACTTCAACTATGGCATTGACCTGAGAATCAGGCAGCAAGGAAACTGATGTTAGATGCTAGGAACATTATGATGCAGAGAACAATATATAAAACTTACCTGCAATAACTTGGAAGGCAAGTAATGTACCTAATGAATTTGTAGCTTTTGGGACAAGGTTGGAAAACAAATTGTATTTTAACTGGTACTGGTTTCATTTGACAAGGTGTTATATAACAGAAAGAGATGAGCTAGAAAATAATTGTTTAGTTTCCAAGTATGAATGAAAAGCAATACAGAGGGTCCAGAAATTTGGGAATTTGTAGGATTAGAAGAAGCAGTTGCTGCTGCTCCTTTTTTTTTTCCTTTTTAAATAAATTAGAGACACAGTCTCCCTGTGTTGCCCAAGCTAGTCTCAAATTCCTGGGCTCAAGCAGTCCTCCCACCTTGGCCTCCCAAAGTGCTGGGATGAGCCACTTTGCCTGACCAGTAATTGCTGGACACAACTGAAAAGGCTTTTGAGTAAATAATTAAAATTCATTTTTTTGGCAGGATCCAGTCAGGGTTATGAACATCACTTCCATTGTTAAAATGTCTGAAAGGATTAAGGTAATTCAGAGTAAAGGCCAACTTGAGAGGGAATTGCTTTTCAGTTGGATTAGGGGAAAGAGACTAAAAGGTATGGATTCCCTGCTAAAGCCAGGTAAACTCAAGGTACCCATAGTTAGGTAGAGAGAAATAGATACATTGTCTCATGGGGCAAGAAAGCGAAGAAAAGTAGTAAATCTAAGAGGCGTATCTTAGAAAAAAGCTTTGGTTCTGGACATTGGCGCTTGGAACTGGATAGTATCAAATAGATAAACCTTCTAATTTTTTCATGGAGAGGCATAGCCAGAAGTCTGAATAAAGTATAACTGCTTAATACATAATGATCTTGCTCTCTGCCCCGTGCCTGCCTAACCTATTTGCTTCCTGAGAATTCTGCTCTGCTAAGGAGTCACTTTCTGATATCCACTTCACTTTTAGTGGTAGAAGATAACAGACGAGGAAAAGCCTTCCAGAAGGCAGAACCTAGAGGCACAGAGAACAGCAGACTTAGAAACTCCTCCCAAGGGTCAATCAGAGCATTCCCCACCTTCCAGGACAGAGAGCCCTTGCACAATCTGTTCAGCCTGGCTTATGAATTGCTATGAACGACTGACTGTTGTCTTATTTTCTTCTTTTGAACTGGAGCATTTTTTATATTCTGTCAGTGTGTATTGTGTGTGTGAAGGGAGGTAGATTACTTGTTTTAATAAATAGGTCTCTGTGAAGAGGGGCTGCATCTGGACTTGATATAGAGGTGATTTCCCCATCAACACAGATCCTGTCCTTTGAGCTTGCTGCTGAGATTGGATGGGATATTTGGATTACCTTCTGAATGGAGGGACAGGTGTGTTTTTTCTTGTGGGAAGAATAAATATTTGACTGCAGGGGGACTAGGGAGTCATGATTCTTCATAAAATAATCATAGAATTGCCCTTTCCTTTAATTCTTAATGTCAGGCATGGCCGTATACTTTTTTGTAACAAAACGTGAGTGGAAGTTTAAGAGCAGAATGTGATATTCCACGTTTTCTTTCACTTTTGGCGAGGCAACCTTGGAAGCATGTATCAAGTGTAGCCTGGTCCCCTGAGGCGCTATCATGATCAGATCTCCCTTACCAACCTGAATTGGACATTTGAAATTAGTGAAAAATAAACTTTTGTTTTATCAAAGCCATTGAGCTTTTGTGATTGATGTTACTGTAGCACAACTTCACTGATTCTCATTAATGTGTTAGATTGTAATTTTGGTCAACAAATGTTCACCCAGTATAGTTGTTCAATAAATGTTTGAATCAAATATGTAAGAATTTGAGGGCAAAAGAAAATGTAAAATGCTAAAACTGCCAAGATCCAGGTCTTTGGCTTTTATTCTTTGTGTGATAGCCAACTCACATGTTGACTACGGGTCCTCTAATTATATAGGTAATATGGCAGGGATTATTCAGGTAGCAGACACAGGGGAAAATAGAAAACAAGCTTGTAAATAGGAGTTCAAAGCAGTACATAGGTGTGGTTTAGTGGATCATTTAAAGCATTGTTTCTTCTATTTCTATTGATACCAACTCAAATTAGGATTGTTTACAGTCTGCAGAAAGTGTTGGAATGGAATCGTTTTGTTTAAAGGCAGTTTTTTTTTAATGAAGGAAACCCCCAAACCATGTTTTTTTTGTTGTTGGTTGGTGGTTTTTCCCCTAGCCATTGCAGCAGTGGCAGAAACATCAGTTTTAGTCCAGTGCTAGAGCAGAGCCTTTTCTTCAGATGACACCTTAGGCAGAACTCCAGTGTATAAAACTAATATTAATGGGGCTGCTCTGACTTTTATGAGGACCTGGGGCCCTCTTCTCTGCTGACACAGTATCCTTTATGGAAACAGTTTGAAATTCCCTATATGAAGCAGATATACCTGCCATGGCTATCTCTTCATTTTCAGGAGTTTGGGTTTCTTAAGAGTAGCCTTAGATCTTTCTTTAGTCCTGATTTATTTAATGTTTATATACAGTTTTAACAGTTCCGACTGATTTCCAAGTTTAAAACTGGCTTGGAAGATGTACAGTAGAAAGGATGATGGGTACAGTAACCTGGTAAGTGGAGGATGGAGAGTGGATATCACCAGAGTTGGGAAGAAGGCAGGAAAAACAAGTAGAAGAAATGAAAAACTGTAATTATGAATGTTTTAGTTCAGTGTTCTAGGGCCTATTTGATAACCATAAATTACTTTTAATGATGAATTGGAATCATTAGACAAAGATTAAATAACATTCTGAGCTTCCTGCCAAGGAAAGTAGGTAAATGTGTAATTGATTCTGTAGGAATTTTTGTTCAAGATATAACTATTTTAAATAACTCATGTCCTAAAAGTTTTGAATTTTAGAAGTTTTGATGTATTTTAAAGCAATACACAAATAATTAAAAGTAGTTTAATTAAAATAGTTTATAATTAAAGCTTAAAAGGAACTCAAGTTAAATTTGAGAAAATGAATTTATATTGTGATAATATGCCATTACTATTAACATTTCAACAAGTTATAAGAATGATACAGGCCGGGCGCGGTGGTTCACGTCTGTAATCCCAGCACTTTGAGAGACCGAGGTGGGTGGATCACCTGAGGTCAGGAGTTCGAGACCAGCCTGGCCAATGTGACGAAACCCAGTCTCTACTAAAAAATATAAAAATTAGCCAGGTGTGGTGGCAGACGCCTGTAGTCCCAGCTACTCAGGAGGCTGAGATAGGAGGATTGCTTGAACCCCGGGAAGTGAAAGTTGCAGTGAGCAGAGATCACATCACTGCACTCCAGCCGAGGTGACCGAGTGCCACCGTGTCTTAAAAAAAAGATACGTAGTTGATATGGTTTGGATCTGTGTCCCCACCCAAATCTCATGTTCAGTTGTAATCCCCAGTGTGGGAGGAAGGGCCTGGTGGTGATTAATCATGGGAGTGGTGTCCCATGGTTTAACACCATCCTCCTTGGTGTTGTCTTGGTGATAGTGAGTTCTTGTGAGATCTAGTTAAGCGTATGTGGCACCTCTTGCCACCCTCTTGCTGCCCTGGTCATGTGACTTGCCAGCTATCCCCTTTGCCTTCTGCCATGATTGTAAGTTTCTTGAGGCCTCCCCAGAAGCAGAGCAGATGCCAGAATCATGCTTCCTATACAGCCTGCAGGACCATGAGCCAATTAAACATTTTTAACAAATAAATTACCCAGTCTCAGGTATCTCTTCATAGCAGTGGGAGAACAGACTAATACAATAGTATCTAAAAAGCATAACCAGTTCTGTTCTGTCATGGCTATTTTTTTAGAATATTATAATAACTTCAGGCCATTCAATTGAAAAGTTTTAATTGCAGTATGCAATTAGAATGACTTAGTTAATAGAATTAATGTGGAAGCCAGATAATTTTAAAATTATCTGGGCACTGTGGCCCAATTTATTTTTGGTAGAGACAGGTCTTACTGTGTTGCCCAGGCTGGTCTCAAACACCTAGACTCAAGTGACTCTCCCTCCTTGGCCTCCCAAAGTGCTGGGTATTATAGGCATGAGCCACCCTGCCCCTCCGCTGGTGCATTCTATAGGATGCTTAGCACTTGTCCTGTTGGAAGACAGGGCTTTTCTGGGAACCACATGCCTCGTTTTTGCATTCTTGGTGAGTAGCATAAATACATATATAGAACCTGAAAGAAAACATATATCTATTTGCTAGAAGGCATAAAAACCGAGAATAAGATTATAATAGGTACATTTATTAAACACTAAGAGATGAGGTTAAAAAAATAATATATATTATTGCTATTTTGTATGTTTCCTTCATTGGTCTTACTAAAGGAGGCGGCTTGAAAAGCAGTGTATTTTGTCCTCAAGTAGTTAGACTAAGTTAGACTAGACATTGTGATACAATGTTTAGGTGATTGGGAGGTGGGAAAGGAGGTTAAACTACATTAAGATCCAATTTCTGTTGTAGTCATAATTTGTTTTGAATCAAGAGCAGTTTGAATACTTAACCTTATTCATAATAGGCAGCTTCAGATCTTTAATTGTCCCTAAAAATTCAGTCTACTCTTAAGATGAACATTTAGTACATTTTAGTACATTTGATTTGAGAGTTGTGAGTTACTGCTGCTTATAGCAGATCACTTTCCTGCTGTTTCTTGGATAGCAGTTAGGAATTACTGAGAACTATCTTTTTGTGTGTGTGTGTGTACTATTTTAACCTGGTAGAATGGCTTTTAAAAAAAAAACCTTTATAGTAAATTTAAAGTAGTCTCTTTTTTTTATCTGAAGGGGAGAGGAAAACTAGTCCCCAAAGCTTGTGGGGACAAGGTGGAGCCTTAGGAAAGAGTATTGTGTATTATAATAACTTGTAATATTGCTGTGTATCCTTCGTAGTTTCTCTGACTTTACCTGTGACACTGAGGATTTTATCCATTAGGTTTCTGAAATAAGTCCTCTGTGGGAGTGGGAAACAACAGGGGAGATTTGCCAGATTAAAAAAAAAAATGTGAAAAACACATAACATTAAATTTACCATCTTAATGTTATGTATATTCACATTGTTGTGTAACACATATCTAGAATTTTTCATCTTGCAAAATTGAAACTCTTTACCTTTTAAATACCAACTTCCCTTTCCCTCTCTCCCCCATTTGGCAACTGCCTTTTTTCTTGCTGTTTCTATGATTTTGACTACTTTAGGTACTTCATATTCATGGAATCATAGCTGTCCTTTTGTGACTAGTTTATTTCACTTAACATAATGTCCTTGAGGTTCATCAGTGTTGTAATGTGTGACAGGATTTCACATGCTACATACACATACTATATACATACAATAGAATATTTCACATATAATAACGTATGTGGCTGGGCGTGGTGGCTCACGCCTGTGATCCCAGCAGTTTGGGAGGCCGAGGTGGGCGGATCGCCTGAGGTCAGGAGTTCGAGACCAGCCTAACCAACATGGCAAAACTCGGTCTCTAATAAAATTACAGAAATTAGCCCGGTGTGGTGTTGCATGCCTGTAATTCCAGCTACTCGGGTGACTGAGGCAGGAGAATAGTTTGAACCCGGGAGGTGGAGGTTGCAGTGAGCTGAGATCACGCCCCTGCACTCCAGCCTGGGCAACAGCAAGACTCTGTCTCAAACAGACAAAAATAGCCTATGTATATACTAAAGTTTCTTTATCCTTCCTAGATTTTTAAATTCACTTTGATTTAATTAAACTAAAACTAATTAAAATTGCATATATTTATATACAGGGAAGCTAACTTAAAGCTTCTCTTCCTGTGAACTGGCCCTGGTAGGGAGTTGATCTTTAGCAATATATGCAATATAGTTTGCGCAGTTTTCCATCTTACATCCTGGCTGCATCCATTTTCAACTGTGTGACTTCAGACAAACTATATAACCTCTTTGTTTTCTCATTTAGAAAGGAGGGGGAAAAATAATAACCTCAGTGTAGTTGGGAGCATGACATGAGTTAATATATGTAAGTACTTAGAATAGTGCTCAACAAGTAGTAAATCCTTACCTTATGTGTTTAGCCATCATATTTATCATTGGGGAGAGTAGGACACTGTTCCCTTAACAAGGGCTTAACTAGTACTCCAGATTTAATAAGGTGAAGTGAATATCTCACTAGTCAGTGTACTAATTACAGATCACATAGTCTTTTTCTCACATATTTGTGGTAAGACTATAAAATGAGATCTTCTGTAATACATATTAGAAAATCAGTTGTTTCTGGTTATGTTCATATGTATGGTATATGAGATAATTTGGAAAACTATAAAAATGAAAGATTAATAAAAGATTAATTTCAAATGGGAGGAAAGGAGCAGTTTATAGAAGAATAATGATCCAAATCTAAGGAGATGGCATTTGGGGGAAGAGATTGCTTGATGTTAAAGCAGAGATGGTGATTATCTATCAATCCATCTATATTTTTAAAATTATTATTATATTTGGTAAAGGATAACATTTAGTTTTAAGAACCTACCCCTAAAGTATTAACTTCTTTTAGTATTAGTGAAGTAATATTTTTAGGAATTCATATCTATAATTTAGAACTATCCCCTTAGAAGAAAAGTTGAAAAAAACCTCTGAAATATCCATAAGAATCTGAGGAATAATGAAACTTTATAATACATGAGATATTGTAGGATTATCCGGTGGTTCTGTTAGATGATTTTTATGGCAGGTGAAGCTGATTAAAGGGAAAATGTAAATAAACTTTTAGAATCAAATGAAGTGATTTCATCAGTGCTTAAAAAAGTTGAAGGCAGAAAATATGAAAGACTTTGATAAGAACAACAAAATCTTAATGGCACACTATTGATAAAAGATAATGTCTCATTTTTATCAACCATACTGTAATTCATATTTATCTAATGTTAGCTATTTAAATTAAATACGCGTGTTCCAGACTTGATAAATTGGTTAAGAATTTATCTTAAATGTTCTATTAGCTCTATTGATAAATAATTAGCAGTTAATTTTAGGAAGAGATATTTAGGATTTTCTTGTAATATTTTTAATAGAAATCCAGGCATGCCCTGAGTTATTGATACTTAACTAATATTGAAAATTAGCCTTATCTTTGTAACCATGTTTTTTGTGTGTGTATGTGTATATTTCATTATTTAAATTTTCTGTTTTCTTCTCTTCAATTCTTGCCCAGGTGTGCAGAAATTGTACATATTCTTTTGTACATATCCCTTTTGCAAGCTTGTTTTATTGGTAGGCCTTGAAAACAGCCATAATCACAGGACAGAGATACTGTCAGTGCAATACCTCGCCAAATGAAAAGGAACCATTTTGAGGTGGAAAATAGACATAATAAAAAAAAAAGTGCTGTTTATAAAGTTCTTAAATGTGTCATGCACATTTCCTTGTATTTCTGTTTTCATTGCTTAAATTTTTTGCATACTTTTCCTCAAATATTAATCAAATTTAAATAAGCACATTCATTTCTTTATACTGCTAGCATGCACTATTGCTACAGAATATAAAGGCTGATTTACAAATATTTCAGGTACCTATGTGTCAAATCTACCTTTGTGGGCTGACGTAGGAGCTGTACTGCCAATTTTATAATGCTTGCTTTTACAGCAAAACTCTTGGAAACAGTTACCTGTACTTGTTTACAGTTCATCTCCTTCCACTTTCTGGAGTCTGTACTAGGCAGGGTTTTGTGCTCACAGTTCTTGTCAAGATCACCAGTGATTACCACACTGTTATATCCAAGGATCGTTTCTTAGTCCTTATTTTACTTGACTTTTTAAGTATTTGACACAGTTATGTTCTTCTCGAAATGATTTCTTCAGTTTGGCTTCTGGACACCAGTTGCCTCATATCTCACTGGCCACTCTCAGTCCTCCTTGCTGGTTCTTTTTAATCTCTGCTTGTCAAATTTGGAGTGCCACGGGATTTCCTCCTGTCTACATTATATTCCAGATGACTCTCAATACCTAACATAAATGCTGATATTGTCAGGCCATATTTCTACCTGAACTCCAAACCCATTGACTGCCTTATCAACACCTTCATTTGGATATTCAATAGGCATTCAGAACTTTCATATTTCAAAATAGGCCCCTGACTGGCACCCCTCCCCTGCAATCTTTTCTACCTTCAGTTTACCCTATCTCAGTCAATGGCAAGTCCATCTTCCTAGTTGCTCAGGATTAAAACAAAACAAAACAAAAACCTTGGGAGTGTTTTTAACTTCTTTCTGTTCTTGCTCCTCACATGATAACCTGTTATCAATCCGTTAGCAGATGTCTTTGACTCTGCTTTAAACATATTTTCTGACTGACCAATTCTACCCCTCCTCTTCAATACCCTAGCTTGGGGCCACCATCATCTCTTTTTAAGACTGTGTCAGACCATTCCTGTATTACTATAAAGAAATATCTGGGACTGGGTAATTTATAAGAGGTTTAATTGACTCAATTCTGCAGGTTGTACAAGAAGCATAGTACTGGCATCTGGTTCTGGGAAGGCCTCAAGAAGGTTTTACTCATGGCAGAAGGCAAAGGGGGAATGGGCACGTCAACATGGTAGAAGTAGGGGGAGGTGAGAGACAGAGAAAGAGAGTAGGAGGGAAGGTGCCACACGCTTAACCAGATCTCTTAACTATTGCAAGAACAGTGCCAGGACAGTGATGCTAAACCATTTACGAGAAATCCGCCCCCTTGATCCAGTCACCTCCCACCAGCCTCCACCTCCACCATTGGGGATTACATTTCAACATAAGATTTGGTTGGGGACAAATATCTAAACTATGTCAGGGTCTTGCTTTGTTGCCCAGGCTGGAGCGCAATGATGTGATCATGGCTCACTGCAACCTGAACCTCCTGGGCTCAAGTGATTCTACTACTTGAGTCTCCTGAGTAGCTGGAACCACGAGGCATGTGCCACCATGTCTGCCTTGCCTTTTGTTTTGTTTTGTTTTGTTTTTTGTTTTGTTTTGTTTTTTGTTTTGTTTTGTTTTGTTTTGTTTTTGGGTAGTGACGGGACCCCTCTCTGTTGGCTCAGGCTGGTCTTGAACTCCTAGGCTAAACCGTTTCTCCTGCCTCAGTCTCCCAAAGTGCTGGTATTGCAGGCATGAGCCAACACACCCAGTCAGCTTGAACTTGTAACTTGCCAACTGCCTTATCCTTAGAACCTAGAACAGTGACTGGCACGTTGTAGCCGTACACATAGTTGTTGAATGAATAAAATTATATTCTAAATTTTGTATTATGAATTTAATTTGTGGGATACACTCATTTTAATTTTTTTTTTTTTTTTTTTTTTTGAGACGGAGTCTTGCTGTGTCGCCCAGGCTGGAGTGCAGTGGCCAGATCTCAGCTCACTGCAAGCTCTGCCTCCCGGGTTCACGCCATTCTCCTGCCTCAGCCTCCCAAGTAGCTGGGACTACAGGCGCCCGCCAGGTCGCCCGGCTAGTTTTTTGTATTTTAGTAGAGACGGGGTTTCACCATGTTAGCCAGGATGGTCTCGATCTCCTGACCTCGTGATCCGCCCGTCTCGGCCTCCCAAAGTGCTGGGATTACAGGCTTGAGCCACCGCGCCCGGCCCCAATTTTTTTTTTTAATTTGTGTAAAAATGGGGGAAGGTTTAGTAAACTGTGGGAACTAGAGGTAAAGCAAAAAAATTGTCTTTAACAGTTCCTAATCACCTATAAATTACGTGAAAATATTTAATTTAGAATAATGTTTATATTGAAGTATAATGTGCATTCAAAAAATGTATAGATCATATGTATATAACTTGATGAAATTTTACAAAATGAACACATAGGAGAACTACCACCCAAATCAAGAAACATGATATTACCAGCAACCCAGAAATCTCCCTGTACTCAGTCATATATTTCCCTCAAAAGTAGGCAGTCACCACTCTTCTATCACCATGGAGCACCCACTCCCTTAACATTTAAATAATGTTTTTTTAGACTGGGCTTGGTGGCTCATGCCTGTAATCCCGGCACTTTGGGAGGCTGAGGTGGGTGGATCACCTGAGGTCAGGAGTTTGAGACCAGCCTGGCCAACATGGTGAAACCCTGTCTCTACTAAAAATACAAAAATTAGCCGGGCATGGTGGTGGGCACCTGTAATCACAGCTATCGGGAGTAGTAGCTGAGGCAGGAGAATCACTTGAACCCAGGAGGCAGAGGTTGCAGTGAGCTGAGGTCATGCCACCACACTCCAGCCTGGGTGACAGAGCAAGACTCTGCCTCAAATAAAATAAAATAAAATAAATAAATAATTTTTTAAAGAGCAGTTTAGATGCTTAGTAAAATTGAAAGGAAAGTATAGAGATACACCTTACCTCCCTGCCCCTGCACATGCATACATACCCTTCCCTATGTCAACATTCCCCATCATTCAAAGTGGTTCATTTGTTACAGTTGATAAATTTGCTTGATGTATTATCACCCAAAGTCCATACTTTACATTAGGGTTCCCTCTTCGTGTTTATACATTCTGTAAGTTTGAACAAATGTATGCCATGCATCCACCTATATTACATCATACATAGTATTTTCACTACTCTAGAATAAAAATACCTCTGTGCTGTGCCTATTCATCTCTCCCTGCCCTTTAATTCCTGTCAACCGCTGATCTTTTTTACTGTCTCCATAGTTTTGCCGTTTCCAACGTGTCATATGGTTGGAATCATTGCCAGTTGTTATGAATCTTATATAAATGAAAATTTCTTTATATATCACACACGATCCCATTCCCTGTGTATAAAGGGAATACATAGGGAGTGCGAGGGGCTTCTTTTGTTCAAAATGCTTTGAGAGTCATTTCTGTTGCATGTAGGTTGTTGTTAATGTTCATTGTTTTAATATGTTCCATTGTATGAACAAATACGATTTATTTTTCCATTCCAATACTGGTGGATATATGAGTTTTTCTAGTTTAGGGTGATTACAAATAACGTTGTGTAAGTTTTATACTTGTATTTTGGTGTTAAGTGTATGCATTTCTGGAGGGTGTGTACCTAGGGAAAATGGTTTGAGCTATAGGGAATACATAATTTCACTTTTAGAAGATATAGACGAAAGATTTTCCAAAGTGGTTGTACTGATCTACACACCTACCATCACTGTGGGAGTTTCAGTTGTTACAGTTCTTTGCCAACAGTCTGTACGGTCTGTTTTAAAATTTCTAGTCATTTTGTGGGTGTGTAATGATACCTCATTGTGAATTAAATTTTCATTTCCCTGATATTTAACAATGTTGAGTACCTTTTCTTACTTTTATGGGTCATTTTGATGGATTATTACTTTCGTTCCTCCTGAGCCTGATAAATAGTGGATTTCTAAGAATGACTAGCTACCATGTAGGACATTAATACAGCACAGTAAAATAGTGTTTTCCTGTCATCTATACTTAGATATGAAGGAAGATGTAAACTTATGTGCCTGGTACTGATGACTTATATTTAAGGTACCTGTATTAAGTTGGTATCCAAAGGAGAATTATTTAGGGCTTACTACATTAATTGATTTTATGGTGAGAATTTGAAAGTATACCCAGATGTGTATGAATGAATGCAGTGATTAGAATAATTGGGTATAACACTTTTTGGGCAATTAATTTATTATCTTTAGTGAGCAGTTTGTGGTCTCATCTATATCAGCTTAATCTTGTAACATCTCTTTATGTATTATTTGCACATAGAAGGCATAGAAAAGTAGAGGACAAAGTTTTTCCAGATCGATTATTACCTATATTGGAAGTTCCTTCTTAAGGAAGATTTGTTCATTTAGGGAGATTGTATTTTCTGAGAACTTTGAGTGAAGCAATTATTATCTAAAGGGACATATGAACTAATTAATGTAATTAATTCTACTATAAGCATTTATACAGGAGATTACTCTCCAACTAGTCTTGAAGGATAGGTAGAGGTTAGTTAGATGAAGAACAGAGTAACTAGAAAATAGTCTAGGCAAGAGAAGTAGTGCATGCAAAGGTGTGACATTGGGAGAGGACATGTAATTTCATGCTATTTTTTGGGGCCATTTGGTTGCTTCTCATCTGTATTTGTTTTTTGGTTTTGTTTTTGGTTTTTTCCTGTAGATATTAGGATCAAGGAAGAAGAACCTGATCCTGAAGAGTGGCAGCTCAGTGGTGATTCTACCTTGAATACCAATGACCTAACACACTTAAGAGTACAGGTGGTAGATGAAGAAGGGGACCAACAACATCAAGAAGGAAAAAGACTTCGGAGGGTAGCTTGCACCTGTCCCAACTGTAAAGAAGGTGGTGGAAGGTATGCATACATGAAACATATGTATTTTTAAGAGTGCTAATATCATTCTAATGTTTGAAATGCTGCATGCTATGTCATTTAATTATGAGAAATTATTCATTACATGATCATTTTGGGTGTGTGTATGCGTGTGGCAGAAGTTAGAGAACAAAATATATGGAATTGGATTTTCAGTTCTAAATGTTTTTTAAACTGAAATTATTAGTTTGCTGTTTCAAAAACAGTATAGCAGATGCCATTTAACAGGCCCATACCAATCAGAAATTAGCCTGTTTGCACACCAGCAATGGAAGTTGCCTTAAATATAGATAAAAAGTTGATTTTAAAGATAAGTTCATCTGTGGCTGATAAGCATAAGTATTTCCATTTTCAGTAGAAGTGAAAAATAAGCCTTAATAGATTGAATTTTTTAAAAAATGAGATTGTATTTCAATTCAGTCTTTTTAAAGGTAAACATTAAGACAGAATAACATGACTGGAGTAAACTCAAAATGATCAGAAATTATGTTAAATGTGGATGTACTAAGCTTAATAATTTAGAGATTGAGACTCAGATCATCTTAAAAAAAAAAAAAAAAAAGATCCAGACTGATGTTGATTATAAGGAACACCTCAAATAATTGGCACAGAAATATTGAAGATGAGGGATAGGAAAAGATTTATCAGGCAAGTATTAACAAAAAGAAAACTTGGATAGCAGCGTTAATATATCACACGAGGTGGGATTGAGGTGAAAGCCCCAAATAAGACAGAGATGTATTTCTTGTTAATAATACTGAATTTCCACTAAGAAGATTTAATAGTCACGGTCCCTTTTTTGTGCAGCTTTGAAATATATAGAGCAAAAATGGATAGAACTCTAAAGCCATACTTAACCAAATACCTTGTCATGGTGAAAGTTAACATACCTTTCTTAGAAATGCACTGTTTAAGTAGATAAAATGTACTTGTAATACAGTAACAAACTTGATCTAATAGAGCTTTTCTATCTGCCTTTGAGTTGCACATTGGCCAGCCCTTTGCAGTAATAATAATTGCTAACAACTGGTAACATTGAGAGTTTACCGTTTTCCCAGTGGTGTTAGAAGTGAGACATAGAGAGGTTGAATGACTCTTAAGAGCACACACAACAGGGATTCGGACCTAGTTTTACCCAGAGCCTTAACCGTTAAACTGTGCTGCCTCCCAAGTGACTCTCCTTCTACATCGGATCCTTAGGCATTCATGTTGTAATTAGTTTAAAAGTTTGTTTTTTGACATATTTTGATCAATGAAAATTGTGAATTCTAGCGAGGCAGTAACTTTTCTGAAATTCATTTTAGAGGGACTTTTAAGATAAATTATTCACAAAAGTCAAATCTAATGGAGGCCTTTTGTTTCACTTATTCTTTATTTTAAAATGAAAATGTTTTAATTTATGTTTATTAAACTAAGACATGCTCATAAAATGCAGAAATATAGGACATTTAAAAACACCAGAATCCCACCCCACTTCAAGATAAGCTAGTAACATGTTTGTATATGTCCTTCAAGATGTTACGTGTATTTTAAAATAGAATCATCATCTTCTCACTGTTTTATATGTCTGTTCTTGTTTGGTAATTTTTGTGACCATATTTTCAAGTCTGTATAGTCTGCATCGTTTTTATGACTGTATAGTATTCTGTTGTATTCTATTGTATGGATGTAGAGTGATTTAACATCTTTTGTTGGGAATTTATTGTTATAATCTTACATGTATGTCTTGCACATTTGTCTGAATATTTTGTTTGTATAAGTTGGCAGAAGTGAAATTGCTGGGTTAAAGGTAATTGTCTGCTAGAAAGGCTAGTTTGTACTCTAACCAGCAGTGTATGAGAGTATCTAGTTTCCCACATCCTTGCCAGCAATGAATTTTACAATTATTTTTAACCTTTGAAAGTCTGACAGATGAAAAATACCTTAATATTGTCTTATTTAGTATATTTTAAATTACTTGGTGAGGTTGAGCATTTTGGGGATATTTTGCCATTTTAAAATTTATTTTTTGAATTGTTTTTTTTTGTGAATCTGTTAATTTATGTAATTGTCATGTGCAAATATTTTTTCCCAGTTTTACATTGCCTTTAACTTTTTCAGTGGTTTACAGAAGGCATTGTTATTACACAAGTAAAGAAACAGTTCCATCACTTACAGCTTGCAAAGCACAAAAATTTTAAGTTGATCAGCCTTTCCTTTATTAGATACCTTGTTACCATGCTATTACAAGTTTTCCATATTCTGAGAGTTATAAAAATGTTCATTTATATTTTCTAGAACTTTTGTGACTTCATTCTTCAATAGCTCACTTATTCTAAGCAATAAAAATTGAGATTCCTAAGAAAAGAAACTATATTGTTTCGTAGAGCTTGTTTGAACAAAATTCAGGTAGTATATGTGTGATAGATACACTTGTATAAATGACAGTTTTGTACCTAATTAATAGAAGCATAACATATGTAGTAAATCCAGACTATTCTGAAGTATTCTGCAAGGTGATACAGATAGTAGCTAAAAAAATTTTTTTTAGAATATTTGTCTTTTTTTGCAACCTTTTTTTTTTTTCAAAGAATATGGGCAAGATGGCATTTTTAGAGAACTAATTTTATTCATCCTTAGAGAAGTAAATTTTATTTATTTGTTTACCTTTTAAAGTAAGATGTAAAATATAAAATATTTAAAAATTGTAATTATTTAGCAAATATTTATTGAGCGGAACCGGCTTTCAGAGACTGTTTAAACTAGTGAGAGACAAATAATTGTAAGTAAAATACGTTCTAGAGGCATGATTGTTAAATAGGTTTTGTATGGATTAAACATCAGTCCATATTTTTAAAATTGTGCACAATCTGTTTTCTTTGTCAGCATTTCAGTTTATGTCCTGTTTTTCCCACCCTGAGCAGAGGAGAGTGTATTTACTTAACTTTTCTTAACCCCTCTACCCACAGTTTAACTTCCACTCTATCTTAGAATTATTAAATTATTGGGAACAAGTTTAGACACTCAAGAAATAGAAATGTAAAATTATTAGCTTTTCCTTTATTATAGGCATTAGTGGTGTAGATATTAATCAAGAAGAAAACTTTAAATCTTTTCTTACCTGAAATTTGTTGAGAAATTCACTTCAGTTCTCTCCCTTCAAGCCTTCATATAACATGCCGTAAATCCACATCTACCATATCTGTATCTTATCTTGAATCAAATTTTCTTTTTAAATAGAATTTTGGGCCTGGATATTGAGCTTTTTCCTTAAATTATATATGTGTGCAACCCTGCCCCTATGTTTTTTCTTTCTTAGATGCCTATCCCATTTTCAAATATTTCTTATCTCCTAATAATTCAGTTAAAAATACCTTCCCTAGCTTCTTGCTTCTTTGAGAACCCAGATTTGTTGCTGTTAATTTGTTAGTCTTGTGCTTTGTTAGTGTTCCCATGCTAAATTTTGCTAAGTTTGTGAAATACACTTTTGAGTTTGTAAAAGCGCGTTGATTGACCTGAGTCGTAGGCTTAGAGGAGAGGCATGAAATAATGAATACACGAGTGAACTGAATTGGGTTCTCTGTGAAATTGCTATGGTGAACACGATACGTAAAATTGGTTTGTACACCAGTAGCCACAAACATTGCTGTTTTTCTTAGGGCTTTTAAAATAATAAAATAAATTTAAAAATCTAAATTAAATGGAATCAATATTGGCTTTGGTTGATGAGACTTTGGCATTGCAAGGGAGCCAGAAAAACCTGTTTCACTCAACTCAGCTCTTTGAAGAGAGTTGTAGAAATTGGGGGTGGACTGGAGCAGAAACTAGAATTGTGTTAGATTATGACATCCTTGCCCTTGAGACAACAGCATGACTCCTCCTTGTCTTTACTTATGCTATTCCTCTGCCTGGAATGCCTTCCCTCCTTTCTATCTAAATCCTACCCACCTCCTCCACGAAGCCTTCTCTAACTACTGGAGCCCACATTGATGTCTCCCTGTTCAGAACACCTATGGCATCTAACAGCCAGCACTGCACCGTTTAGCACTGTTTGTCCTATGGCAATTTCACATGCTACTGAGTGTGAGTACATTAAAATATAAATGTGGGGAAATATGCATTTTTCCAGTAAATTTGAAAAACGATAGGTGTATTGTATACAGGAGGATTTACAGGCTATAGAAAGTTTTACAGGATATGACTAAACTGTGAGACTGGGGGAGGAGGGGAGTTGGGGAGGGGCTAAATGTACTTTTAAAAAAAAACTCAGAAACATTGTAAAGTTTATAAAATTGTTTTGTCCAAAGTGTCATGTTTTTTAAAACTAATTTATTCAGTAACTAGCCTAATTTTTTAAAATTTATTTTAAAAGGTTGAGAAATAACATTTTCTGTAGTGTTTAATACTATTCAAATTATCAAATTCTGGGATCAAAAGTTTTCTTCTTGCTTAGGCTAAGATACCTCTGTTCACCCATCTAATCTCATATCTTCTAAACCCTGTTCTTGGTATCAAATACTGATATGTAATAAATGTCAAATTTGGTGATGTGGAGAAAACTATTTTTAATCTCTTGTGTCTAATTTTGGCTTTTACATGGTTAATATGAAGGGAATTTTAAATGTAAAGATAATTTTGATTTGTATTTATTTCATCTAATGCTAAGGGAGTTCAGACCATTGCTTTAGCTAGATTTTAAAAAAACCTTTCTCCAAGCCAGTGTATATTCAGGGTGTGGCCACACGAATATGAATAAATACTCTTAAATCATGTTAAGGTCTGCTAAAGCTTCCTGTATCTTTTAATTGTACCTGTGATCAGTTATGCATTCATTCTTTGGTTTAACTATATTTTTGATTATCTGACACCATGACTTTTGAATACAGACCACATTTAGTTTCCTATATAATTAATTGGATAAGGCTTATGCATAGAATTTGTGAATGGTTCTGATAGAAGAATAAATAGCTTTATTGTACATTCTTTACATATGAAATGTCCTTTTAATTACATAATTCTTGAGCATATTTACATTTGGACAGCAATCACATTAATTCTGGAGTAAGGTTAATATATAAAATGTATATGCTTGAAATACATAAATTTTCATTTAAACTGATTTTAAATGGTTTTGGTTTCTGATTGACTTCATAATGATAATGTCTTCTATTTAAAATTCAACATGGGGATATATTATATAAATGGTAATGTCCATTTGAATATTTTCATATAAGGTATATATTATTCTGTGTGTGTTTTTTAGAGGTACCAATCTTGGGAAAAAGAAGCAACACATTTGTCACATACCAGGATGTGGTAAAGTCTATGGGAAGACCTCACATCTGAGAGCTCATCTGCGTTGGCATTCTGGAGAACGCCCTTTTGTTTGTAACTGGATGTACTGTGGTAAAAGATTTACTCGAAGTGATGAATTACAGAGGCACAGAAGAACACATACAGGTTACTAATATTTACTTTTAACAGACGAAAATGAATTACAGGGCTACATAACTGCCTTGACATTTTTTTTTTATTATTATTATTAGCATTTCTTACTGAACTGAATCTTTAAAATACAATGAATTACATCCAATTTTTACCTTTAGGAACACCATCTTAATAACACAAATTCCAAAGAACAAGTCAGTATGGCTTATCTTCTAAAATAAAGTTATTTAAGTAGACTTTGGGTAGCTCTTGTTGACATTATTGAATGCTTTAAGCCACGTTTATGCTATTTTTATTCTGTTAACATTTTTAATTAGTTATCAGCTTTTACTCTTAATCTATCCTATTCTTTTCTTTCTCCTTAACACTGTAACAAAAAATACTCCTGTTTCTTCTGATATATTTGGGCATTTCACCTTCTCTTTTGTTTTTAGTATCTCGGAGGTAAGGGAAAGGTATTTCACCGAGGAATAACCAAGGCAGTGTTGATGTGAAGACTTTCTCTCATTATATTATTTTTACATAGTGTTGTGTGGTTGTTAAATGAAATGGACCTATGACTGATCTACACTGAAACCTAACAGTATTAACTTAGAGACTTAGTTTTCTCCTACTACCATGTAAATGATTACAGTGTTCATCAGTCTATGCTCAACACTGGAGAATTGAAAAATACGTATTTACAATCCCTAGAAAGCTTGGAAGAAGCATGGTGAAATGGAGAACAACATGGATTTTGAAGTCGTCTGGATTCCAATCCAAGTTCCCTATTAGGTTAAGCGAATAAACTATCTCTGACATTGCTTCACATCTCCTACTTTGGCCCTTCAGTATTGTATAAAATTACCTATGAGGTCTGTAGTAGTACACAGATGCTCTAATTGTTTTAGTTCCTCTCTCTCATTGGGTAGGTAGAGAGATGAGATGAACCTATATGAAACTGCAACAGACTATTAAAGTAGGTAAGGCTGCTGGGCATGCCTGCCCATGCCTGTAATTCCGGCACTTTGGGAGGCCAAGGAAGGCAGATTCCTTGAGCCTCAGGAGTTTGAGACCAGCCTGGACAACATGGTGAAACCCTGTCTCTCCTAAAAAGACAAAAAATAGCCAGGTGTGATGGTGTGTGCCTGTAGTCCCAGCTACTCAGATTCATTTTTTCTACAGATTACTCATTCTTTTTGGATCTCAAACTTGTCGTGTCATTTCTTTAATCTAGAAATACCCTGTTGCTTTAATTCATATTTAAGAGTTGAAGGTTTAGTATCATGAACATGGCACGTTAGTATTTTAGTTATAGCGTGAAAGAATATACTTTTATTTAGACTTTAAAGTGTGTTATAGATTTTTTTTTAGCTGGCATCTTAACACAGGTATTTAAAACAAACAGCATAGTTGAGATATTAAAGTCTTATTTGAATATCCATCTATTATATAATATATGTTTGAATTTTGCTATTCATCAAAAAGTAAAGATGAAAGATTTATTTTAAGGAGGAATATTCTCTAAGAGAAATCTTACAGGGGTAGCTTGTAAAATGAATACAGTTTTAATAGACCCCTGCTCCCATCCTTACCTTTCAGCATTGACTGACTTTCTGTTTTGGGGGAAATGATTGAGCTATTAAAGTTGAATTTTTAAAACCAAGTAACTTAATTTTTTTCCTAACAGGTGAGAAGAAATTCGTTTGTCCAGAATGTTCAAAACGCTTTATGAGAAGTGACCATCTTGCCAAACATATTAAAACACACCAGAATAAAAAAGGTATTCACTCTAGCAGTACAGTGCTGGCATCTGTGGAAGCTGCGCGAGATGATACTTTGATTACTGCAGGAGGAACAACGCTTATCCTTGCAAATATTCAACAAGGTTCTGTTTCAGGGATAGGAACTGTTAATACTTCCGCCACCAGCAATCAAGATATCCTTACCAACACTGAAATACCTTTACAGCTTGTCACAGTTTCTGGAAATGAGACAATGGAGTAAATATTACACAAATACTTATTCATTGTGGTTATTTTATACAGTAGTGAGAAGAATATTGTTCCTAAGTTCTTAGATATCTTTTATTGATGTGCAAAAATTTTTGGATTGACAGTAACTTGGTTATACATGACACTGAAATGCCTTACTTTGTATGATATTCCATAGTATATTAAAAATGGTAAAATTGCATGGGTTTTGTAGGTACTTTTGGAATCTAGAAGAAATGAAATTTTACCAAGTTATATAAAGAGAAAATTGAATTTAACAATGCGAATGGTAGTCTAACCAAATGCATCAATCCTGTGTGGTTTAGTGTAAAAATGAGAACATGTTGGTATTTATCTATTGTAAGATAAAAAAGCTGGTGGGTGAAAGAAATCATGTTATGATAAAAAATTTTGTAATTTTCTTGATGACTGGAATTTTTATTATGCATAACTGACAAATCAAGTTTCCAAGCAAATGTTACATAGTGTAGGCTTTACTTAGCTTATCAATTTGTCATTTTGAAGCTAATTATTTTAATTAGGTTAACTATGTACAATATTTTAAGCATTACTCTTGTAAGATTTTGAAAACTACATTTTAACATGGAACTCTAGGGATAGTCACCTTTTAAATCCTGTTGAAAAGCCATGTTTAAGATTTAATTTGCCAAAATAATGTCTTGTTAATATTCTTTCGAATAACGAAGTGGGCAATATACCAATGTATTGAAAAAAGTTTAAAATGTATAAGTTGAGGCCATTTGGGTGGGTGAAGAGAATGTTTATAGTGAATTATCCCTTTTCCTTGACTATTGGAGGACCAAAAATAAGGTGTTATTGCGTCTTAGCAGTGATTGTTTATCCAATCCTTGTTTCCAAAAACCATGTCTCCCCCAGGGCCCTAAAAAGCCATCATGTAAATTACCAGTAAAGTATAACATATGCAAACATAACAAAATCAACTTCCATAGTGACGATACTCCAACCATATGGATATTAGTCATAGAAAAACTAAAGAAGTTTTATGGTATTTTTTTAAAGTCTTTTTTTTTTTTTTGTCTAGGTAGTCAGTCAGAGAGGGCTGCACTTAAATATCAATCATTTTCCCTTTCTTTGCTTCTTCCTTAAAATTTATATGTATCCAGTACATTTAATTGAGAAACGTATGTTTTTTATTATGCTGTATTTTCTTTTGATTTTTAATTATTGTTTATATTTTCAATTTAAAAATGTAGCAAAATAAAGTTACATTGCTGTCCTTGTAAGAGCTATACAATTTTCCTAAATGTATACCTGTAACTGCAGCAGTTCACCTATTTCAAAAATTTGGAATTGTGTTCATTTGTTATTCTTAAGACCACCTCAAATTTAAAGGCTACCTTATTGTACGTTTAAAGTGTATTATAACAGTGTGGTAGTTAATAAAACACTATTTTTTTTTCTTTTGAGTTTGTTGTATTCCTATGCATTAAAAATATTGCAGTGGTATGGGGTAAGAGTTGGTGGTTTATTTTCTTCAACTTGGCTTTTATTTTAGATTCTTGATTTTAGACACTGAATTGTAAACAGGCATGTTTATTTGAAGAAGAGATATATGGAGACACTGGTCATTTACTAATATTTTACTTAGTAAGATTGAGCTTATTAAATACCATTTTTGGAAAAAAGTCTTAGTGTTAGCCCACATTGATTCATATCAGTTTTATCAGTACCATTATTGTTTCCCATTTTAAAGCAATGCAGAATATTTTGATTTATCGAAAACCCAAATTTACATTTAAACTCCTGAAAATGATAAGACAAGCGTTGGTAACCATGGCAGGAGTTACTTGAAAAAGTTGTGTTTTGAATTTGCATGTGTTTGATCATGATAAAGGCAGAGCAGGAAGAAAGTAATGTGATTGTGTATTCTAGATATTTTAAAGTAAAAATCAAATTTATTAACACATATATACAGTGGGGGTAAATATGTCCATTTTCTGTTTTCCAGGCCCAGTCTGACTCTGTCTGTAATAGCTGATTGCATTGGAGAACTCTAGACACGCATAAACATGGACAGTTTTTCTAAATGTGAGACTTAAGCTTGTGATGTAAAATAGGAAGTTCTACTTGGAATAATACAAATGAACCACTAGAATTTACAATTATTTTGAAGTTACAGGGATTAGATTTTGAATCTTTAAACTCCTTTAGGTAACTTTTAGAATTTTTAAATTAAGATTAATGTGAAGAGAATGAAGTGAGCAGCAGGTGGTTCATTTGAGCAAACTGCCCATTAAGTCAGATTAAACCATTTGAGTGATAGAGACGTTTTAAGTAAGTCATACTGAATTTTTACAGTAAGTTTATGGTGTATTTTGAATCCATAGGTATCCATGCATATGTTATGAATTCATAGAGAATGAATGCAATGAAGAAAATAAGTAGTCTTGAAAATTATTTAAATTTTAGATTTTTTTAGTGCTCACTAGGAATATATTAGTGAACTTTGGAACTTTTACCAAAGTTACGTAACCTCGGTGTAGATAATTTTAAATATTTCTATTTTTATATTTTAAAATGTTGAATATACTCTGGAAACAACATTTGAAGATTTGCTCTGATGTCAACTTTTTCTGGTTATAAAATCTATTAATATTGTATATGAGTATAATATTTCTCAGGGTAGGTATACTCTAATAGGTGTTAATTGCTTTATTTTTGTAAAGGCTAGAGTTAGTGCATATTGAATATATTTATGTACAAATAGTTCCTATTGTAACGTTTAGTGGACTCGATTATCTGTATACCTCAAATTTTAATTTAAGAAAATAATCACTTGAAGAGCATCTAATTTTCTATAGATTGAGGCTTAATTATTGAAAAGTGACTCAACCAAAAAGCACATAACCTTTTAAAGGAGCTACACCTACCACAGAAAGTCAAATGCCCTGTAAATAACTTTGGTCTTTCAAAATAGTGACTGCTTAAGATACTTAAAAATGCACATAACATATAATCTGAAAGCATGTCAAACATTTCATAGAAAATAGTTCTGAAACAGTATTGTTCATCAGAAATTGCTGGGGAGCATTTTAAAGATTCCATGGGCCTGGTAGCCGCCTCAGCTTACTAAATCAACATCTCGGGATGGAGTGTATATGTGTTTTGAAACAGCTGCTCAAGTGGTTCTGTTAAACACTCCTGTGTTACAATCACTTAAAATAGAGCAAGCATCCCCTTAGGCTCTTAATGGTTGTTTAAATTCCAGTACTGCCTACTCGAGATCCAAAAGTTTTGTTTTTTGAAAAATTTGTATTGTGTTCAATATTTGAAATTTGGGGTTGCATAAATGATTATGGAATCACATTTGGTTTTCAAATATATAAACTGACATGTTATGCTACCTGTTAAAGAATTTGGTTTTCAGTTTTAATTATATGAAGCTGGTAACAATCGTTTTCATTGTAAAATAATTATTTTTCACTAAACAGTATGTTTAAAACTTACTGCCATGAATGAGTACTAAGTCTTTTGTTGTCTGACAATAAGCATGAAACAAATTAATTCATATCTTGGGTACAAAATTTGATATTTTAGTGAAATCACCTCAATTTTATTTAGTGTTGAAACAAAAATACATTGACCCTTTGCCTTGTTCAGACAGATTTGCATATGATGTAAATATATATTAGTGGCAGATGCAAAGTACTGTAGAAACCTAAAAGAGGGAGAATTCTGCATGAAGTCTAGGAAACTCAGCAGCAGAAATGGCGTTTGCAAAGGTACAGTGTATGTTGTGTGATGGGGGTACTTTGTGAGGGACAGAGTGGATAAAATTTTAAGAGGGGCTACCAAATTGCAAAAGAGAAGAATTTATTTTTTTATGAGTGATTCCTAGTTTTTTTTGGGATCCTACACCTCCCCAAAAAAATTTAAGTCCAGGGTTTATTGTTTGTTTGTTTTTTCCCTATATTTGACAGGGTCTGTCTCTGTCACCCAGGCAGGAGTGCAGTGGTGCAATCATGGCTTACTGCAGGCTCCACTTGCTGGTCTCAAGCAATCCTCCCCACTTCGGCCCCTTAAGTAGCTTGGACCACAGGTGCGCATCACTATGCTCGACTAATTTTAATTTTTTTTTTTTTTTAGAGATGGGGTCTCACTATGTTGCCTAGGCTGGTCTTGAATTCCTGGGCTCAAGTGATCCTTCCATTTCTGCCTCCCAAAGTGTTGTGATTACAGGCGTGAGCCACCACGCCTGGCCAAATGTGCGGAGTTGAATACACGTAACAAAATTGGAGTCTAAAGGGTATACAAGGTGGTTTTTTTTTTCCCCTGTTGCTTTTATTTGATGTTATGAAGTCTTTATGATATGAATATGTTTTTAAAACTGTAAAAGCTGTCATGTATATTGTCATGTAATAAGTCATGCCACTTCATTGTATTAAATACGTTTAGGATACAGTTTCTGATGTTAAGAATGATATCCTGAGAAGGTCTATCTCCTTCAGCCCGTCTCCCCATTTTTCACCTTTTAACTCTTCTAAATCTATTCTAAAACATACTAGATGTGTGATATTGATAGTTTTCTTACCTTCTTAAAACCTGATTTTCATCATTCATGGAGGCTAACCATAGTTACTCCCTCTTCATAGGATTGTTGTATTAAAATATAAGCAATTTAGCAGTGCCTGACTTACGGTAAAGATTCAAATGGTAACCTTCCAATGCCCTCCTCCCCGCTTAACTCTGCAGATTCCATTTTTCTGTAGTGAAGTGTTTTAGAATTTTCATTGTTTGACTATGGTTCGTGCATTAATTTTCCAAAATGAGGGGAGTCTTGTTTCTAATGCAAAATGTGAAAAGAACAGTTGGGACCTAAATTGATAGTGGATAAAGTGTCTGAAGTGACTGCCCTATCAGAAAAGGATGGAATAAGAAGAAAAGACTGAGGCACATAGGTGTGTATTTTCTTGAGGATATTACACCCCTATGTAAGATTCTATCCTATTTGAACATTTCTAAAACCAGCCGAAGAATCTTCAGGTTCATTTTGACTGAAAGATAAAATTTAGCATTGAAGTGGTTTTTAAGGTTGGGAAAGGCCATCAGAGAAATGGAGTTATTTCTCCCCACCACCCTTCTACAAAAAAAGTCTAAGCCTCCAATTAATAGACAACAGGGAAATACAGGAAGTGTTGGCTTAGTGACCTTTTAGGATACCTGCCCAACTTACATCCCTTTTCTGAGCATTACTTTCTGCCACCTTCCATGAGGAGCTGTTCAGAAATCAGACAAGGAGTGGACATCTGGTCAAAGTTGAGCCAATTAAATGATTTCTCCTGAGAATTTGGAATTGGAAAACTGATGTCTTGGAAGGTCACATCTGGAACATAATATGGGAGGCAGAGAAAGCAAAGATGACATTCAACCCCAGAAGAAAAAGAAAATGGCTTTCTTGATTCCTGATAATTTGGCAGTGTTTGTTCCAGTGTCTTGCATTTCACTGTCTGCATTTCATCCTCCTGGGGATCCCCAAGATAGCCTTAAAACCTTACAGAGAGACCCCCCAACTTAGTTTTTTCTTAAGCAAGTCAGTAGGCTGTTACTTGCTACCAAATAATGCCAACTAAGACAACTGAGATAACAGTATATTCTCATAAAACATGATAGTTAGAGTTGGTGACTTGATCCTATAGAAAAGGGTCTCCAACCCCTGGGCCACAGACCGGTGCTGGTCTCTGGTCTGTGAGGAACCAGGCCATACAGCAGGAGGTAAGGGAGCATTCCTGCCTGAGCTCTGCCTCCTGTCAGATCAGCCACAACATTAGATTCTCATAGGAGTGCGAACCCCGTTGTGAACCCCACATGCGAGGGATCTAGGTAGTGCCCTCAAGAGAATCTAATGCCTGATGATCTGAGAGCAGTTTCATCCTACAACCATCCCCGCCCCCCATCCCCCATCCCTGAAAAAATTGTCTTCCACGAAACTAGTTCCTGGTGCCGAAAAGGTTGGGGACTGCCATTCTGAGAAACAGCAACAAAAAGTCACGTTTATTGCCTGCCAAGTGAGTCAGATTTAGATGAGGCAGAACTTAGTATAGAGTTGGGATGAATCAGACAGGGTGGGCCTTGAAACACTGGTAGAATGTGTCCAAGAAACCTGATTAAAAGGCTGAGAAGTCCCCTCTACAGTTTCAGGACACCCTCTTAACAGATGGCTGTATCTTTATCTGTGGTTGGTCTTGTGGAATATTGACCTTCTGCCAGCATTAGCCTATGTGTCTATCTCACACCACATCGTGTATATTTTCATTGTGTATTTGGACTCAGAATAAATTTGGGCCTTTTAATTATGGTATACCCAATTACTTAGTCCTACTCACACCCTGATCCTTTAAAAATTCTTGATTGTGTTAATTGCATTTTTCTCAAGTTTGCTCCTTGTAACTCTGTGTGGTTTTTTAAATCTTGATTCATTTAGTAAAGTTGAAACCTTTCATAGCACAATATAGTGATTAAGTGCATAGGCTTGGGACTTAAACACACGTGGGCTTGCTTGTCTCCCAGTTCTGCTGCTTACCACCTATGTGACCTTTCACTCTTTATCTTTCCACTCAGCCTGTTCTCTCACTATAAAGTGAGACTGATGCCAGCATCATCTTCACAGAGTGATTATGGAGATAAATAAGTTAATGCATGTAAACCACTTTCCATAATGCCTGGCACATATTATATTATGTATTAGTAAATGTAAGCACTGAAAAAAATCAGTATTCTTCCTACACTTGAAAATAATTGTCTTCATAGTGTGTTAATGAGTTAATTCACCTTGATCCATCTAGTTGTCAGCCAGTATTAACTGCTAGTATTTGTATTGTGCCTTTATTATGAAACATTTCTGCAATTAATACAGAAAAATGCAGAAAACAATGTAATAAATACCTAAGTATCTGTCATCCAGCTTTTATAATCTTATTTTTACCTATATATGTTTTTTCTTTTAAAAAGGAATGATTATAGTTGAAGTCTATGTAGCCCTGTCTCATTTCATTTATCTCCATTTACCCACTTAAGTAACTGCAGCTCTGAATTTGATGTTTGTCAGAATGGTTTTATATCGTTATATGTATATATGCATACCTAGGATTGTTTTTCTGATTTTGAAACTTTATATAAATGCTATTATTCTGTACAAAACGTTCTGGGACTTGTTTTACCACTCATGTTTTTGAGATGTATCCACACTAACATGTTTCTCTAACTCATTCATTTAAATGCTGTAGTTCATTATCACAATGTATCCATTTTCTTCTTGAGCATCTCAGTTATTTCCAATTTTTGACTTATAAACAATGCTGCAATGAAATACTTGACATATTTCCTTGTGCACATGTGAGGATTTCTTGAGATATGTATCTCGAACTTGAATCACTGGCCAACAGGATATTCTTAATCTTCAGTTTCACCAGATACTTCCAAATTGATCTCCATAACATACATACCAAATTATACTCCTACCAGCAGTTTATAGTTCACATTTTTTCCGTACCCTCCCAATCCTGCCTTGGCAGATTTTTTTTTTCCAGTGAATGACAATGAAATTTTGTTTTGGGATTTGACAAAATGATTCTAGATTCATCCGGAAGAAAAGCAAGTATAAGTAAGAAAGTTAAAAGGGACCTGAAAAACTAAGCCATGCGTATATTTAAAAATTGGTACCAGTAGGCATAATCAAATATTTGTTAGCTGTAGCAGAAACAATGCATGTTTTTCTCAGTGGTTCCACCTTCTAGCTCTCAGTCAAGCCCTGCCCAGGTGTGGTGGTACTCATAGTCTCTTACTGTAGGGGGTCTTCTCACATAGTAGACAGCTCTCTTGAGTTGAATATTGAAAAGAAGGCTTGGTGTGGGGCAGTGGCTCATGCTTGTGGTCCCAGTACTTTGGGAAGCCGAGTCGGGCGGATTGCTTGAGGTCAGGAGTTTGAGACCAGCTGGCCAACATGGTGAAAACCCGTCTGTATAAAAAGTACAGAGTTAGCTGGGGGTGGTGGCGCATGTCTGTAATTCCAGCTACTCGGGAGGCTGAGGCACGAGAATCACTTGAACCCAGGAGGCATAGTTTGCAGTGAGCCTAGATTGCACCACTGCACTGCAGCCTGGGCGACAAAGAAAGATTTCGTCTCAAAAAAAAAAAAAGACTTAAGTCCAACTGTTTGCCTGCTGTTCATTTTATCCGAGAACTGGGGATATAGGCTACTGCACATGATGGGTTGATGGATGTGAAATGATAACTCAGGACTTTAATTCTAATTTTTCTATATTCTGGTGAGGTTGAGCATATTTTTACAAGTTCATAATCCATTTTCCTCTGATGGGAGTCACCTGTTTGAATCCTTTGCCCTCTTGCTTTTGGGGTTATTTGCAATTTTGCATTGATCTTTAAACATTCTTAATAAATCCCAGGTACATATTATTTTATATGTATATTATATATAGTTTATAGATATGCTGATAGTATCTTTTCTCAGTCTAAGGCTTATCTTTTAATTTTGTTTATGGTGTTTTGTGTGTTGTTTTGCAGAAGTTTTATTGTATCTGAATTGTGGCTTTTCTGTCTTTCTGAAGAAATTCTTTACCTACTGTCATACAAATTTTCTCTAAAATTTTATGATTTTGCCTTTCCATTTATCTTGTTAATTCACTTTGAAATTACTTTTGTTTATGGCATGAAGTCCATTATTTTCCATATGGATAATCAGTTGTCTTAGCAGTTTATTGAATGGTCCAGTGTTTCCCTGCTGATTGTAATGCCCTCTCTGTCATTTATCCTAAATTCTTGATATCTGGTAAGGAGGTCTCCTCTGCCCACCCTTCTCTGTATTTCAAAATGGTTTTGACTGTTCTTTACCCCTGGCTCTTTCTGTGAACTTTAGGATTAAATGATTACATAGAATTAAACAATCAGGTTAAGATTTTTGATTAGAATTACACTGAATCTATAGATTAATTTGGGGAAAGAATGTTATCTTTCTATCCATGATCATTCTGTATCTCTCCATTGATTCAAGTATTTAATGGTTTTTAAAAATAAATGATTGTCTCTGAAAATCCTTACACATCCTTTATTGCACTGATTCCTATGTAGCTTATGTTTTTGTTGTTGCTTTGGAGAATAGGCTTCTTAAAATTAAATGTTAAATTGATCAATGCTGCAATATATAAATGCTATTGATTTTTATAAAATGATTTTGTCTAATAATCTTACATAATTCTTTTGATATTCTAATAGTTTGCCTGTAGATCCTATATGACTTTCTATGGAGACCGTCATATTGTCCTCAAATAAGAAAATGTTTGTCTCTTCATTTCCAAGTCTTATGCCTCTACTTTTATTTTTTTTTATTTTTTTATTTTTATTTTTTTTGAGAAGGAGTCTCGCTCTGTCACCCAGGGTGGAGTGCAGTGGCCAGATCTCAGCTCACTGCAAACTCCGCCTCCCGGGTTTACGCCATTCTCCTGCCTCAGCCTCCCGAGTAGCTGGGACTACAGGCGCCCGCCACCTCGCCCGGCTAGTTTTTTGTATTTTTTTAGTAGAGATGGGGTTTCACGGTGTTAGCCAGGATGGTCTCGATCTCCTGACCTCGTGATCCGCCCGCCTTGGCCTCCCAAAGTGCTGGGATTACAGGCTTGAGCCACCGCGCCCGGCCTTGCCTCTACTTTTAATCAACAGCTTAATGTTAAACAGAAGTGGTGCCAGACATCTCTGTCCTGATTCTGATTACTATTTACTTTTCTTTCTCACATGTAACTATAACATTATTCAATTCTTATAACATGGTGAGATAGGTGAAATAGGCATTGTCTCCATTCTAGTTAAGGCTTAGCGGGCCAGAGTATCACTCAAAAACACACAGCTAGTAGATGTCAGAATATGGACTCCAGATTTTCTAGCTTCAAATCCTGTGTGATTATCTCAAGTATCACAGCTGTCTTCATACAACCTAAAACAGGATTGATGGCATTTATTTATTCAACAAACATTTGAGTGCATGTTGTATACCCGATACTCAAGATGAAATGATCATTTCATAATTTCTAACCTGAAGGTTATAGTAAGAGAAGCTGATGACATTCTGACTATAATCACCTTTCTGACTTAAAAAAAAAAAAAATCTATCTGGTTTCTCTAGCTTCCTGTACTTTTTTCATTATAACAACATATTCCTTTTATTTCAATGTTAGGGAAGGGCTACTTTTTTTTGTTTTTTATCCTTAAACATGATCCTCTAAGAGCTACAGTATAACTCTGCTAAATATCCACAGATGTGACATCTGGAGCACCATGCCCCAAGCCTGGGAGAGCCTGAATGTAGGCCTTGTCTACTTGACATGGTTAGATTCATGAGGAGACCTAATAAACCTTTTATGACTTTCAAAGAAAGAACATAGGGCCTTACTTGCTCAGGCTCTAGTGTTAAGCTTGAGGCTCACTTGATAAGCCAAATTCAGGGCAGGAAAAAACTAAGAAAAGTGGATGATAGGAATGTATCTTTCTAACCAAAGTGTTCCTCAAATCTACTCCAATATTGGAGACAGTGAGTCAACCCTGAAATGGAGACTAGAAACTATGAGGCAGCAACATATGCACAAAACCAACTGGTTTTTTTTTTGTTTTGTTTTGTTTTGTTTTGTTTGAGACAGAGTCTCACTCTCTCACCCAGGCTGAGTGCAGTGGCGTGATCTTGGCTCACTGCAATCTCCACCTCCCAGATTCAAGCAGTTCTTCTGCCTCAGCCTCTGCAGTAGCTGGGACTACAGGCACATGCCATCATGCCCAGCTAATTTTTTGTGTTTTTAGTAGAGATGGGATTTCACCATGTTTCGATCTCCTGACCTTGTGATCCGCCCACCTCGGCCTCCCAAAGTGCTGGGATTACAGGCGTGAGCCACTGCGCCTAGCCAAAACCAACTTTTTAAAGCAATATTCTGACCTATAAATCATTATTTAACTGATGATCCACAGCAAAAGCGATAGTAGGTGTGACCACCACCCAGAACCAAGGTCTTGTGTTACCTAATCTCTTCGCTGCTGGGCTGGTTTCTTTTTCAATTGGCAAAGGATAAAGGGACAGTTTTTTGAGATATTTCTCTGTCCTGGAATTTAAACTTAGGACACAGAGGGCAAAGCCTTGGAGGAAAGAAGTGAGCCATTAACATTCTAGAAAGAAGGTGGCCTAGAATGTGCGGGAACATCATGGGGCTGGACTCAGCCTGCAGCGCCAGTGCTGAGCGACCTCTTAACACTCTGTACTTAACCACCAAAGGTGGTATACAGTCTTAACATTATTTGAAGCTGGTTTTTTGGACTCTGACCCAGTGTGATTGCAACTTCTTTGTTCTTGAGGACTTTCCCCCACAACAATGGTGAGATCTGGTGGGGAGCAAACTGCAAACTTAAATTTCTCCCTGGTTTTGCTCTACAAGGGCAGAGAAAACTGTCCCTTTGCAAACAGTCATAAAATTAACAGGATCACGGCATGGGTTCTATCAACTTGCTAGACTGTCAGGCAACCAGCTGCAGAAGGACCTAGGCCTTGCTTGTCATTGAGCTCTAAGAATTAGCAGCATCAGGTTGCTAACTCCTTTGCTTTTGGCAGTTACTTCTGCCTCAGTTTCCCTATTGCCCCATGGGCAGGCAGCTAGGTGAGTGAAGTCGGGGTTTGGCTTGTCTCATTGTCACCTCCTCACTCACAATCAGGTCCTTGAAAGAGTTGCCCACACACTTTTCACTTCTTTTTCCCCTACTCTTCTCAAATAACTCCCATTTGGTTTCTGCTCCTTCATTTCACTGAAGATGGTCTTGAAAAGGTCAACGGTGACCTCCTTGTCACTAACCCATTAACATTTAAAGATTCACATACTGCCTGACCTCAGTGTTCACATCAGTTGGTTGTTCTCCATTTCTTGAAGTGGACTCTTTCCTGATATCTACCCATAGCGCAGCTGTTTCCTTCTTCCTCTTTCCACTTCTGTCTCTCGTTTGCTAGCTTTTCTTCTTGTACATGGCACTTAAATGTCTAATTTTCCCCAGGCTTGATCCTGAGCTGATTTCTCTTCTCACTCTGCACTCTTTTACTGGATGATCTCATTTGTTCTGGGAATTTCCTTTTACTCCAGACATGGGCAACTCCCAAGTTTTCCATCTTCACTCTACTCCTCAATTGAGTTGCAGGTAAAATATTGAATTACCGATTTGGCCCCTGCTTTGGAACTTCCACAGGTATCTCAAACTTCATGTGTTCAGAATTCAATTTCTGAATGTCTACCCCTAACCCTGGACCTTCAGTATTTATCTCAATGAATAACATCATATGCTTCTCAATGCTCATGCCAGAAAGGGGAAGGTTAATGTTGACGCCCTCTCCTTCCCATTCCCCATATTGATCTTGTTGATTGTCCAAGTGTCTCAAAGCCATGCATCTCTCTACATCTCCTCTACCAGCATCTGAGCAAGAGCCATCATTTTTTGCTTGGATTACAGCAGTATCCTGGAATTTGGGCTCCTCGTAACCACTCTTCCTGACTCCGACTAGTCCACACTCCAATCAGCAGCCCAGAGTGATCTTTGAAAATATCAGCCTCCTTAAAACTCTTTTTTGGCAGTTCACCTAGCATCCTGAGGCTTTGCCATGCCTGGCTGGGCCTCTGCCGGCTTCCCCAGCCTCCGCACACGTGAGCCTGTCCCTTACTTGCTGTGCTCTGACCAACTACCCTTTCTCACTCAGATGGCTCAGGTTCATTCTGCTTGTCTCTGCATCCTGTGCACTCAGTTAGGGCTGCATTATGACTTTCATAGGTCCTAGGCACTTTTGCCTTATAAACCTCTTCATAAATATTTTTTTAAAAATTATGACTATATTGGTACAAAGATGAATATAATCTAGGTTGGTTTCTTTTTTATTGAGAAATTTACATAAATAAACCATTAGCATTAAAATTTTAATTAACAAAATTTTACATAGTTATGATGTACAGCATATTTTGAAATATATACTTATACATTGTGTAATGGCTAAATCAAGCCAATGAACATATGCATTACTTCACATGCTTATTCTGTGTCAAGAACATTTAAAATCTACTGTGTTAGAAATTTTCAAGTATACAATATGTTATTAACCATAATCACCATGCTGTACCACTAACCATCTTAAAGCATACAATTGAGTGGCATTTCATACACTGACAATATTGTGCAATCACTACCTCTACCTAATTCCAAAACATTACCTCAAAGAAAATCCTGTGCCCATTAAGCAGACATGTCCCCATAAGCCCCTCCTCCCAACCCCTGAGAACCGTTAATCTGTCTTCTGTCTCTATGGATTTACTTGTTCTAGATGTTTCATATAAATGGAATCATATAATATGTAACCTTTTGTGTCTGGAATCTTAACGTAATGTTTTCAAGGTTCATTCACATTGTAACATGTACTAGTAATTAATTCCTTCTTGTGGTTGAATAATGTTCCATGGTATGTATTTACCACATTTTGTTTACCCACTCATCAGTGATGGACACTTGTGTTTTTTTTTCCTACCTTTTTGCTATTATGAGTAGTGCTCGATATGGTTTAGCTATGTCCCCACTCAAATCTCATCTTGAATTGTAACTCCCATAATTCCCATGTGTTGTGGGTGGGACTCCGTGGGAGGTAATTGAATCATGGGGGCGGGTCTTTCCTGTGCTGTACTCGTGGTAGTGAATACGTCTCACGAGATCTGATGGTTTTATAAACAAGAGCTCCCCTGAACAACCTCTATTTCCTTTTTTTTTTTGTTTTTGGCCAACCACCATGTAAGACATCCCTTTGTTTTTCCTTTGTCTTCCACTTTGATTGTGAGGCCTCCCCAGCCATGTGGAACTGTGAGTCAATTAAACCTCTGTCCTTTATAAATTACCCAGTCTCGGGTATGTCTTTATCAGCAGCATGAGAACAGACTAATACAGTGCTGCTGTGAACATTCGCGTACAAACACTTGTTTGAATGCCTGTTTTCAATTATTTCGGGTATATACCTAGGAATGGGATTGCTGAATTCATTACTGTCCTGATCTTAAAAGAAATTAAAAACATGTTCATGGACCCCTAAATGTGTTGTGAGCCTAGGCACTGCACCTACTATGCCTGATGGCTATGTTGACACTTCATCCTATTCCTTCTGCCTGAACTGCTTCTAGTGCACCTTTGGTGCACCAGGAGAGGGGTAGCCCTACCTAGCAAAATGTCCATTGGGAAGACAAACTGTGCCTCGTAGAGCAGAAAGGGCCCCCAGTAGGATGGACAGTGGATCTATTCTCAATTCCCATTCTAGAATAAACATGGGAGGAACATGAATTGGTTGCAATAGGCAACCTGAGCTCAAAGCAAAGAACCATTCTGCACGTCTGAGCAATCTGTTCAATATCCCCACTTGCTCCTGACTTGCATGTAGGCAACCAGGGCCTTTTTGAGATGGACCTTCACTGTTGGCCAGGCTGGAGTGCAGTGGTGTGATTGAAACTCACTGCAGCCTTGAACTCCTGAGCTCAAGCTAGGACTGTAGGTGCACACCACTGTACCTGGGTAGCCAGGACCCCCTTGGTTCTTATATACTTTCCACCTCACTTACCTCCTCTTGGGGAGCCTGACCTTAAAAAAAGAAAGATAACTGATTCCCCTAGTTTTGAGTACAGCACTGGTGGTGGTAGACAGTAAAATACAAACAAGTATTACTTGTTATGCTGACATTATTATTTTTTTCAAGACCTTGGGATTATATTCTTGTGTTAACTGGTAAATGTCAGGTAAATTTTGAACTTTAGGAAGAAATGCCAAGTAGAATAAATTATAGTACAGGGACTGGGTGCAGTGGCTCATGCCCATAATCCTAACATTTTGGGAGGCCGAGGCGGGAGGATTTCTTGAGCCCAGAAGTTCAAGACCAGCTTGGGCAATATAGTGAAATCCCATCTCTACTAAAAAAAAAAAAAAAAAAGAAGAAGAAAAAAAAAAAGAAAACCAAGAAATTAGCTGGGCATGGTAGCGAGTACCTGTAGTCCCACCCTCTTGGGAGGCTGAGGTGGGAGGATCACCTGAGCAATGGAGGTGGAGGCTGCAGTGAGCTGTGATCATACCACTGCACTCCAGCCAGGGCAACAGGAGTGAGACCTTGTCTCAAAAAAAGAAAAAAAAAAAATTAAACTAGAGGGTATGAGGCTTTCTCTCGGACTCGGTCATATATCTCCTCTGGTATTTTTCCAGCAACCCAATGGTAGCAGAAAAGGAAGAGGAGTATTGTGTTTTGTTTGACACTATTCTTTCTTTTTTAATGTTAACCTCAAAAGTCTTTTCTTTTCTTCTTTTCTTGCATGTTAAATCACGGAACCTAGTATGAGGTTTCATTAAAAAGGAACCTAAATGTACCAGCCTTATGTTCTAGACTTACCTCTGTCTTTCTTACTTGTCTGCATACCAGGTGGTTAAAAGGAAGGGTTTGGACGGATCATGTTATTTGCATCGATGCTTCCCTATGCTTACATTTGTAACAAAAGAAGATTATAGTCAGAAAAAGTTCCTAGTTCCTAACCAATTTTTTTTAGTCAAACCCACGATATTTTCCATTCCTCCTTTTAATTGCATTTGTTCTGTGGTTTGGGTAAGCAGACCACATTGCTTGCTGCCTAAATTATTTTCCAACTACCAAATTGCTATGTCCCTGAAGATGTCCCAAATCATCTCCTACATGTTTTTAGGCCAGCTGTCTTCTAGGACATTGAATTATATCCTTTATTATGATGTATAATTATAGCATCAATGTCTACACACCTTTTGTTACAAGCATATGCTAGTTATTTTTCCTGTTTCAAGATTATTAAAGCAGTTCTTAGGCATTAAAAGATACTGTCAACAGAGTACGTATTGAAAAGAAGATCAGGGGAAAATCCAGAGAAAGCAAAGTTTCCATAGATTCTCCTCTAACTTTACACTGGCTACAATGCCTCTTAATATGTTTTAGTTAGTTTGTTTCTTTAATCTTTTTTTTTTTCAATTCTCTCCATGAGTTGAGTATAATATGTTTTTATTAGTAATTGGTGAATTTATCTACCTTCCTTTGAAATATTTTGTGAAATCGCATGTGTCATTATGAAGCCTACATACTCAGTTATTTTATCTTGTCAAAATTAGCTCCATTTGGAGATGTGCAAATGGTATTTGTCATTACTTAGCAAGTGTTTTACCATGTTGAATATTTGCCTCTCTACTTTTGTCATGAGCTCAAGATGATCATAAATGCCAAGATACTACAGAATGGCTAATGGGTCTGGGAAACCTGGGAACATGGGCCAAGAACATCAGGGTTTTTTTCTTTTCTTTTCTTTTCTTTTCTCAATGCAAAGAACAGAAACAGTACAAAAGGCTTTCTGGGCCAGGCACGGTGGCTCATGCCTGTAATCCCAGCACTTTGGGAGGCCAAGATGGGAGGATCACTTGAGCTCAGGAGTTTGAGACCAGTGTGGGCAACATGGAGAAACTCTGTCTCTACAAAAAAAATTTTTTAAAAATTAGCCAGGCGTGACCAGGCAAGGTGGCTCACTCCTGTAATCCCAGCACTTTGGGAGTCTGAGGCGGGCGGATTACCTGAGGTCAGGAGTTAGAGACCAGCCTGACCAATATGGTGCAACCCCATCTCTACTAAAAATACAAAAATTAGCCGGGTATGGTGACATATGCCTGTAATGCCAGCTACTCGGGAGGCTGAGGCAGGAGAATTGCTTGAGTCTGGGAGTTGGAGTTTGCAGTGAGCCAAGATTGTGCCACTGCACTCCAGCCTGGCCAACAGAGCGAGACTCTGTCTCAACAAAACAAAACAAAACAAAAAACAAAAAATTAGCCAGGCATGGTGGTGCATGTCTGTAGTCCCACCCAGTTACTTGGCAGGCTAAGGTAGGAGGATGGCTTGAGCCCAGAAGGTGGAGGTTGCAGTGAGCCAAGATCGCACGACTGCATTCCAGCCTGGGTGATACAGCAAGGCCCTGACTCAAAAAAAAAGAGACTTTCTGAACACAAGATACTGTGATTTTCCCCAAAACTCTATATTTTATGAGAGAAACTAAACATGAAAAGGTTTTCTGAGTCTGTTTGATAATTTTTCCCCCCTCTACTTTAGTTTCACTTTAACATCTTTTGCTAGGATTTTTAGGTCTGGTTTTAAAAGTTTGAACATGGGACTTGGCCCCTGCACAATCTTAATTCTCAATGATAAGACCTGCTTGCCAAAATCATTCCATCTGGTGACCCAGGAACAGGCAGGAAGTTGTAAGAAGGTACATTGTAAAACTCAAAGACAAAATCTGGGCTATTAAAGTCTGGTGGCAAGAAGAGCTCTAGGTCTTTGCCCGTCAGGAGTGGAAAGCTGGGTGAAGAAGACAATTGTGTCTGTGCTGTGAGGACAGTGTTCATGATATTCCTAATTAAGATAATAAAGCAGAACCTATCAAGGCTTTACCAGAGTTGATTAGCTGCTGTTTCATTACCTTCTAAGGTTTCCTCTGGAAAGTCTCGCAAGAGGTGTTTTATGAGCAAGTTATCACTGTTTATGGATTTCGGTGATTTAGATCAGATTCATGACCCACAACTGCATTTACCATTATGAGCAGTATAGACTTTATTTTTCCACATTTTGTGCACTGCATATCAATTTTTCTTTCCTTTGAGTAATGCTTAAGAATGATGTTTTGAGAGTTATTTTATGTGATCTTTTACAACTGAAATGAAAATGACAGGAGATTTTGAGATGGGTAAACTCATCTTTGTCCTCCTTTGAAATCCTGGGAACTCAGAGTTCCTTTTGAGTGCTAAGTGCCATGGCTTATGTACTGAATGTTACAGAAGAATAGAAGAGAAGTTCCTCAAGCCAGAGGTAGGGCTCGTGGAAGACTTCCCAGAGGGGTGATAAAAGCCAAAGATGAAGAGTTGGTTAGGCAAGAATGGCAAACTAGACAGGAAACTCAATGTCTCTATTTTGCCTAGCACTAATTCCTCAGGCTTGGCAGAGAGAACCTGTTTCGGTAGAGTGGATAGTCCATAAGTATTTGTTGCGTGATTGAGGGAAGGGCTAACAGTGTGCTGTTCCTCTAAAGTAACATGCTTGCATCAGACCCTCTGGTGACATGATACCTTCATCCAAATCAAACATTTTGGGCAGCAGCAGACTTTGGGAAGCAGAGCTAAGAGCAGATGGTGCCTCAAGTTAATGTCCCCTATGTGGCTGCCTTATCTATATTTAACACCTGTATTATGTCTTTGGGAAAATTGGAAGAAAAAACCAAGGAGGTAAGTGCTTGTCAAGGTTGCTAAGCTTCCTCTGAAGCTTAGCTGAGAGGAAATTGGGCTCTCATCCAGGCTCACTACAAGTGCATGGTGCTCTCTGGGGGTGGCAGTAATCTTGGGAGGACACCAGATAATCACTGACCTAAACTAAGGCTCACCTTCAACTACTAGCTAGAGAAAAGCTACAGAAAAGAGGTTGGGAGAAACCAAGCATTTGCTAGTTATTATCCCCAGGTAATGTTCTCTAAGGCTGGTGGGATTTTCTTTGAGCCTCTGTGTTAGTGAAGTGATAGGAGGAACTAATATATTCACACTGCTCTAAAGAGAAAACTGTGCTAATTTACTACTTTCTCCTGGTCAAAATATGCCAGAAGCAGTTAACACTGTCCTGAAAGCAGTAGGAAGAAATACCTTGTTTTAATTTCCCTAACTTTGACTCTAGCCTTTCTTGCAGTAAGTAACTTAGCAGGGGACAACAATGTTTTAGTTTTGATTTTTTTATTGAGTAGTATTCCAGCCAGATTCTTTCTTCCATTGTCCTTTACTTTTAACCACCCTAAACAATATATCAATATGCACAAAAATTATCAGTATAGTTTGCACCAGTAGCTCTGTCTTTGGAGGTAATTTGATGACTGCTTTAAAGCTCTTTCCTGAGCTAGAGAGAGCCTTCTGTGCTCTGCATTCTGCCACCTTCAAAACAGGCCTGAGTACCAAGAGGGCGATGGGGTGACGGTAGCCTGGATATACAGTTAAGGCATGTATTAGTCCATTTTTATACCGCTATGAAGAAATACCCAAGACTGGATAATTTATTAAGAGAAGACATTTAATGGACTCAGAGTTCCACGTGGCTGGGGAGGCCTCACAATCTTGGCGGAAGGTGATGGAGGAGCAAAGGCACATCTTACATGGTGGCAGGCAAGAGAGCATGTGCGGGAGAACTACCCTTTATAAAACCATCAGATCTCATGAGACTTCTTCACTATCATGAGAACAGAAGGAGAAAAACCCACCACCATGATTCAATTACCTCCCACTGAGTCCCTCCCATGACATGTGGGGATTATGGCAGCTGCAATTCAAGCTGAGATTTGGGTGGGAACAGAGCCAAACCATATCATTCCACCCCTGGCACCTCCCAAATGTCATGGTCTCACATTTCAAAACCAATTAAGCCTTCCCCAAAGTCTCCCAAAGTCCTAACTCATTTCAGCATTAACTCAAAGGTTCATAGTACAAAGTCTCATCTGAGACAAGGCAAATCCTTTCCACTATAAGCCTGTAAAATCAAAAGCAAATTAGTTATTTCCTATACAATGAGGGTACAGGCATTGGATAAATATTCCCATTCCAAATGGGAGAAACTGGCCAAAATGAAGGGGCTACAGACCTCATGCCAGTCCAAAACCCAGCAGGGCAGTCAAATCTTAAAGCTCTGAAATGATCTCCTTTGACTCCATGTCTCATATCCAGGTCACACAGATGAAAGAGGTGGGTTCCTGTGGTCTTGGACAGCTCTGCTGCTGTGGCTTTGCAGGGTACAGCCCCCCACCTAGCTGCTTTCATGGGCTGGCCATTGAGTGTCTCTGGCTTTTCCAGGCACACGGAGCAAGCTGTTGATGAATCTACCATTCTGGGGTCTGGAGGATGGTGGCCCTCTTCTCATAGCTCCACTAGGCAGTGCCCCATGGGGACTCTGTGTGGAGGCTTGCACCCCACATTTCCCTTCAGCACTGCCCTAGCAAAGATTCTCCAAGAGGGCTTTGCCCCTACAGCATACCTCTGCCTGGACATCCAGGCATTTCCATACACCCTCTAAAATCTAGGTGGAGGTTCTCAAACCTCAGTTCTTGGCTTCTGTGCACCTGCAGGGTGAACACCATGTGGAAACTGCAAGGCTTGGGGCTTGCACCCTCTGAAGCAATGTTCCAAGCTGTACGTTGGCCCCTTTTAGCCACAGCTAGGATACAAGACCAAATCCCGAGACTGCGCAAAGAAGCAAGGCCCTTGGCCTCGCCCACAAAATCATTTTTGTCTCCTAGGCCTCTGGGCTTATGATGGGAGGGGCTGCTGACATGCCCTAGAGATATTTTCCCCATTGTCTTGGTGATTAACAGTTGGCCCCTCATTACTTATGAAAATTTCTGCATCAGGCTTACATTTCTCCTCAGAAAATGGGTTTTCTTTGCCATTGCATCATCAGGCTGCATATTTTCCAAACTTTTATGCTCTGTTTCCCTTTTAAACATAAGTTCCAATTCCAAACCAAACTGATTGCTTTTAAGAGCACCCAAGTCACCTCTTGAATGCTTTGCTGCTTAGAAATTTCTTCTGCTAGATACCCTAAATCATCTCTCTCAAGTTCAAAGTTTAATGGATCTCTAGGGCAGGGCCAATATGCTGCCAGTCTCTTTGCTAAATTAGGATAGCAAGAATTACCTTTGCTCCAGTTCCCAAGAAGTTCCTCATCTCCATCTGAGACCACTTCAGTCTGGACTTTATTGTCCATATCACTATCAGCATTTTGGTCAAAACCATTCAACAAGTCTCTAGGAAGCTTCAAACTTTCCCACACATTCCTGTCTTCTGAGCTCTCCAAGTCTCTAGGAAGTTCTAACCTTTCCTACGTTTTCCTGTCTTCTTCTGAGCCCTCCAATCTGTTCCAACCTCTGACTGTTACCCAGTTTCAAAGTTGCTTCCACATTTTGGGGTATCTTTATAGCAGTGCCCCACTACCTGGTACCAATTTACTGTATTAGTCTGTTCTCATGCTATAAGACTGGGTAATTTATAGAGAAAAAGACGTTTAATGGACTCAGTCCCACGTGGCTGGGGAGGCCTCACAATCACGGAAAAAGGCAAAGAGGAGCCAAGGCATGTCTTACATGGTGGCAGGCAAGAGAGCATGTGCAGGGGAACTGCTCTTTATAAAACCAACAGATCTCATAAGACTTATTCACTTTCACAAGAACAGCATGGGAAAACCCCCCCAACATGATTCAATTACCTTCCATGGGGTCACTCCCATGACACATGGGGATTATAGCTACAATTCAAGCTGAGATTTGTGTGGGGACACAGCCAAACCATATCAAGGAGGAAGGCAATGAGGTTTCTTGTCACGGTCTCAAAGTGGAAGAGGATTGTATAACCAGAAAATGTCAACATGCCCTTTTCCTCCTTGGGCAAAAAAGCCTTAAAAATTATTTTGATGAAGGGCTGCCCTTGCAAAACTTTTGCATAAATTAGAGAAAGGCATTCCTCTGGGCAGCTGCAGCCCCTGCAGGACTTGCAGCTTGGCAAAGGGAGCTTGGGCTGGATTTAGTCATTACTTGTAACAGGTTGTCCAGGAACAACCTGAATAACTGAGTGATGGCCCTGATCTGTGTGTCCCATAAAGAATGCTTGTATTATTCCTGAAAATGGTAGTTATGAACAGGTATTGTTGGCAGGGTTGCTGTTGACACTGTGCTGTTTTTTCTCTTGCTCCTTTTCTCTCTGCTACTCTTTCTTTTCTCCCCTAGTACCTTTGAATGGGATCCCCAGAGTCAGCACATGTCTCTTAGACTTCAGACCCTTCCTTTCTTCTAGTCATTCATTAAAAATTACTCACTCTATGTCCCATCCCTCCAAGACCCTACCATGGGACATACATTAATTTGATTAATAAATTGGGGCTAAGTTGCTAATGATTAATAATATGTTAATAGTATATTACTCCTTCAGAGAGCACTGAGATGAATATTTATTGATTAGACCATAGCATTTACATTTTAAGAGAGTGAAGTCTTAACCCAAAATGAGATGAATGCAGTGAATTTCATGTTCTGTGGATGGCCAATAGAATCATGTTTTAGGGCTGAGTTTTCTTACATTTCTCAGAAACACTATTTAGGTAGGTGGTCTACTTATGGAAAAAGTGAATTCAGTTGATAACCCAAAGTGGCATTCAAAAGTATTGGGCAAATTGAAGAGGCATATTTACAAAAATTTCAAACTTTCATTTAAAAAAATACTAATGGCACTATTCTAACATTTTGTAAATTGCAGCTCTTATTTGCTTTCCTGGCTGAACACTTTTCCCCTTCTTTCTTTTCAATGGCCTGTGAATTTACTATACTTATCTAAATTTAGTATTGTGTTAAGTGTAGTGAATTTATTTGCACCCTTGTCCAGGAACTACCAGAAAGTCCTGGAGTAAATTAGCTGCCATCATAGCGTGGTTCAGAAGCTCATATGATGTCATCAGGTCCTTGGGTCCCTTTCCTTCTTTTCCTTGCCCTTTAATCTTCAGTGACCCTCTAAACTTTCACCTTCTATATTTAAAAAAAAAACAAAAAAAAACAAAAAAAACTCTTTTGGAATAATTTAAAACTTATAGAGAAGCTACAAAATAGTAAAGAAAGTTTCTGGATACTCTGCACCCAGCCTCCTCTCACATTAAAGTCATGCATGACAATAAAACAGTGACCAAAACTAAGAACTTAACACTGGTACAATACAATAAAACCAGATATTAAATTTCACCAATTTTTCCATTAAAGTCTGTTCCAGCATCTAGTCGAGGGTCTCATGTCACCGCTAGTTGTCATACCTCCTTAGTGGCCTCCATTTTATGACATTTCCTCAATCTTTGCCACCTTTCATGACCTTGACACTTCTAAAGAGCAGTGGCCAGTTATTTTGTAGAATGTCCTTCAAGTTGGGTTTGTCTACTCTTTTCTTATGATTAGCCTGAGGTTATGCATATGTGTTAAGAATATCTTAGGAATTACTACAGGCTTCTGAGGCCAACAAATTAGTTGTACACAATGTCAACATATCATATTATGGAGAACATTAACCTTAAGTGATGTCTGCTAGGTTTCTCCAATGGAAAGCTATCATACCCTTTGTCATTACTAAATACCTTAAATTAGATACTTTGAGACTATGCAACTATCTTATTTCTCCTCAAAAATTTCCCCACTAATTTTAGAGACCATTGGCGTACCTTGCCTGCAAAATTTCTTACTGTACTTTTCTAATAGTAATTTTCTATTTCCCTTGTTTCTTCTGCATTTATTAGTTGGATTTTTTCTGTAAGAAGAGCTGTGTCTTTTCTGTTGATTTGTTCAGTTATTTGTTGAAAAAATAAAATTTATTGATACCATAAATGTTTATTTTATTCCAGTATTATAATCCAATACTTATTCTGTTGATCAAATGGTTCCAGGTTTTGCTTTGGGAAACTCTTTTATGCTCTCTAATATGCCTTCATCATTTTTTTTTTTTTTTTTTTTTTTTTTTTAGCAAATTGTTTCAGGGTTTTGTTTGGGAAACCCTTTTTTTGCCTCTAAAATTCCTTTCACCTTTTTTTTTTTTTTTTTTTTTTTGAGCTCTTGCCTACTTTACAGCACCAAGAGATACTACAGGCTCATTTTATATTTTCTCTACCCCAGCCATGGATTCATTCACTTCTCCAAGGAGTCCCAGTTCCTTTTATTGGAGAATGGTATTTAGAACCCAAGATCTGACTGGTAGGTGTGCTCATCATTATTGGGATGTCATTGCATCTATGCCTGCTTAGCAGATATGGCTAGCAAATATATGTATTTTTCCCATGCATACATGCACACATACATGTATCTGTATTTATTTCTGTATTATCTATCTGGGTATATATTGGGGAGAAAAACCCAGTATATGAGTTCATACTGGTACCTCCAATTCTAATCCCCAAATCTCAAAGTTCATTCTAGACTTCCCCCCCTTTCCTGATTTTAATTTCTTTCTTTGATAGTGAGAAACCTGGCTTTCTTAATCTACAATATATTTACCTATTTGCTCAACACTAGTACAAATATATAAAGCAGTTTTCCAATTGTTAACCTATGCACCTGTGAGGAACTCCTCTATCTTGATTCTGCTTTGTCCTGTGAAAGCCTGTCTCTCATCAGGTTCTATCCATGTGCTGGCCTAGCATCTCCAAGCTTATATTCTCCCCACCTTAAAGAAAGAGTGCTTCCTTTCTCTTTCCCAGAAGTTTCAGAAAAAGCCCTGAGGTGGGTTCTTATTGGACTGACTGGGTTCTATGCTTATCTCTAATATATTGACTGTGACCAGAGGAATGGAATAACCTGACTGGTTGGACCTGAGATACATGCCCAGCTCTGAGCCTCAGAGGTGATTGGCCCACCCAACCCATGGAGAAGAGTGTAGGTGAGGAGTGGTTATCTAAAGAAAATAAGAATCCTTTTATCAGAATAAAGGAAAAAATTCTGTGCAGTGTAAACCCACACAGATCCACTGCATCCTCAAATGAGACAGTAGCACGGCAATGCCAATTGAGAGGGTAGCAATATTGTGGGGACATCAGGAGTGGAGAGTTGGAGAAGTGTAGGTAATACTGCATAGATGCAACTCCCACAAAACAGCAGTTTAAAAAGATGTATGGGCCAGGCACGTTGGCTCACGCCTGTAATCCCAGCACTTTGGGAGGCTAGGGCGGGTGGATCACAAGGTCAGGAGTTCAAGACCAGCCTGGACAATATGGCGAAACCCTGTCTCTACTAAAAAAAAATTACAAAAATTAGCTGGGCGTGGTGGCATGCACCTGCAGTCCCAGCTACTCGGGAGGCTGAGGCAGGAGAATTGCTTGAACCTGGGAGGCACAAGTTACAGTGAGCAGAGATCACGCTACTGCACTCCAGCCTGGGCGACAGAGTGAGACTCCATCTCAAAAAAAAAAATAAAAATAAAAAAAAACAAAAAGTATGTTCAGTTGATATGAAAAGGAATCTTGCTCCAATTTAACAAGAATGACTGCCAGGTTTGTTAAAAGGAAATAGGTGTTTGAATAACTTGATAACTTGAATGCTTTTCATCCAAATTTATGTTAAAACTCTATGACATATCTTCTAGACTGTTTAGTTCCAACAGGTCACTTTGCCTAAGATTTGGGCAACTGCCACCTTGTGGCCAAGACTGCCCCATGGATTAGGAGGGGGCAGCTTGGGCTTCTGGGGTTGTTGCCAGCAGATGTCCAAGATCACTTTTCTATTGCTAATAAAATGACTACAGCTTAAAGCTTCTATACAGTGGAACAACTTAGAAATCCAATCTGTTTTTTTCAAGATTTGAAAGCCATAGAAAACTTTTAAGTAAGATATAGTAGAGGGTTTTGTTTTGTTTTTATATGTAGAGTTAATAAATGCTATTTAGTCTTGGACTATCAACTTATTCTGAACCTTTCCTTCAGGCTAAACTTGTGGGATTTTACTTGGTCTGGTCTCCAGTCCTAAAAAGAAACCAGCTGTATCCTGTAGTTGGCCACCTGTCCTGAATTTGAGAGAGTTAGTTCCAAGGATAAGCCTAGGGTCTCTGTCAGCCTCATTCTAGGCAGGAGGAATGTTTCCTTGGTGTGCCTAGTAACCTCGCTGCTGACGTTTGCTCCCTCTTTTACTGCCATTTGTGTAAATAATACTTCATTTACATAGAAAGGAATTTCTCTAATTAAATGTTACATTTCATTAATCTAGAATTCTGCTAAAAATCGTATTTTAACAAGACTTTGTGACTACCAGCCTCTTTTAAAAATGGTCTGTATCTTTAAAGGGGCTAGGCCCTTTTTTTCTTCTGAGATGTTAGAATGTATCTATAATAGATGACAACAGTTTTTATGCAGCTACCCAGTGGTTTAATCACAATGCAAAAACAACACTGCTAATCTGGACAATCTACATGGATGACAACTCATTGAAATAACTATCAATTAACAACATAATTGTCAGTTATAAGTTGCCAACATTAAAATAAGCAATTGTTACTTCTATGAGGCTTTTGTGCTTTTTTTCTCCCCTCCGCAGGGTGTGGATATAGGGTAGGGGCCTGGGTTGAAAAGTTTAAACTGATGACCAAGTTACTTGTTGTTTTAATCATTAGATCCTCTTCCTTATAGGTTACTCTGAAGTGAAAATAGTGGTACTAGTCATAAAATTCCACTCCAGGCTTGGCAGGTCAACCTGGCCTTGGTTTTGAAATCTCTGTAGCATCAAATGTGATGCCAGGTCTCTATTCCCTTTAATCAGGGCCTGCTGTAGACAGAGCGTGACATTTGAGTTCTCTCCTATTCTGTTGGATCAAGATTGTGTCAAAGAAAACCCAGCCTCTGTATGAAGGCAGAGTCCACTTTTGCTAGAGCAGCCGAAAAGAATTTAACCCAGTATCGTCAGGATAATGGCCTCAATGTTTCCTCTCTACATGATTTCAGCTGAGAGTCCCCTCACCCCAAGCCTCTGTGGGTGAGGGAGCAAAATGTGCAGCAGAAAAAGACTCAGGACTTGGTGGAGGAGGGGCACTGTGAAAGTCAAAATTGCCACAGCCACATTTTGTGTTTCTATCGCTCTCACTTGGTAGAAGACAGGTGGCCAAGTGGACCCAGGTTCCTGGTCATGCAGGAACACCTTCAGGAGGAACTACCTCAAGGTAGGACTCCAGCTTGTGCTTGGGCACAAAACACTTCGTGGTGCAAAATTATGCACCACGAGCCAACACCTGGAGCTAGCTGAAACTGGACTTATGACTGAATTACAACCGGCCCTTTTGCATTAGGCCAATCGATCTGCATCATCAATTGGTACTTCTCCATCTGAAGACAGTTTGACTTGGAACTTGCAACAAATAGCCACCTCCCACTTTGGGGGGCATGGTGATGGAATGGAGAAAAAATAGGCTTTTGAATTAGATTCCTGGAATTAGAATAGTGGTGCTATGAGTTACTGTCAGAGCATGGCCAGGCTTCTTTCTTGGGTCTTTAATTTCTTACCTCTAAAATGATGACAATAAATCCATCTTGCAGTGATGTTTAGAGTATTAAGTCAGCTGACACAGGTTAAGTGCCTCACGTGTTGTTGGTGCTTACAAGTGACTGGTCATGATTAATTTAGAGAGACAGCAACAAAGAGTCTTTTTTTTTTTTTTTTTTTTTTTTGAGATGGAGTCTTGCTCTGTCACCCAGGCTGGAGTGCAATGGCACAATCTCGGCTCACTGCAACCTCTGCCTCCTGGGTTCAAGTGATTCTCGTGCCTCAGTCTCCCAAGTAGCTGGGATTACAGTCATGTGTTACCACGCCTAGCAAATTTTTGTATTTTTAGTAGAGACAGGGTTTCATCATGTTGCCCAGGCTGGTCTCAAACTCCTGGGCCCAAGCAATCCACCTGCCTCCACCTCCCAAAGTGCTGGAATTACAGGTGTGAGCACCAAGCCCAGCCCAAAGACACTTTTATCGGCCTAAAAATATTTAAGTTAATGAAGTAGCTTTGCTTCTTTGATCACAATGAAAGGAAATTTAAGTTAAAAATTGTTAAAATTGTCATCAATATTTTCATTTTAAAACTTAAGATTCAGTGGACTGTTATTGTTACTATGCATAATAACTTTATTAATTATTCACTCCTGAATCAAGCTTTTCTGTGCAACCGAGTAGGTGCTATTTATAAGTGAACAAGTTTTACAAATAGTCTGTGACATGCACAGGTGACATTTAATAATAGTATAGCAAATATCCTTTGTGTTCTTCCCATGGTTATATCATTTGACTGTATGTACATAGCATAGTCAGCATTCCAAAGAAGTCAAGAACTCTCTGTTACCCTAATATCATGCTTGGAGAAGATATGACTCTGCTTTTTATGCTCATCAGCTTAGGGTGGGGGGTACTTTTTAGGTGCCAAAGAATAAGGTTTCCAGTTATTGAATGTTTTGCATGCTTTTCTTTTCTAAATGCTTCTCCTAAGGCAGCCTACTGTTGTGCTTGTTGTGTCACTTGGGTGCCTCTAGACATCTGTACACTTCTCCAGCTGCGTGGGAGACACACTTCACCTTGTGGCTCCTCCTTTCAAAGGTTGCATGTGCTGCATGGAAGAACAGTTGACTTTGCTGATAGGGAACGTCTCATTGCACCCCCTTTCCACACCATCTGTCTGACCTGGACCCATTCCAAACACTACGGCTTTGCTGGCAGAATGGTCTTCCTGCTACAGAAGTTTCGTAATCTGCTAATTGACAGGGTAAGGAAAATTTATATTTGGGTTACAGCTGAAAAGTTGGATGTTTCTTTGATGGGGCTTTAAATGCTGACATATGCTGCCTTGGTTTTTGATTTTAGGCATCCCCGTCTGAGCACAATCACATGCTCTCCCCTGTGTTCTCTGCCTCATTGAGAATATGGCAGCCTTTGGAGAAGAACACCAATATGATCTACTAGGGAATTATCATCTACTTAGTTTACTCATTAAGCAATGATTTTATTATCATTATCTCTTTGTAGTATGAGACAGATGGCAAAGAAGGAGTTTGCTTTATTGAACAAGATGCAGTATTGGGCATGGCAGATCTCCCTGAATGGTTAACATCTTCCACAGTCACTCAGTCTAATAAGCATCTTTGCTTTTGTACAGGGTCTGATTCTACACTCAGCTGCTAATTTAAGTGCAAAGCTGTTAATTTTTTTTTTTTTTTTTTTTCAGGGACAGCGTCTCACTATGTTGCCCCAGGCTGGAGCACAGTGGGGCTATTCACAGGTGTGATCACAGCATACTACAGCCTCTAACTCCTGGGCTCAAATGATTCTCTGCCTCAGCCTCTCGAGTAGTCAATTCTTTTTTTCTACAGGTGGGCTGAGGACAGAAAAATCCTAAAGATGGAAGTATCGTTAAAATCGTGCCGATCCAGTTGACATTTGTGGTTGCCCTCATCTTGTAATTGTGCTTTAAAACTCAATGTAAGCAACCCCCACTGAAGTGAGTACAGTCACGCTTACTGATCCAGACCTGAGTCCTTCAAGCGGCATCCTCTGTGCACAAAAGCTACATGCACAAACTGAAGGCAGTGCATGAGTGTGGTATGACATCTTGCCTCTGGAATCCTGGGGCCCCTCTCTCAGTTGCAGCCCCTTCAACCTGCCCTTGAACAATGATCGGCAGAAAGATGAGAATGAAAGAGAAGAAAGAGAATTTCTTCCATACTTTTCAAAACTTCAAAGAAGTTGTCCCCAGTCTGGTTCTGATGATTCATGTCTCAACGCAAAGCACATATAAATATCTGAAATCTGCACACTGATCGGAAATAGTTTTTGGGAAGTTGGATTTAATCCCATGAGCCAAATGATCACTACCAACAGCGATCAGGGAAAACCAAAGTCCACAGCAAATTTTAATTTGGCAAATGCATAAAATGTTCAAAAGAGCAGAGGTCTCATTTACATTCCTCCCTCTTATATGGGATTTTCTTCTATATTAGTAATTAAAGGGTGCAGGCTATCGAGCGCAACTGTATCACATAATAGCCATCGGGGGCACACTAACAACTTCCTTGAAGGAACGCACACTAGGGTGTTTATGGTTCAGTGTCACATAGACTCTCTTTGATCTAAATTAGGATTCATTGGCAAACTCACAATAGGCTCCACATGTACCCCTCTCAACCTCTTTCTTTTAATCATGGAAATTAAAGATGGAAAATACCCATTAAGTCACTTAGTCCATTTCTCCGTTAGGGCGAAATTGTTGCCTGTGATACACGGGTAGTGCTTGGTCCAGCTTAAATGTAAATGTCTTAGGCAGTATGCAGCCTCCTGATTTTATCATTTTCTTCTTTCCCTTCAGAGGGGAAGAAATATAAAACAGAGGAGGAGATTTCCTCCCTTCCTTATGGGTCGGAGGTAATGGTCGTGGGATGGGCAAATGTACTCACATGCTGTCAGCTTTCTGGAAACCACACCACTTGCTATGGCAATTCCATCACTCATGAAACACGCAGATAATTCAATCCCCGTCTCCAACACGTTTTACTTTTCAGCTCAATGGAACGATTTTGATTCCTGAACTATTCCTATAAACTTGAGTGAGCAGGTATTCCAGATTTGGTGAGGGAGAACGAGGCCCAGGGAAGGAGAACCTGTCTCTTTTAGGCTCCCTCTTTGATTAGTTGGAAACAGCACAGCCCTCCCAATTGGAGTGTGAAGTCATGGGTGCAGTGTGAGCTCACGATTGGGCCACTGCCTATCTTATTCTGGGGAGTGGCCAGTGGAGGTATTTTTATCCTTTGAACATTTGGCACCTGAAAGCTGTGAAATGTGTGTCATTGCACAGTGAATTCCCTCCCTGACTCATGTTCCGCAACGGAAGGAAAATTGTCACTCAGCATCTGCCCACATCTCTAGCTGTTGAAGTGAGTTCTATGGGAAAGTTGCAAAAACCCAGTGACCAACTCTCCAGTGAGGTCTCTAGGGGACAAGTAGCACTGGCTGAGATGAGACTTCAAAAGGAAAATCATGAGCCATTATTAGGTTTGCATTGGGTTTGTTTTAGAGATTTTCTTTTAATCTGTTAAAATCTCTAGTGAAATTGTACTGCCTTAGGAAAATTGAATAAGGTAACGTTTCCAATTCTGATGCAGATGTGCTAGAGTATGATTGTTCACATTATAAGACGGAAGTCTTACCTCCAAAATTCACTCAGTGGACTTCCCTCCTGCATCTGAAGGAGGATCAGGTTTGCAAAACCCGATGCAAAACCCAATCAAGAAGGCTTCTGATTGTCTAAAGCAATGGCAGGGTTCTATCAGACAGAAAAAGTGCTTTCAGTCATGTCCAAACACCATGGATAATACTAACTGTACATTCACAGAGAGATAATGTTCAGGGCCTCTATCGTGTGTCATATATTCCCAAGATATTTCTGATTTTAAATATCCCATCGGTGGTAATATATAATGAATCTTTGAATGGATGCACACATACAAAATCAGAATCAGTTCTAACTTGATGGTCTAGCGTCAGAGTATACAGAATGAATGCAATTCTAATATGGGATCCTATCTTTTGCTAATGAAAATGTCAAGTTTTAAGGCAGATGTGGCAGAGACTGCTTGTTGTTCTCCCAGTAACCATTCTCCCTGATTTTTAGTGCCTGCATCTCCCACCCACCAGTATGGCTGGAGAACTGTATTCTGGCCAATGAGATGTAGGGGGAAGCGGCGTGGGGCATTCCTGGATGGTGTCCTTATAGAGCACCATCGTATCCCCTGCTCCCCTTCCCTGCCACCTGGAAAGCGGCCATGGTGGTTGGAGATCTAGCTGCCACCTTAAATCCCAGGAATGAGGATCACATCCTAGGAACACCTGGAAGGTGCCTGCACCCCACATAATTTCGTGGAGTGTCCAGACTAACCCTAGACACCCTTCCTGTGGACATTTTTGTACATGTATGAATAAAACCTAGTGTGTTAAAGTCACTGTTTTCTAAGGGTTTTTGTCACCCAAATCTAACCCTAATCCTAATTTTGTCACTGGTCTTAACCTTTATTTTGTTTTTTGCACTTTTTTTTTTTTTGAGATGGGGTGTCACTCTGTTGCCCAGGCTGGAGAACAGTGGCACGATCTCAGCTCACTGCAATCTCCATCTCCTGGGCTCAAGCCATCCTCCCACCTCAGCCTCCTGAGTAGCTGGGACTACAGGTACATGACACCATGCCTGGCTAATTTTTGTAATTTTTGTAGAGGCGGGAGTCTCCCTATATTGCCCAGGCTGGTCTCAAACTCCTGAGCTCAAGCTGTGTGCCTGCCTGGGCCTCTCAAAGTGCTGGGGTTACAAGTGGGAGCCTGTAACTAATTAAGCACCTGGCCTTAATCTTTATTTTGATACAACTTAACATCTTCTTAAAGTCTAGGTATTTCAGTTTCAGTTGATAATCAATGCTGGTTGATAATCATGTTACATTTATTCCTCAGTTGATAATCATGTTGCAGTGGATAATCACATTTCATGTATTCCTCTGAACATGACCTTGAAGGGTTTGCAGATAAAGGTGCATGGAAGAACCCCAAACTTACAGATTCCCAAATATGTGATTAGGCAAAATAACAAGATGGACATTGAGAGTGGGAGGCCTCATTCAGTTTCTTGCATCCATTCTGTTTGCAACATGTAGAAATATGTACTTCCATTCCATAAATGGTTTAATGAGAACCCAGGCAAAAATAATGGTTACTATAAATAAAACTCAAGAGTGAGGGCCCAAAGTCAGGACGAGTCAGGACCAGGAGAATGTAAAAATGGACGGAGGGACAGATAGTGAGTTCCAAAGTGGTGTGTATCCACAGACTCAACTGTGGTATGGGAAAACATATGCTAATACTAGAATGTTTAGGTATGTTTAGCCAGAGTCACTCTTCATCCCAAAAGGAGAGGCATGAAGATTTAGTCATATTTAACATGGAGACTGGCGTATGCTTCACTCTACCAGCCCACAACACCAAGGGAAGACACGGGGCCCTGAGGAAGGCGGGGCAGGAGCTCCACACCACAGGGAAGCCGGCAGGGCCACCTCCCTGCTTGGGCTGCTCTCGGCAGGCTGTGGCATCCTGCAGTACACTCATGCTTGTCATCTCACTCATGGCCAAAGCAAAAATATTTACTATGGTCTATGAGGCCCAGCAGGATCTGGCCTTGCGTGAAGTCTCTGAGTTCCTCTCCGACTCCTCTCGTTCATTTCTCTCCAGCCACTTGGGGCTCCTTGTTCCTCCCACAAACCAGGCACACTCCTGCCCCAGGGCTTTTCCACTGGCTGTTGACTCTGCCTGTAACGCTCTTCCCCTAGACAACTGTCTAGCTGGTTCCCTCACTTCCTTTGGGTCTTGATTTCATGTCACCTGCGTCCGGTTCCATGGGTTTGTGGCTTATACTCTTCATGTTTATGTGAATCCTCACAGAAGGAGGATAGCAAGCTGAAACTTACTTCCGCACAGAAACTGCTGCTTTCACTTCACATGCCAGGATTCTATTCAAGCAAATAAGAACATAGCAAAGCTGGTGCTTCTCCTACTACTCAGACAAGTTCTTTGTTAGCCTCATGAGAAGTAAATGTAATGACAGTCCAATCTAACTGGGTGTGAAAGAAGAAATTGAAACAATTTGAAATCATTAGAAGACTTTTTTTTTTGAGACTGTTTCACTCTTGTTGCCCAGGCTGGAGTGCAGTGGTGTGATCTCGGCTTGCTGCAACCCCCGCCTCCCAGATTCAAGGGATTCTCTTGCCTCAACCTCCCAAGTAGCTGGGACTACGGGCACCTGGCACCACGCCTGGCTAATTTTTGTAGTTTTGGTAGAGGCAGGGTTTTGCCATGTTGGCCAGGCTGGTCTCGAACTCCTGACCTCAGGTGATCTGCCCACCTCAGTCTCCCAGAGTGCTGGGATTACAGGCGTGAGCCACCATGCCCGGCCCCTAGAAGACCCTTTGAAATATGGATTTACATCCTCAGTCATTGACAATGAGCCCTGGCCTCTGTGTATATTATGCTTTAAAATATCAGGTAATAATAGACGTACATGTATTTTATCTGTGTATTTATTTAGAGACAAGTTCTCACTCTGCAGTGGCACAATCATAGCTCATTGCAGCCTCAACCTCTCAGCCTCAAGTGATCCTCCCTCCTCAGCCTCTCAAGTAGCTGAGACTACAGGCATGTGCCACCATGCCTGGCTAATTTTTAATTTTTTTGTAGATATGGGGTCTTGTTATGTTACCCAGGCTGGTGTCAAACTCCTGGATGCAAGTGATCCGCCTGCTTCAGTCTCCCAAAGTGCCATCATTACAGTCATGAGCCACCATGCCTGGCCATGTATATGATTTATAAATAAATAAATAAATACACATCTAGTAGGGAGTTGTCCTTAAATTTTTCCCTATGGGGATGGTGAGATTAAAAAGTGATTTTGAGATCAATGGTATAGGCGATCAAGACCTATGCTATATTTGAATTTTGATTTGACTGTGAGCTTCCTAAAACCTTTAAAAAATGAGAGAGAGAGAGAGAGAGAGAGAGAGAGAGAGGGAGAGAGAGACAGGGCGCATTGGCTCATGCCTATAATCCCAGCACTTTAGGAGGCTGAGGTGGGCAGATCATGAGGTCAGGAGTTTGAGACCAGCCTGGCCGATATGGTGAAACCCCATCTCTACTAAAAATACAAAAATTAGCTAGGCGTGGTGGTGCACGCCTGTAGTCCCAGCTACTCAGGAGGCTGAGGCAGAAGAATCACTTGAACTCGGAAGGCGGAGCTTGCAGTGAGCTGAGATCACGCCACTTCTCTCCAGCCTGGGTGACAGAGCGAGACTCCGTTTCAAAAAAAGAAAAAAAAAAAGAAAGAGAAATGAACAGTTAGGACATAACTTTCGTGCTCAGGAGTGACAAACTGTTTCCTCAAGGGAAGTAAAGCTTGTCTCAGCTTTCAAAAAAAAGAAGAATAAATTTTTTAATGGGGTCTTTCCTGTGGGGACCTGGGTGATACAGTGGACAATATCCTCCACATTTTTCCCACGGCAGATGCTGCGAGTTTCATTTGACTGCTTCTCAAAGGACTTTTGAGCATTCTGTAATTGTTGGCTGTTATGACTGTAAATGCTGTGTCAGTGATTGGGGTCTACGTAGTGCTAGGTTCATTTCACAACCAAACAGTTTAGTTTTCACTTTACCCTGTAACTATCAACTGGTGGTTGAACGCTTGGCTGATCATTTTTCACCCTTTGCCTGGCATAAGCATTGGCTTGGGTGCTTCCCCTTTCTTGTGCTCTGATTTCTTAAATCTGTGCAAAATGTTTGTCATAGTATTGCCTGACAATATATATCAGTCCATATTTTTCTTTATGAATGTTTATTCCACAATTTGATCTACATCATTGAAGCAGCAGCCTTGTGATTTGTTTTCACCGTATTCTCCTGAGACTCCCAGCCGGGCCCCAATCTTCTGATCTTGTGGGCCTCTTCACTGAATGAGGTTTTCTCTAAAGTTGCCTAAGCTGAGGCTTTCCTGCCTAACAGACTGAAAACTTGCAACACTGAAGCAAAGAGCTGCTCCTGTTGGTTATATTTTGGGCATTTCTTCCAGCTCAGATGGGAAATTTGAGATACATTTGTGTAATGTTTTAGGAATTTATCCCCTGCTCTCCCTACCACGGTATCCATCAGGTTCTTCCTATTCAACAATTATATGCACTGGCTTTCGAAAAGAGCCCCCAGGATGGGCCCTCTGGTGGAGGGGGGAGCCCCATCTTCAGGGATGCAGTTAGACATGCTTGTGCTTGTGGCCCAGTTGAGACATCTGGGACCTCATTAAGAATGAGGCTTAAGGAAGATGCCAAAGGGCTTTTAAAAGATATGAATCTCTGAAACCACAAAAAACCTTATGCTCTATATCCGCACCCGGTGAAACCAGGGCTCACCTTTTGCTGACACTCACTGATGTAGCTGCATTGGTTGTCTGGATGTGGAAATCCATCCATGTGCGTCAGTACGTGGCCACTGCCCCAGGCCCGCTTCCTGTGCGCTTTCCCTCACCCCAGCTGCTCTGGATGCCACAGGAAGCCTCCATTCCTTCCCCACCATCCAGAACCTCACCCCTGGATTAAAGTAAATGGAAAGGCTGACTTTTGCACGGCCTCACTATACTGTGGGCCTGGCCCAGCGGCCTCCTGTGTCTCCCCTCTCAGAGTCTGTTTCCTGCTTGCCCCCCACATCCTTGATTCCTCCAGGGCATTCACTGTCTCTACTGGAGAGTGCTTTTGCCACTCACAGAAATGACCTGGGGCAAGTCCTGTGGCCTCAGATCATCCACTGCCGAATGGAGTTGCTGTGTGAAATGACTGAGGCCCTGGGCTTAGCATATGGGAACCTCACAGGAAGGTGAGCTCCCTCCTTTTCCTTCTCCTCTTCCTTCCCCTTCCCCTACTCTCTTTCTCACTATCACCTTCACCATCATCCTGCACCCTGGGACCCAGTCCTGCTCTCAGCCACTGTTTGCCAAGCCCCATTAGGGCGGGAGATGTGAATTAAAGGGCTGGTAGTGCTCAAGTGTGTTCAGGAAGGGTCGAGAGGGGCAGGTGAAAACTTTTATCCTTCCTGCTTCAACCTATCCACTTCTTGAGTCTTGGGGCACGTTCAGGAGAATGAGGGTGTGTTCCAAATTCCCCAGTGACTTCCGGGAAACCTTTCTAGTCTTTTTATCCTGTAAAAGATAGTTTCCTACACGTCCTGCCTTGCTTCTAAACACTTCTTTTGAAGCACAGTAGTGAATAAATGAGGGAAGCCCCCTGCTGGGCCTTCTCTATGATCTCCTACCCCCTTGCTTGTCTGCGTTGTAATTGTTACTTTTTCTGGCAAGTCTGATTTCAGGGGCTTTGTTAGGTGCTCTGACAGTGGTTCCCAAACTGGTCTGCACATTGGAACCACCTGGTTAGCTTAAGCAAGTGCAGATGCCTGGTTCCCACGCTCAGAGGTTCTGATTTGATGGGTGTGGGGTGCTGTCTGGGCAGCGGGAGCTTTAAAAGCTCCCCAGGTGATTCTAAATGTGTGGCTGAGTCTAGAACAATGGTCACAGCAACCTAATGCCATGGGGGCACCCGGACACTGGAGAGATTCTTGCTGAGTCTTTTGGTACGGGCGGGCTGTGGACTAATGAATGAATGGTTTAAGCTAATAAATTGTTATTTACTGCCTGTTTATCATTTCCTGAAGGCAGTGGTTCTCAAACTTTAAAGCATATGAGAATTCCCTGAAAGGCTGTGTAAACCCAGGTTACTGAGTCCCACACCCAGATTTTCTGGTTTAACAGGTTTGAGGTGGTTAATTTGTAACCAGTTCCCTGGAAATGTTGTTGCTGAGGGCCCAAGGACCACACTTTGAGAACCACCGCCTTAAAGCGGCGTTTCTCCACCCTCCCTGGGCACTTGTTAATAAGCCAAGATTCTTGGGTCCCACTCTAACCTGCTGAATTGGCCTCTCCAGGGAAGGTGCCCGGACTGTTTGGTCACCAGGCATGTTTTGGTTCTTATTGTCAGGGGGCCTGGAACCAATACCTTAAAACAACACCAAGTGAGGAACCAGACACACAAGCCTAGGTTAGAATAACGAATGTTCACATTTAGAGTTGACAGTGGTTTAGATGGTAATTAAAAGGACAAAAAGATCCCCCCAACAACCCCAGTGATATTGGGCCTGCAGGTCTGTGTCGAGCTTCAGACATAGGTCTCTGTTCCTCAGGATGGCATTTGGTACAGTTGTCAGGAATAGGCCTACTTTAAATGATACCAAGTGAAATTTAGAAGATGAAGGGGTAAAACTGATTACTATGGTTGGAAACGCTTGGTGATACAGGATAAAAATAAGTACAACATGTCCAAATCCAGGATGATAGTTCATGTAACTCCTAACAGAGATATTATTTGTCAGATTGCTTATGCCTGTATGCAAGGGCATGTGACTGTCTGTGCAGTTTAGGCACACAAAGTACCAAAATATGGTGTGAAGGCTGGCCTGACAAATTATGCTTCAGCACATCGTAGTGGCCTGCAGGCTTCTCAACACGTTTGGCATGGATGCCATCTAGGAAGGCCAAGAGGAGGTGACCAGAGATGAATATGATGCGGAGAGCATTGATGGTCAGCTTGATGTCTTCACCTACTATTTGGATGCAGGCCTTGCCAGAACCACCACTGACAATAAAGTTTTTGGGGCCCTGGAAGCTGTGGATGGAGGCTTGTCTATCCCACAAAGTACTAAATGATTCCCTGGATATGATTCTGAAAACAAGGAATTTAATGCACAAGTGCATTAGAAGCACATCACAAGTCAGAATGTTGCAGATTATATGCATCATCTAATAGAAGATGAAGATGCTTACAGGAAACGGTTCTCACAATACGTAAAGAACTGCGTAACTCCAGACTTGGTGGAGGAGAGATATAAGAAAGCTCATGCTGCTGAAGGAGAGAATTCAGTCTATGAGAAGCCCAAGAAAGAAGCTAAAAAGAAGAGGTGGGACCTGTCTCCCAAACTGTTTCCTGCCCAGAAGAATGATCAGGTAGCTCAAAAGCAGGCAGGCTTCCTTAGAGCTCAGGAGCTCTGAGGTCTGCTGAGTGCTAAACTTAACAATTCTCTATGAAGATTTTTTCAGATAAGACAATAAACGTATTGACCAAGCAGAGAAAAACAAAAGGCTAAAGTGAACATATTAGTAGAGCGATGCTGAAAGCATTCTTCCCTTATATCATAGGACTTCTCCTTCTTTTCATCCCACACTCAAGCCCTAGGCATTACTATTGGGTCTTCCAGTGGATGGCATGAAATGAGTTAGGCAAAGCAACAAATCTCTTGCTGAATATTGATCAGTGTTATAGGCCTTTAAAAAATAGAATATAATTGATCTCAATTTATTTTTGAACACTGTTCAACAAACGGTTTGGAGGCTGGGGAAGAATTTATATTTGAAAGCTAAAGACATATACCTCAATATTTTCTGGTTTAAAGCAGTTAGATCAGGCACTTATTGGTCAATGTTCAATCTTTGGGAGTTTCTCCCTCTTCCACCTTCTTCTAGTCAAGCTGGTTTCAGGAACAGGGAATGCTTAGGTATCCAATGTGCCAAGGGAGAGGGGATAGCTGGTCCCTAATTCTGAGGGTCACCTGCCAGTGGTCTTAATGGCCCAGGCCACATTGCTGTGATTATTCCAGCAGTCCTCAGGCCTGCAGGTGATTTTTCTCCTGGGTTGGACAGTCTTTTCCTAGGCTGACAATAGGTCTGTTCCTTAGACCTTCAAATAGATGCTTTCTAAGCCCTGCAGGAAATGTTCTTCTGATGGGGAGGTGGGAACCTGTATACACATTGGTAGATGTCCATGAATTTTCTTGGGCTTGGGAATTTAGATGGCTTTTGCTGTATTACAGATCCTGCTTTTTAGTGATTGACCAGGGACAGAATGCAGGTCACTTGCTTCCTGGAGCAGGATTTGGTATGCTGGCTCATCTCCTTTCTCTGTCCCCACCCTATGCTTGGCCATAACTCCATGCCATCTCCACATGGCTCCCTGTTTCTTTCTATCTCCATATGCTGATCTTAGCTTTTCCAGATCCAAGAGACAATTTGTTATAGGAAGAACTGACAGAGTTGAGCCAAAATCTGCTGTCTTTAAACTCAGGTCTGACATACAACTCAATTCCTAAAGACTAGAAACGCCATCCCATGTAGGAAGCATTCTGTTCGTGTCTGCATTTGTGCATGTATTTGTGGAGCCTCTGCTGTGCGTTGGCATTGTGCTAGGCTTTGTGTTGGGTGCTGCTGACCACAGAAAGGTCCCAGACATAGGAATGCAAAAATAAAATTGCAATAGCAGGCAGCCTTTAATTAAGATCAAAGTACTGATGATCTAAGTAAGTGTTAGATAAGAATGTGACTGTGCACTGGAATAGTAAGAGAAGACTTCTTTGAAACAGTAGGTCTGGGTCAAGCCAAAGCTCGAGGAGGGGAATGAAGCTGACAAAGTGGTGAGACAACTGGATAAGACTCTACCCCCCACACTGATGAAGCATTTGCCATTGCCCTCAGTAGCCCACGAGTGCCCAGGGAAACGAAAGGCTGGGGCAGGTGAATTCTAGTGAGTTGATAGATGTCATGGTCAGTTACAAACTGGAGGAGAAGATGATGTGGGGAATACCAAAGAAAGTGATGTGAAACAAGAGGGGAGTGGAGTTTGATTCTGTGCCACCATTGAGATACTACATTTCATGTTATTTTATCAAGAACAGATGTCGGTGTGTCAAATTGATTCAAATGCAGAAAGGCCAAAATGTAGATGCACTAAATTTGCAAAGCTTTAGGGAAACTGGAAATTTTATAATCTGCTGATTTTAATACTCCATCAGTGTAGTATTCTTACCTAAGAAATGCAGAATATGAAGTCTATTTTTCCTTTCATAAAACTTAAGGATGAGATGTATGAGGGAAGACAACATAGGGAATATTTGTGTAGAACTAGTCGTAAATTCAAGTTATCTGACTGTGTAGCCAGGTATGCTCATTGGACTGACTCCAAAAAGTTATCAAGGGAATATGAGCAAATGCAGCTTTTGCTCCTCAGAGTTCATCAAAATCCATATCTTTTACAATTCTTTTTATGTTGGCCCTAAAATGCTACTTGACTGAAATAATCTTCCCCTCGATAGCAAAGAATGTCTTATAAGCTACAGATTAATTGGTCAACTTGACATTCCATGTTCCCAATAGCTAATGCTAGTGCCCCTTTTCCTAGAACACAGATCTTGTGGATGATTTATGGGTGGGAATGACTTAAGGCTCAATTACCCTCCGTTTAACAACTCCTGTAGTGCCTCTTACTCGGAATTGTATTGCATTTCCCATTCCGTTCCCTGTGCTTCAAATAATTTTCCTCTCCATTTTAACGTGCTGACTTCTTCCTTGACTTTAAGATTCACCTTGGAAGAAAAATGAACATTTATTGATGCTTCATGTACCAACCTAGCCCAAGGCTTTGACATTGGTTATCTATGTAAAACGATCAACAGCTCTTTGAAGAAGGTATTATTTTTGTCACCACTCACTCACTTTTTCATTTTACAATGGAGAAACCAAGGCTCAGAGGAGTGAGGGAACTTGCCTATTGCCACATATTGGGGTAGATGTAAACTGAAGTGACTGTGGGGCTCAATGATCTCCCCTCATCTGAGCAAGGCTCTCAATACCCATGAGTGGACATAGGCACCTGACTCTTGTCAGTCCAACTGAATCATTTCTCAGGGGATTTGCAACTGAAATTGCAGAAAAAGGGTTAATCCTACTCTGATGGTTAAGCTGGGGAATGAAGACTGGCTCCCAGTTTCACTACACAGGCAAAGCCAGTCTGGTGGAAATAAAGCTAAATCACAGAGAAATGCAGAGAAGAGAGAGAGAGAGCGAGCACATGAGCATGCGAGCACGATGCGCTTTGGGGTTTGCGAGTCTCTGATCCCGTCTCTGATGTCCAGTGGCACCTCCTCCTTCCAGATGGGTGTGAATCTTCTAATAAGTTTCCCGTTTTGCTCAAGCCACTAGCTTGGGTTGAGTTTCTGTCTTTTATAATCAAGCGTCCTAATTTTGCTGGTGAGCAGGACAGTTTCCAGATCACATGTTTTTTTCTGTCTGCCATATGACGTGCATTGAGTTTATCATCATCAGGACTTTCCTGGATTAGTTCCATTGACAACTTGTAATCAGTTCATTTGGTCACTTCCACCCCATGACCTTCTTACATCTGGGGGAACGAGGAGGAAGGCAGGAGTTTGCCAGTATAAAACTATTCCATGCTAGGGCCACAACAAATGCTGTGTTCCATTCAGAATGTGAGTTACCTGAGAGCAGAGACGGGACTTTTGAATTATGATATGTAATTATGGAACACTCTAATTGTAAGCACATTTAATAATGTGACTTTGAAGACTGAAACTAAATGAAGTCTTGTAAGAAAATCTGGAATTATACTGTCTTAGAGTTCACAAAAAGGCATGTAAAATAAACCCTCCAAGCTCATGAAGTATGCACAGGGCTACATTTGGTTGAGAGAGAAAAACAAGCAGAAAGTGTTTGGAAAGAAGGTTAACAACAGCAATATGGTAGGGGAGGATGAGTGAAAGCCCAGTGGTTCTCTGACTGTTTGCACTTGCAACACTGCTCTGGTTCCTTAGGACTTGGGAAATAGACTATATAAGGAAGAGGTTCCTCACTTGAAGGAACTTTTGTCTGTTTTAAATATTAGGTCAGCTGAGAAGTGTGGATTCAAAAGACAGGCTCAGTATTTGGAAGGGGGCACTAGAGACTTCAATAGGCTGGATCATCTCAGTCACTCCCTTAACCTCCCTTGGTGCTGGACCCCTCCCTGCTAATATGAAGATAGTCACAGACGTTCGTTCCCTTCTGGCTTTACAAAACAACTGACCTATGAGGATGAATGGAAAGGGAAGGATTCCAATTCTGTTGGAATCCCTGTAGACATCTCAGATAACACGCATCTTCTGGAAAAGGCAGAGGACACTTGATTAACTTTGTTGCTGCTCTGCTCAGTTGCGGCTGATAGAGGAGATGCAGCACTGGGAGCTAGAGGCCGTTCGACTCAACCATTTTCCACCACTGAGTTGTCTTTGTCAGCTGCTTGTAATTAAAAAGACAAAACAATTCTTCCATCCCCACAAAAACTCCCCACCCCTGGCCTTTTAAAAGGAGTAAAATCAAATCTAAAAATAACAGGAGGAGGCAGGCTTAAACTAACAAGGAAATTCTGGAAAATCAGAAGTGGAGCATGGAAGCAGTTTAGCTGAAAGCATCTGTGCAGAAATTGCCTGAGTTGGAACAGACGAGACAATCTGTGAGATTGTCCTTTGTAACCTCAGGACTGGATTTCAGATTTCAGCTTCTGGATCCCAGTGGAAAGTGGCTGATTCCTTCTACCACAGGGGAAGAGAAAATGCAGAAACATGAGTCTTTACTTAGGAACAGAGGGAGAAGGTGGCATCTCTGATAGGTAGGGAGGCAAGTCTTTGTGTACTTTTCAGAAAAGCTGGCAGTGAACTGAATTCAGTGAGGGGCTGGAAAGGAGCCAAGGGGTCGGCTGAGGGCAAGAGAACTTCCTGCGGGAGCTGGTGTCTGCGCCTGGGCTTCCTGGGAGGCAGGTCCTGGAAGTGAGTCCTGGCCGCACAGGGATTACCAGCAATTGTCTTCCAAGAATGCCCAAAAATGTGTTTGGAAAGAGGAGAGGAGTGCTGAGGTGGGGCTAGAGGAAGGTGGCATTTCTTGAGGTTGAAGGCACCTCCTGGGGAATCCTGGGTCTGTGCAACTAAATTTGTGTGACCTGTTCCAGGGCAGGAAAGTAGGCTTGCTGGAGAGTGGGCAGAACCTTTACAGGGGAAATACCTGGTCCAGGTGTCTCAGGAGCAACGCCAACTCATCGCATTCATCAGAATACCGTAGAAACAAACAGCCCTACAGCTGCCTTCACTCCTAGCTCTGCTGCCTGTTTCACCGAAGCTGGCAGGGGGCTGTGCTCCACACAGCCCTGGACAAAGACTCCCACGATAACTGAGGCCCCACTACCTTGTAGCTGCACTGTCTGGGGTGTGTTGCCTCCGCATCGCCCTGGAGGAGCCCACATGGACTTTTCTGAGCTTTATCCCATCAATGGCACTCCTTTTTCCTTGAAGCTCATTGGGTAGGACTAGCCCCATGCCCTGCCCAACTGCAAGAGGGCTGAGGCAGGGAGTTCGCCATGTGCCCCAGTCAAGCACTGGTGAGGCTTCACAGGCCACATGGCACTGGTCACCAGGCAGTGCTGAAGGGGTGACTTACGAAAGAACAGTTTAGCACAACCTCTGACAATACAGAGGAGATGGAGGGATAGTGAAGCACCAGAAATATGTGTACTTATAAGTACAGCACAGTCTTCCTAGAAGGTCATTGTCTGGCATGAAACTGGCCCTTTGCCAGGTGGGACAAATCAGTTGTGTGTGAAAGGGGCTGGAATCCAGGCCAGTGTGATTCCTACAGTATTGTTTTGGTGAATACTCCTGGAAACTGACAGAGTTAATTTGCAGGGTGTCAGAGTATTTGTCTTTTTTGTGTGTGTGATTGCTTACTCACAGTATGAAGAGTAATGAAGGCCTGTTTTTTATGAAGAATATATTGTTTAAGCTATTTGGGGTTAATATTGATTGCATATCCATATGAAGTCAGACATAATACTTTGTGTAACCCCCCCACCAACCACACACAAAAAGAGGTAGAGGAGAGGTGAAATATAAGAGTGGGGATGAAACTTTCATTTACACATCTCTTCCAAAGAAATTAAGCACTCTGCATATAATCAAAATCCCACATGAGGGCAAAGTGGCACAAAGTATGTAAACTCATTGAATTTATGGCTGCATATTTTCAGATAGAAGGCTTTTCAGTGTTCCAAATGTTTTGTCATTTCAATGTATTTACAACATCTTTGGATAAAGAAAGAAAGCAGGGGGCCGGGCATGGTGGCTCACACCTGTAATCCTAGCATTTTGGGAGGCTGAGGCCAGCGGATCACCTGAAGTCAGGAGTTCAAGACCAGCCTGGCCAACATGGTGAAACCCCGTCTGTATTAAAAAATACAAAAAATTAGCTGGGCGCAGTGGCATGCACCTGTAATCCAGGCTACATGGGAGGCTGAGGCAGGATAATCGCTTGAACCCAGGAGACGGAGGTTGCGGTGAGCTGAGATGGTGCCACTGCACTCCAACGTGGGTGAGAGAGCGAGACTTCGACTCAAAGTAAATAAATAAATAAATAAATAAATAAATAAATAAATAAATAAAGCAGTGATTAGAACATTTTACCATTTTATTTGTTTTGGGTTTTCCTGTGGATTATTAAGCAAATAATCTACCTATCACATGACGCCATTCTGATGTTAATGCATTGATGGTACCTGCTGAATTTAGTCCCAATGAGTCTATTTTTTGAAAAAGATAACTGCTTAACAAACATGTCCTGGTTTGTTTTGCTGAATGAACCAATTACTATTTTTCTTACTACTTAAAAAATGCCTCCCTAGCATTCAGTGTCATATGGGTTTTAAAACTTTAACTACAGTAATTCACCCAATGCACACTTACTGGGCATGTCCTTCATGCACCAGAAATATGTGTACTTATAAGTACAGCACAGTTCATGTACATCTAATTCCTAAGAGGATTTTTAAAAATTGGATCTAGAAGACTCAAAAAATGGAGCTAGAAGTGAGGAGGGAAAGATTTTTTGAGAGACAATACAAGTATTTCAGAGCTTCAGAACAACTTTAAAACCTTGCTACAAGGAAACCAGCCACAGTCTAACAGGGTAAAGTTGCCACCTTCCTTTGTAAACCTGAGTACTCCTGATGGGGTCCAGTCACCATGAGGTGGATGCTGAGTGAGAGGATGTTCTCCTTCTTCCAGCAGAGAATGTCCTCTGGGCTCTTTGCCTGCCACATAGAGCACCTTTCCTTTGGCACTGAAGTGCACATTCTCTGTTCCAAGATGACTCTGCCAAGCTCTCCAAGAAACAAGAAAGATTGCCAGGGGGATGAAGTGCTGGAAAGTAGTGGTCACCAACATTGATATATTCTAAGGATATTACAAAAAGTAATAGCAAATATAATAATGGGAAGTTTTCTGACTCTTCCTGCGTCATGGCACAAACATTTCAGCAGCACTTGGGGGAAGTGCTGTGACATGTGGCTGCTTGAGATCATGTTCTGAGGAAATTGCTATCCGAAAGTCTCACGGATCAAAAGAATTAGGATCTTCGGATGTTTCCAGAGAGAGCCATACAAATCCTATTCGCATGCAATTTCAGCTATCCCTGTTTTTTTTTTTTTTTTTTTTTTTTTTTTTTTTTTTTTTTTTTTGAGACGGAGTCTCGCTCTGTCACCCAGGCTGGAGTGCAGTGGCCGGATCTCAGCTCACTGCAAGCTCTGCCTCCGGGGTTTACGCCATTCTCCTGCCTCCGCCTCCCAAGTAGCTGGGACTACAGGCGCCCGCCACCTCGCCCGGCTAGTTTTTTTGTATTTTTTAGTAGAGACGGGATTTCACCGTGTTAGCCAGGATGGTCTCGATCTGCTGACCTCGTGATCCACCTGTCTCGGCCTCCCAAAGTGCTGGGATTACAGGCTTGAGCCACTGCGCCTGGCCTCAACTATCCCTGTTGTTAAGAGGTTTCAGAGCTGTCTTTATAAGAACAGTTTGGCGTGGCCACTTCTTAGCACACTTCTGCACCATGGAGAGCTGCACTTCATGTATTGGGGGCACCACTGAGAGGTGATCAGAGGGCAGGGTCTTTGTCTAGGCTCTGCCGCTAACCAGCTATGTACCTCTAGCTAATCTATAGACTCTTTTTCATGACCTGTAAAATCATGAAACCGATGCTTCTTGAGGATCCCAGCACTGCAAGTACAGGATACAGCCAACAGTACACATTCATGCATTTTTAAAAAGAGGATGACCAGCTTTTACATTTGGGTGATCCTGTCATATTTTTGTCAATTTTCACAAAGGTTAGTTACAGGGGTCTCAGAAGTTGAGCCAGCAAGGTCTCCAACAACTCTTTGAGCCTGGCTGTGTTGTGCCCTGGGCAGGTCCCCTGGCCATGCTGGTGACCCGAGAAGCAGAGAAAGGCTCTTCTCTGCTAGGATGGAAGAAGCCAAGCACCAATGGTATTAAAAATTCATTCTAAGAGGCCAGGCATGTTGGCTCATGCCTGTAATCCCAGCACTTTGGGAAGCTGAGGTGAGTGGATCACCTGAGGTCAGGAGTTCAAGACCATCCTGGCCAACATGGTGGCGCATGCCTGTAATCCCAGCTACTTGGGAGGCTTAGGTGGGGGGATCGTTTCAACCTGGGAGGCGGAGCTTGCAGTGAGCCAGGATTGTACTCAGTGACAGGGTGAGGCTCTGTCTCAAAAAATAAAATAAAAAAAGTTCATTCTGAGAGAATCAAGACATGGGGAGTGTGCAGAGAACATGACGGCTAATGAGTGCTAACCGACTTCATGGTGAGACCTGGCCTGTAGCCTTCATCACAGTTGGCAAGATTGTATCTGTTGGGCAGTGTTCAGGGCCATGTACGAGCTCAGATGTACTTGGTGCCAGCTCACTGTTGCCATTTGGCTTGGACTTGGTAATCTGATAGTTTAGTTTATCCTTTTGAGTAGGAGAAGAGGGAACACCTAACTATCTTTTCCAACTATAACTAAAACCCAGTTGCTCCTAGAACATATAAAATAATAATATGACATGTTTTTTCTTGAGTGTTTTGCAACATTCTCTATTGCTCTGGATTTTGTTTGGCCTGCTCCACCCCGGGTCTTCCCTATTTCAGATGATGGCAACTCCATCTTTTCAGTTACTCAGGCCAAGAACCCTGGAGTCATCCCACATTCAACTGGCCAGGAAATCCTCTTGGCTCTACCTACACGATGTCCAGAATCCAACTCCTCCTGGAATCTCACTCACAGTAAAAGCAAAATTCCTATGATGGTCTATGAGGCCCAGCAGATCTGGCCCTGTGCTGTCTCTGAGCTCCTCTCCTATTCCTCTTGTTCGTTCCTCTCCAGCCACATAGGGCTCCTTGAACCTCATGCAAACCAGGCACACTCCTGCCCCAGGGCCCTTGCACTGGCTGTTTACTCTGCCTGCAACACTCCCCGCTGTCTAGCTTGCTCCCTCACTTCCTTTGGGTCTTGACTCAATGTCACCTTCTCAAGGAAGCCTACCTGGGCTCCACTATTAAAAGTGCAGACTACCACTGATAGCGTCTATTTCCCTTCTTGCTTTACATTCCTGCATAGTACTGACACCAACAAACATCCTGCGTGTTTTTACTCAATTTGTTTTCTTTCCCCATTAGAACATAAGCTTCTTGGAGGCAGGGATTTTTGCCTGGTTTGTTTGCTGCGGTACGCCCAGCAGCTAGGAGAGCACCTGATGCACAGTAGGTGCTCAGTGATGACCGAGTGTTGGTGGGAACACTACCCAGAGCCTGCGGAATATGCAGCAGGAACACCTCCTGCAAAAGCTACACCCTCAGATCAGCTTCCCGTCCCTTTCAGAGAATGTTAAGGAATTGTCCCATGTTGTCCCTCATCTGGAATTTGATATATAGACTATGGCTGGATTTTGAGTCAGGCTTGGACACTTTTCTCTTTCCCCAGAGATTCACATCTTGATGAGAATCCTGGCAATGAGACTGCAGAGCTCTAGTGACTTTGAGGGCTGAGCAGCAGCTTTGGGGATGGGTACCTTGCCTCCTAGCACATGCTTCTCCCGCTCTGATGTGCACATGGATCAGCTGGGGGGCTTGTTAAAAGTGCGGATTCTGATTGAGAAGATCAGTGGGGCTGAGGTTCTGCATTTCCAGTGAGCTCCCAGGTGGTGTTGATGCTGCTGAACTGGGGCCACATTACAAACAGCAAGCTTCCAGCACACATCTTCTCTACAGACAGACATTAGAATGGAGCCCCCAAATACTGTATCAGACCCCCAAAGTGAGCAATTAAAAAGGCCAGAGCACAGAGAGATAAATACCCCATGATCTGACTCATATGTGGAATCTAAAAAAGTCAAAATCACAGAAGTAGAGAGGAGAACGGTGGCTACCAGGGGCTGCAGGCAGTGGGAGGGTGCGGGGAAGGGGAGAGGTTAGTCAATGGATACAAAGTTTCAGTTAGATGTGACGAATACCATCTGGAGTTCATTGTTCAACTGCACAGCATGGTGACTATAGTTAATAATAATGTATTGTATATTTAAAAATAGCTAAAAGAGGATTTTAAATGTTCTCAACACAAATAAATGGTAAGTATTTTAGGTACTGGACATGCTAACTAGCCTGATTTGATCATTCCACAATGTATATGTATATAGAAATATCACCTTGTACCCTCTAAATGTATTTAATTATTATTTGTCAATTAAAAATAAGACTTTCTTTTTTTTTTTTTTTTGAGACGGAG
>NW_016818380.1:1243475-1249858 GCF_001698545.2 Rhinopithecus bieti
ATTATTTTTCAATTAAAAATAAGACTTTTTTTTTTTTTTTTTTTTTTGAGACGGAGTCTCGCTCTGTCACCCAGGCTGAGTGCAGTGGCCGGATCTCGGCTCACTGCAAGCTCTGCCTGCCGGGTTTACGCCATTCTCCTGCCTCAGCCTCCTGAATAGCTGGGACTACTGGCTCCCACCACCTCGCCCGGCTAGTTTTTTGTATTTTTTAGTAGAGATGGGGTTTCACTGTGTTAGCTAGGATGGTCTCGATCTCCTGACCTTGTGATCCGCCCTTCTCAGCCTCCCAAAGTCCTGGGATTACAGGCTTGAGCCACCGCACCTAGCTAAAAATAAAACTTTTAAAGAAGGCCAGAGCTCTGGGGCTGGACTCTGTCAACGCCACCCCCCACTCCTCCTCTGGGGCCCCCTGACTTCATAAGCAGCACCCATCCCGGGCAGCCCTTTCTTGATTAGGGCAGCACCCCTCTTACTCCTTCTCCCAGCCTCTCAGGGCCTCAGCCCCTTCCAGGAAATCCTCAGCCTTAGCGTTCACCACGATCACTCCCCTTTCAACTCTTTCATAGAAACCAGACCTCAACTGACTTCCTTCTCCAATGCCAGACTTGACCTTGCCCACTTCCCCTCCGCCCTCAGAGGAAGAGGGGTCCTTCCTTCTGTCCAGGTTTTTATTCCTCCAGGGCTCCGCCTCAGCAGCGCAGTCAGAGTGCTTGGGGTGGTTTGATGTCAGGCAGCCTGGGGTCTGAGGGCAGGATGCCTTAGGGCAGGTTACTCACCATCACTAAGCCTCATGTTACTCATCTGCAAAGTGGGGATGATGACAGTGTCTACTTTGTAGGGTTGTGGGGATTTGAGGATTAATGTAGGAAAAACATTTAGAAAGAGGCTTGGCACACAGTCCGTCGGTTAAAGGCTCTTATTTTGTTCAGTGATCTCTTCCCTCATACCTTCAGTTTCAGATGGGAGGAACAATGAGAAGTACTGAATGTTCCCCCTATTACCTTGGGGTTTGAGGGAAGGTTTAATGTTCTCTTTTTCTAGAAAGTAGAAAGAATCTTTATAACAAGGTTCTCCAGTCTTTGTTGGCAGGTGTCTGCAAGCTCACTGGTGGGTCATGGTCAATGGTGTCTGCTCAGGTCCTTCCTGTCTTTTGAATCAAGTAGATCCACTGGGACCACCCCAGCCTGGACTCTTCAGCCCTGCCCACAGGAGCATGTTCCAGACCTTCCCTCTCAGCAGTGTGCTCTTGGCTTCCTACTCAGTTCCTGCATCTGCCTGAGCTTCCTTGTTTCTTATTTCTGTCTCTGTGCTAGTCCCCTAACCTTGAGGACAAATTTTGGCTTTTCTAGCTTTGGCCTTTGGCACCCCAAGGACACTTCCCCCCTCATTTTCTGGCTCTCTTTACTCCTGGTCATCTGAGTGCCCTCGCCTGCTAAGCCCCAGCCTGCAGGACCTCATATGCATGTGGGGTGGACTGGCCAGCTTGGCTTGCCCCTACCCCTGGGGGTGATTGGACAAGAGTGCATGATTTTAAAAATGATGATGGTTTATGTTTGTTGAGCACTTACTGTTGTCTTGAGTAGTTTAAATGGATTGTTGCATTTTATTTTGATTGCACATCTGGAAAGTTTTATCCCATTTTGGAGGTGAGGAAAGTAAGGCTCAGGAAGGTTAAACTAAAAACCACACACGTGGTTGAAGCAGATCAGAATACACCTCTGCAACGTCCAACATTGGCATGAGGATTGTTTTGAAGGGAAGGCAATTGAAAATCAGTAGAAGCGGGAAGTAGTCTCTGCCCTCCCTTATCTGCCTAAAAGCACGAATTTCCCTTTGTGAAGGTGCCCTCTGTCTTCCGCCCCCGTATAGGAAAGGAATGGCCACTCTTATCACCGGAGATGAGGAGTCCACCCGGAGATGAATTTACGTAAACAGACCTTATTGTAATATATATATATTTTGAGACAGGGTTTCACTCTGTCCCCCAGGCTGGAGTGCAGTGGCAGGATCTTGGCTCACTGCAACCTCCACTTCCCAGGTTCAAGTGATTCTCCTGGCTCAACCTCCCGAATAGCTGGGATCACAGGTGTGTGCCACCACGCCCCGCTAATTTTTGTATTTTTAGTAGAGATGATGTTTCACTGTGTTGGCCAGGCTGGTCTCGAACTCCTGGCCTCAAGAGATCCACCTGACTTGGCCTCCCAAAGTACTGGGATTACAGGCGTGAGCCACCATGCCTGGCCCGTTTTTATCTTCCATTAGTTTTCCATATATTTCCTAGTTACTTCCCTGTGATTTATCATCCCTTGAAGCCCCAAAATCCGCCTTCTTTTTGTTAAAATGGTATACAAGCCCCTGAGTATAATTGCTTGAGTTTCACTTCTGTGAACCCTCATGCACATAAAGATTAGCAAAATCTCTGTGCCTTTTTTCCCATTCATCTCTCTCTCTCTCTTTTTCTTTTCTTTTCTTTTTTTTTAAAGTTTAATTCACAGGCTCCAGGTACTGAACCTAGGAGGGCAGAGGAAAAGTTTTTCTCCCCATAGTGATAAATGTAATTCAGTTACTGGGCCGCAGAAAGCCTCCTCCTCCTTCAGCAGCCCCTGTCCTCTCTTCCCTTGCTCCTGCCACTCACTGCCTTAACCCAGATCCTCATCGGCTCATTCAGTGAATATAGGAGCTTTGCCATAGCTCAGTGCCTCTGCCTTTGGCCACTCTTCCCTTGATCCACGTTCTGCACTGCTGCCAGAGGACTTTCTAGAAGGCAGGTCTGTGTGTGCCGAGCTCCTGTGGGAGGCCCTTCAGTGGGTCTCTCTGTCAATAGGAGAAAGTCCCTTGGCCTCACCGCTCATCTCTGCCCCACACCTGTCCCACTCTGACCAGACTTCCTTTCTCAGAACTTGCTGGGCTCCTTTGGTTCATACTTCCTCCCTCGCCCAGATTTTCTTCCCTCATACTTGGCTACCTGTACAGATGCTCTAGGCTCATCTTGAACATCCCCTCCTCGGTTAGGTCATTGTGGGGGAGGGTTTGCCACCTCCCTACTGGGTTCTTTGCCTACTGTCTTCTTAGGATGCTTTTGACATTGCACTTTCATGATCTGTTTGCACGCTGTCTCCCCTCCACAGCTCTTGGACTGCAACATGCTTGCTCATCTGTATCCCTGACACCCAGCCCCGAAGGTGGCAAGGGGCCGTGTAACCATTTAATGACCAAGAGACTGACAACTAGCTGGATTGTAAGAGATTAAGATAAAATGGCTCTTTTATTTTTTTCTTTTATTTGTTTTTTAAAAATTGAGAAGGGATCTTGCCCAGGCTCGCTCAAACTCCTGGCCTCAAGTGATCCACCCGCCTCGGCCTCCCAAAGTGTTGGGATTACACGCATGAGCCACTGGCACCTGGCAAATGCTCTTTTATGTCACAACTATGTTGTTCTTTTCTGTTAGAATTCAAATTTTTTTTTTTTTTTGAGACAAAGTCTAGCTCTGTCGCTCAGGCTGGAGTGCAGTGGCGCGATCTCGGCTCACTGCAAGCTCTGCCTCCTGGGTTCATGCCATTCTCCTGCCTCAGCCTCCTGAGTAGCTGGGACTACAGGCACCCACCACCACGCCCAGCTAATTTTGTTTTGTATTTTAGTAGAGACGGGGTTTCACTGTTTTAGTCAGGATGGTCTTGATCTCCTGACCTCGTGATCTGCCCACCTTGGCCTCCCAAAGTTCTGGGATTACAGGTGTGAGCCACCGTGCCCGGCCTAGAATTCTAATTTTTTAAAGTCAAAATTAACAAAACTCTTTATTGGAATTATAACAGTTTAGATCTGTAAAGTTCATCTACTCTAGTCTTTTTTTTTTTTTGAGACAGAGTCTCTGTCACCCAGGCTGGAATGCAGTGGCACGATCTTGGCTCACTGCAACCTCTGCTTCCCAGGTTCAAGCAATTCTTGTGCCTCAGCCTCCCTAGTAGCTGGTATTACAGGCGCACACCACCATGCACGGCTAATTTTTGTAGTTTTAGTAAAGGTAGAGTTTCACCATGATGATCAGATTGGTCTCAAACTCCTGGCCTCAAGTGATCCGCCCAGCTTGACCTCCCAAAGTGTTGGGATTATAGGTGTGAGCCACCGCACCTGGCCAGTCCTATCAGTTTTACAGGCAAGGAAACAGTGGTCCTGAGTAGTGACAGCAGCACTGTTAAGGGGGGCACTGGGCTAGCCTCTAGCTCCTCTGGTCAACTGATTGTGGTACCCAACACTGAGCGGAAAAGCCACCTTTCTATTGGCTTCTAGGATTGCACACTTAGGCGTAAGTGATGAAGGAAATGGCCATTTCCACTCATAACATGTTTATGGTATTATCACTTAGCTTTTAGGCACTGCTGATATTGCTGAATTAGAACAATTCTAGAACATTTATTATTATGTGGAAAGATCATTCATGGCTCTCTAAAATTATTAGTGTGGCCTATTGTAAGTGAAGAGAGAGAGAGAAAGAGAAGACACTTTAATGTTTTGTTTTATGTCCAGAAAGACCTAGAACTTGAATATCAGAGAATACTAGAAATGGAGAAAATATGTTCACTTAATGTCACTATAAAATTATTTCTTTTCATGTTGAATCGTTGCTAACAAGTCACACAATTATAATTTTATGTTAGAGAAACAACATCTTTGATATAAAGTAATTTAAGTTGCTCTCTGGTATCTTAAATGTCAAAGCAGGGCAAAATCTTACCTGGTAGAAACTGTAGAGTTATGATTGCCACATACCTCGGGTGAGCATTTATTGTTTTGTTTTCTAAGCTTGCTCCCTTCCCTCTGAGACTATTTTGGGAAACTGCTGGTCTAATATAGGACGCAAAAGGGAGTTGCACTTTAAACTTCGACCTCGACTCCCTGGTGTTGTGATTGTTACCGGGTGTGAGGTTGGCATGGGCGAGCCAATTAGACTACCATATTCTTTGGCAACAATGATTGCTCTGAGAAGGGGCATATGTCCTAAACTAGATCCAGTAGACTCGTTCCTTGCCATTTTTAAAGGACAGAAGCTGGTAGCAGGGGAGAAGAGTTTCTTTACTTTCTTGTCTTGATGCTGAGAAAATATGACTTAGAAGTGGCTCTAGTTGTAGCCTTAGGTAGATAAAGGTGATCTGCAAGAATGAAGCCAGCCCACAGAGAGAAGCAGAGAGGAGAAAGGATGAGAGAAAGGGAGAGAGCTCCTTGACAGTGTTAGAGGCCCTGGTTGTAGTTGTGCATGAGGCTCTCCTCTTACTGTAACCAAGTTATCAGCCAGTGATTTTTGTTTTTTCTTTTTTGCTGGTTTGGGTTTTGAAGCTTTGCAGCTAATCATTGATCAAGTTTTAACATACGAAGATTTTGTTTTGCTTTGTTAACTAAACAAGTTGAGCAAATGTGCCTTCTGTATCCCAGAATGTAGCTTGCAATGTGTATATGAGGTAGATATTTATAAGGATGCTGTATTATTTTTCCTCTCTCCTATCTTGACGTTTACTCTATATTACTTATGTAACAGGAAATTAGAAAAAGTTTGAGAAATGTGTCTAGCAGCCTGGCTAAATTTGTCCAACTGCCAAGCAGTCCAGTCTGCCAGGCTGACTTTAATCTGGAAAAGTTCTTTAAAAACCAACCAGTTTGATACAAATGTTTTTGTTGAAATGTTTTCTATTATGGAGCAGAACTGGCTCTGTCACAAAGCAGCCTATTTATAGTAATAATTCCTTTGAAAATTTTTTTTTGTCTGAGTACATGATCACAGTAACAGCAGAACATTGAATGGATGCATTAATCCAGTAAGATATTTAAGTTTGTATTAAATTCTAGAAACTTGAAGGCAGGACAACTGCAATGGATTTCACTCAGCATAGTGTAAATCATAGTTCTTGATGGGGCATATTAAAAAGAAAATCTCCTATGGTTTTACTATCTTTAGGATTTTTCTGTAGGAGAGAGTTAGGGCCTGGTATGTAGGTAAAAGAAATAAGGAGAAAAAATCATTGTAAAAGTTAAAATGCCACCATATGTGCATCGACACCTGAGAATGACAGGGGCAAGGAAAGCCACTATTTCTCAAACATCATCTACCAGCCTTGGAATTGGTTCTTGCCCGAAGTATTCCTTCCACAGGCAAAAGGAAAAAAACAGCAGAAAATGAGAAAATTTTGATTGAGTTCTGCAGAGCTGAGGGCAAATCAATAGTTCATTTCCCTGCCTCTGATATTCAAAACTTGATTTGGAATCAATTTGTGTTTAGAAGGTTTCCACAAATTCTAAGGTAACAAGAATGAAGACGTATCACAGAATTTAATCTGTCTTATTTGCAGCCCTTCCCCTGCCCAGGAATTGACAGATGCAGGAGGGACAGCTGG
>NW_016818380.1:1249873-1261583 GCF_001698545.2 Rhinopithecus bieti
TTTTCTGTTAGAATTCAAATTTTTTTTTTTTTTTTGAGACAAAGTCTAGCTCTGTCGCTCAGGCTGGAGTGCAGTGGCGCGATCTCGGCTCACTGCAAGCTCTGCCTCCTGGGTTCATGCCATTCTCCTGCCTCAGCCTCCTGAGTAGCTGGGACTACAGGCACCCACCACCACGCCCAGCTAATTTTGTTTTTGTATTTTTAGTAGAGACGGGGTTTCACTGTTTTAGTCAGGATGGTCTTGATCTCCTGACCTCGTGATCTGCCCACCTTGGCCTCCCAAAGTTCTGGGATTACAGGTGTGAGCCACCGTGCCCGGCCTAGAATTCTAATTTTTTAAAGTCAAAATTAACAAAACTCTTTATTGGAATTATAACAGTTTAGATCTGTAAAGTTCATCTACTCTAGTCTTTTTTTTTTTTTGAGACAGAGTCTCTGTCACCCAGGCTGGAATGCAGTGGCACGATCTTGGCTCACTGCAACCTCTGCTTCCCAGGTTCAAGCAATTCTTGTGCCTCAGCCTCCCTAGTAGCTGGTATTACAGGCGCACACCACCATGCACGGCTAATTTTGTAGTTTTAGTAAAGGTAGAGTTTCACCATGATGATCAGATTGGTCTCAAACTCCTGGCCTCAAGTGATCCGCCCAGCTTGACCTCCCAAAGTGTTGGGATTATAGGTGTGAGCCACCGCACCTGGCCAGTCCTATCAGTTTTACAGGCAAGGAAACAGTGGTCCTGAGTAGTGACAGCAGCACTGTTAAGGGGGGCACTGGGCTAGCCTCTAGCTCCTCTGGTCAACTGATTGTGGTACCCAACACTGAGCGGAAAAGCCACCTTTCTATTGGCTTCTAGGATTGCACACTTAGGCGTAAGTGATGAAGGAAATGGCCATTTCCACTCATAACATGTTTATGGTATTATCACTTAGCTTTTAGGCACTGCTGATATTGCTGAATTAGAACAATTCTAGAACATTTATTATTATGTGGAAAGATCATTCATGGCTCTCTAAAATTATTAGTGTGGCCTATTGTAAGTGAAGAGAGAGAGAGAAAGAGAAGACACTTTAATGTTTTGTTTTATGTCCAGAAAGACCTAGAACTTGAATATCAGAGAATACTAGAAATGGAGAAAATATGTTCACTTAATGTCACTATAAAATTATTTCTTTTCATGTTGAATCGTTGCTAACAAGTCACACAATTATAATTTTATGTTAGAGAAACAACATCTTTGATATAAAGTAATTTAAGTTGCTCTCTGGTATCTTAAATGTCAAAGCAGGGCAAAATCTTACCTGGTAGAAACTGTAGAGTTATGATTGCCACATACCTCGGGTGAGCATTTATTGTTTTGTTTTCTAAGCTTGCTCCCTTCCCTCTGAGACTATTTTGGGAAACTGCTGGTCTAATATAGGACGCAAAAGGGAGTTGCACTTTAAACTTCGACCTCGACTCCCTGGTGTTGTGATTGTTACCGGGTGTGAGGTTGGCATGGGCGAGCCAATTAGACTACCATATTCTTTGGCAACAATGATTGCTCTGAGAAGGGGCATATGTCCTAAACTAGATCCAGTAGACTCGTTCCTTGCCATTTTAAAGGACAGAAGCTGGTAGCAGGGGAGAAGAGTTTCTTTACTTTCTTGTCTTGATGCTGAGAAAATATGACTTAGAAGTGGCTCTAGTTGTAGCCTTAGGTAGATAAAGGTGATCTGCAAGAATGAAGCCAGCCCACAGAGAGAAGCAGAGAGGAGAAAGGATGAGAGAAAGGGAGAGAGCTCCTTGACAGTGTTAGAGGCCCTGGTTGTAGTTGTGCATGAGGCTCTCCTCTTACTGTAACCAAGTTATCAGCCAGTGATTTTGTTTTTTCTTTTTTGCTGGTTTGGGTTTTGAAGCTTTGCAGCTAATCATTGATCAAGTTTTAACATACGAAGATTTTGTTTTGCTTTGTTAACTAAACAAGTTGAGCAAATGTGCCTTCTGTATCCCAGAATGTAGCTTGCAATGTGTATATGAGGTAGATATTTATAAGGATGCTGTATTATTTTCCTCTCTCCTATCTTGACGTTTACTCTATATTACTTATGTAACAGGAAATTAGAAAAGTTTGAGAAATGTGTCTAGCAGCCTGGCTAAATTTGTCCAACTGCCAAGCAGTCCAGTCTGCCAGGCTGACTTTAATCTGGAAAAGTTCTTTAAAACCAACCAGTTTGATACAAATGTTTTGTTGAAATGTTTTCTATTATGGAGCAGAACTGGCTCTGTCACAAAGCAGCCTATTTATAGTAATAATTCCTTTGAAAATTTTTTTTTGTCTGAGTACATGATCACAGTAACAGCAGAACATTGAATGGATGCATTAATCCAGTAAGATATTTAAGTTTGTATTAAATTCTAGAAACTTGAAGGCAGGACAACTGCAATGGATTTCACTCAGCATAGTGTAAATCATAGTTCTTGATGGGGCATATTAAAAGAAAATCTCCTATGGTTTTACTATCTTTAGGATTTTCTGTAGGAGAGAGTTAGGGCCTGGTATGTAGGTAAAAGAAATAAGGAGAAAAAATCATTGTAAAAGTTAAAATGCCACCATATGTGCATCGACACCTGAGAATGACAGGGGCAAGGAAAGCCACTATTTCTCAAACATCATCTACCAGCCTTGGAATTGGTTCTTGCCCGAAGTATTCCTTCCACAGGCAAAAGGAAAAAAACAGCAGAAAATGAGAAAATTTTGATTGAGTTCTGCAGAGCTGAGGGCAAATCAATAGTTCATTTCCCTGCCTCTGATATTCAAAACTTGATTTGGAATCAATTTGTGTTTAGAAGGTTTCCACAAATTCTAAGGTAACAAGAATGAAGACGTATCACAGAATTTAATCTGTCTTATTTGCAGCCCTTCCCCTGCCCAGGAATTGACAGATGCAGGAGGGACAGCTGGCAGGAGGAAGGCTTGGATGAAGTCACCAAGGGAATTGTTTGGCTGGTGACTCATGGCTTAAGTTTAATTGTTTTGGCAAAGTCAATATGTTGCTCTTGTGTAGAAACAGAAATAATGAGGATATTTGGGTTGATGTTTTGATATTTTGAAGGAGTTGCAGTAGTCTTGAATAAATAGAATGGAGATTGGGACCTAGTAAACGGAGACTGGGGCGATGGCATCCATTGCTTCCTTCAAGGTTTTAATGAAAACTGGTGTCCTCTGGGAACAGAAATGCAGTCCCCTGGGAAGCAATCTTGCAATAGAGAGGAAAAGACAGCTTTTGGATAATGGTTTCATTTGTAAATATTAAAAATACCTTGTAACTGGAAATTGTGTTGTGACTAGAAACCTATAATTTTCTTGATAATGATTTCTGTTTATGTGTGTATGTATCTGTTCGTGGTGACATCGACTTACCAATATTTCTCAACTATCTGCAACTTGGCTGAGAACCAGAAAGTGAGGGGAAAAAAAATGACCAAACGAGATGCCCGGAGCTCAGTGAGTAAAGCCCTTGTGCTTTACCCATAGACGTCCTTGTGGTCTTCTTCTTCTAGTGTTTTCTTCCTTGATTAAAGGCGCCACTGCTCATCCACTTGCATAAACCAGACCCCGAGAAACTCTCTCTCCCAGGCACCTTGTTTCCCTTCATCCGACTGCAGCCATTCACCTTGAGGTCATGCCACACTGACCTTCTACAAAGCTCTCAAATCATCCACTCCTCTTCACATGTAGGGAGCCTTGACCCACTTTTTGCAATGAAACCCTTCGGCAGTCTGGTGAAGCCCATGTGTCCCGTTTCAAAGTAAAGTTTTTACTTTTTAATTTTTTTGGCAAACTAACACAGAAAGAATAAAGCTTTAAAATGCATTAAATAAAACACAGGATTACAAAGAAAACCAATTATGTTAAAATACAGTTATCAAAGTATTAATAATTTTGAGTTATAATAATGTATTTGCTTCTTTATAAATGCATTATGTAACATGACATAGTAGCAGGCCTAACAACTACAGTAATTTTTCAAGTAGTGGTGAGTATAAATGACACGCATATATATATATATACACACACACACACATACATATACATATATATATATATATATTTTTTTTTTGAGACGGAGTCTCGCTTTGTCACTCAGGCTGGAATGTAGTGGCACAATCTCGGCTCACTGCAACCTCCGTCTCCCAGCTTCAAGTGATTCTCTTGCTTCAGCCTGGGATTACAGGCACACACCAGAATGCCCGGCTAATTTTTGTATTTTTAGTAGAAACAAGGTTTTACCATGTTGGCTAGGCTGGACTCGAACTTCTAACCTCAGGTGATTCACCTGCCTCGGTCTCCCAAAGTGCTAGGATTACAGGTGTGAGCCACCGTGAAAGACCGAGTATAAATGATATCTTGATATATCTACAGCAACTGTAATGTGATCTGAAAACACCTGTGATTTCTCTCAGTAGCAAGGTCACCGATGCTGTTAATATTCCTGTGGTTTGCTGCCTACATTTATAATGGAAGGAAATACTAAATTTCAATTAGAGGTTGATGAAAATAAAGATATGCTTGTTTTCCCACCTAAATTCACAGAATTCTGTGGAGCCTGGACTGAGAATACTGTCTTTAGGCCAAGCCACCATAGTTTTTGCCGGACTTACTGCCACAGGCTCCTACTGGATGTAAAGCTTGCCCATGTCCAAAATGTCCTCTACTCTGCAGCCAAGGTGGTGCTTTCAAAATGCAACCGCCCACTTATACACCTGAACTGCCTTCCATTGCTCTTGGAGACCAAAAGTCCTGTGTCTTAGCCACAGGGCTCCTCTTCCTATGTGGCAGATTTTGTGTTCTCTCCCACCACAGGGCTTTGGAACGTGTGTTTCCCTCTAAGAATGCTCTTCACACCCTTCCTCACCAGTGGACTCTTTAGGAGATCTGCTCAACCATCACAAGGGAGTCTCCTCTGACCTTCTGGATCAGTTCCTGGTTGTCTGTTGCCTCACATCCCTCTTGTTTCTCTGAGGTGATGTTACATTTATTCGCATGATTCTTTGACTAATGCTTGTCCACCCATCAGCTGTGGGTTTCATTAGAACTGGTTTCCAGCCAGGCCAACATGGTGAAACCCCATCTCTACTAAAAATACAAAAATTAGCCGGGTGTGATGGTGGGCACCTGTAGTCCCAGCTACTCGGGAGGCTGAAGCAGGAGAATCGCTTGAACCCGGGAGGTGGAGGTTGCAATGAGCCGAGATCTTGCCACTGCACTCCAGCCTGGGCGACAGAGCAAGACTGTGACTCAAGAAAAAAAAAAAAAAAAAAAAAAAGAGCTGGTTTCATGCTATTCCCAGGACAGTACCTGGCATATAGTAGAGGCTCATTAAATGCTTGTAGAATAAATAGATGAATGAATGAACAGTTCTAGTAGCATTTTAGGAGCAGAAAAACCCAATGATGTGGTAGGGATTGAGATGAGAAGAAAAGTTTACATGACAGCAGGGTGGAGTGATAACTTCTTATTCAGGGAGGAGACAGGGAGGCTCACAGAAGTGGCCAAAACCAGATACCCCCTCCTCCTGAACTGAAGTCTGCCAGTGTAACTAGAATGGTGAGTTTTATGTACATCAACAGGCCTCAAGAGCACCACTATGTTATAGGAGGTAATATTAATTTATATTTCTAAGGTCAACCCTAAATATTAAGAAAAAGTTAAATTACATTGTTGGTATTCACATATTTAAAAGAAATGTTATAAAAATGCAAAAGTTTATATTTCTCTTGAAAAGAAAAGGTTATTTGGAAAATATATGAGGTCTGATGATTGTGCCGTGTGTATGTACGTATATGTATATATTTATTTCCTGGAATATATTCTTTGATGCCAACACTTAGATATTTAATTATTAGGTCTAAGATATGTTTCTTCAACAGTATAACCTAGAAGTGGAATTTTCAGTGGGTTGATGATATCAGTGGAGAATGATACTAATGAGGCCATATTATGGGTAATTTTCTCACAAAGTCATGATGACATTGCATCCTGTGGTATAGATTTCATTCTCGATTCCAGCTAAACATAGTGCAAATGCAGGCTTAGGGTATTGAATAAAAGTGCGTAGATAGATGGTGCAAATCCACCTTTGGTAGTTAAGAAATAAGTCAAGGTTGACTTGTGTAATATAATTTTGATTTTCTATCATGTTCAAGGCTTGTTAGTAGGTCCTGGATGTGTAGCAGTCTCATCCCTGCTATAATAGCATTGGATCAATTTTCCTACATGAATGGATGTATTACTTCAGTAATAACTGAAGTTGGACTGTTTCATGGGAGACATGTTTCATGGGGGGCTAATATCTGTGTATCTTTCAAAATACACAGATAGATAGAAAAGATAGAATGCTTTTATTCTGAATCCCTGTAGGGGAAGCTGAATTTTTAGGCATTCACCCCACATACCTTTGTATATGAGGCAAAGTTTGGAACATCAGCTCCCAAGAGACTGTTCCCTCTGTGCTGTTCCAGGGGCTGTTCCTATCTCTTTGATGAGTACCTGGAAACCATTGCCCAGGGTTTGGATTCAAACCTAAAGTTATCTGATTGGCTTACTTCCACATCAGTTGCTCATCATTTACTTAGAGCAAAATCATGTAAAATCCTCCCTCCTGTGGATCAAGTTGGCGAGCCCAGTCTGGAAAAGTGATGGACTGTGCCAACTGGCACTCAGAGCCTGGGCCATGGCCATCGGTGACTCGTTGGGCCGATTTTCATTTGCACTTTTCCACTGGGCTTGGACCCAGCAGCCTGAAACAGTGCCTATGAAGCTGTCACACTCTGTTGTGTCAAAGTGACTCAAGCACTTTTGGGCTGGGACCATTGAAATGATGGACTGTTATGGTTTTCGCTCTTAATGCACATTTAATGCCTGTTCAGGGAGCACTTCATTTACACATCACTTACATGCTAGACTTATGCAATTTTGGTTGAAAATTCAGTATTGTTCTTGTATAGGAGCCATGCTCTAATTTAAATAAGATGAGCCCCTTGTACCCTAAAGGCAGGCCTGCATGTGTATTTGTAACCTCTTTGCAATATGAATCATCATGGAATTACATTACAGTTTCTAAGAAGGATAACATTCGGGTTTCAAAAGAGGAAAAATAGATTGAAATAAGAAAACATTCAGATTTTGCTTATGGTAATTCTCACAAAGAAATAAAAAGAATTACGGTCCTGTGTAATAAGCTTTAGACTAGAGATTTATTGCCTTATCTATATCTTAGGTTTGATAGATAGTAGAAATACAAATACCAACATGACACACACCTCGGGGAGGCCAGTCAAATCATTATGAGCTGTATTTACTGGGCAATTTCAGAGATCATCTACAAATATTGTTTCTTATTTCCGGTTCATAGAATTAAAAAGCATGGAAGGTGGCTTTATGCCTACACAAGAGTAATCTAAGTTTAAGATAAAAATAGAAAAGACTAATACTGGTCCATGGAGATCTCATCATACTCAGATATTAAAACAGAAATTTTTTTTTTTCAAGTCAGAGCTCTAATATGTTGAAGAAATGACTGGGGGACAATGAGTTATGTTTCCTTAGTGGTTAAATAAGTAGAGATACATATTTTACTTATTTATGATGATTATAAATGGCCAGAGTGAGAATTTTAAAGTCATTACCACAAGGGATAATATCAATCAATTTTAGTCCATGTTTGTTTTTAATGAGCGTGTAGAGCAACAGAAAATGCCATTCTCAGACTGTTCTTTTAATTAAAATTGGAAACGAAAAGTTATTTGGGGAATGTTTCTCCGAATGAAGAATATTGATGTTTTAAATTAAATTCTGAATTGAGTTTTCAATAAATTGGAATGCAGGGATTTCTTTCTAACTACATGGAACATTTCAGCAGATGAATGACTGGTCATTTCAAGAGTCAAAAGGACTCGACCAGCTTTTGATGGGAGAAAATAAACGACTACATTTCCGTTTTAAAAGCATATTCAGCAATAGAATGTTGATATTACTAATTTATAATGGATGGTGCCATTTGCAATGATTTAATGTGTGCTATAGCACCACTGTCCCTGCCAACCTCAGTTCCACGCCTATGGTTTTGAAATACCGTTTCCCCTCAGTAATTATGAAGCTGGAAATGACTCTTTGCACCTGGTTCACAGTTCTTTTTACCTTTCACAGTCTTCCATGAATATAAAAGCCTGGGGTCTGGATGATTTGGGTGAGCGTTTCATTTCTGGTCCACACATCTTGAGATAGCAAGTGTAAATGGGCCTCCATTTTACAAAGATGACTGAGCACTGTGAAGGGATTTGTGGTCCCTGTAGAAAAGGTATTATAAAGCAGCAGAAGAAAATGGAAAATACAAAAGCAAAAGAAAATTCCCCAAACAGCACAACAAAAAGATTTTCTGTAGCAATGGAGAGCCCTTCAGCACCCCAAATCCCACCTGAATGGCAGCGTTCACACGGCTTATGAATAGCAAGCACAGAGCCAGCCACAGATAAAACGATGGCGCGGGGCTCAGTTCTGTCTTCTGCTCAATTAGCTTCCCAGGTCGGCACTGGTTTTTCCAGGAGCGTCGGAGCAATTCCTCCACTTCAGGCGCTCAGCATCCTGTGCTCTGGTTATTCTTGTTTAGATAGCAATGCCTGCTCTCTGCACAGCCAGGACCCTCATACACACCCAGGAGCAGAGACCCCAGAGGGGCTAGTCAGAAGATACGGTAGAGCGTGCAGAATCTCAGCAGATTCTATAAAGTCACCCAATTCAGATGCATACTTTGCTCATTTAGCCTCTAATCTCAAACACACCCTTTCAGCTCACATAGAGCTAAAAAAAGGATGGCTGGAGGTTGGGAATGTGGGTCTGAGGCTGTGAAAAGGGAAGCAGAGATGCAATGTTTAATTTGTGTCTTCTTACTTTCTCCCCTGTTATTCTTTTTCTTTCTTTCTTCTTTCTTTCCTTCCTTTCTTTCTTCTTTTTTTGAGATGGGGTCTCACTCCTGTTGCCCAGGTGGGAGTGTAGTGGCACAATCAGAGCTCACTACAGTTTGGAACTCCTGGACTTGCTGGGACCACATGCAAGCAACACTATGCCCGGCTAAATTTTTAAGTTACTTTTTGTAGAGATAGAGTCTGACTATGTTGTTCAGGCTGCTCTCAAACTCCTGGGCTCAAGCGATCTTCCCATCTCAGCCTCCCAAAGTGCAGGAATTATAGGCGTGAGACACCATGCCAGCCCTCCTTTTTTTCAAATTGGTCTCACAAAGATTTCATTAGTCTAATTGTAGAACCAACATTTGGCTTAATCATCTCAATTTGATCTTTGTTTTCTATTTCGTTCTCTTCTCCTTTCATATTTTTATCACCATTATAATTTAGATGTTTGTCCCCTCCAAATCTCATGTTGAAATGTGGCCTCTAGCATTTGAGATGGGCCCAGTGGGAAGTGTTTGGGTCATGGGAGTTGATCCCTTATGAATGCTTGGTACCATCCTTGTGGTAATGAATGACTTCTCACTCTATGAATTCACATGAGATCTGGTTGTTTAAAAGAGACTGGTACCCCATCCCTCTCTCTCTTGCTCCCCTTTCTCCATGTGACATGTCTGCTCCCCCTTTATATTCTGCCATGATTGGAAGCTTCCTGAGGCCTCACCAGAAGCAGATGCTGGTGCTATGCTTCCTGTACAGTCTGCAGAACCATGAGCCAAAGTAAACCTCTTTTCTTTATAAATTATTCTGTCTCTGGTATTCCTTTCTAGCAATGCAAAACAGACTCACACAATCACTTTATTTTTCCTAATACCTAAATTGGATGCTTAGCTTATTACTTCTGTTTTAAACTTTTCTAGTATGGGCATTTAAGGATATACATTTCCCTCTATGTACTATTTTGCTACATCTACAAACTTTGATATGCAGTATTTTCATTATCATTCATTTCTGAGTCTATCTGGGTTTGCATTTTTTTCTTTGAGTAATTAGAAGTGTGTATTAAAACTTTCCAAACATGTGGGGTTCGGCTGCATTTTTTTTTTTCTGTTATTGACTTTAATCCCATACCACTGAAATGCTTTGTGATCAGAGAACAAGTTCTGTTTGATACGGACTTTTTAACTTTTGCTGAGACTTGTTTGTTGGCCTAGAACTGTAGCCGATTTTTGTATATGTTCCAGTTGTGTGCTTGCGAGGAATGTGTATTCCTTAATTGTTGGATCCAGTGTTCTTTTTTTAATCCGGAAAAGGAGACCGGTGCATTGTGTTGTTCAGATCATCTCTTTGTGCGCTGGAATTTTCCCTCTGCCCTCCAGAGCCCCCCTCCACATTTCCTCATCCTGCCTTGTGCATCAGCAGGCTGCCTGTGTGATCTGTAGCAAGGACGCCCTTGCTCCCTGGCTTCCGTGGGCTCACCCAATGGGAGAATGGAAAGTGATAGAGAAAAAGGTCAGAGTACTCATTCACCCAGCTCCGTCCTGCCAGGCTATTTGGGCAAAGACTGCAATGCCCTGTCCAAGGCCACTGAGCTTGTGTGCACCCTCTCCTTTAGCTGCTGCTCTCCCTGTATTGGTGTCGGTGACCACTCCCTGGCCTGGGTTCTTGGTGCTCCTGTTGCTAGCTCTGGATGTGTTTCTCCAGCCATCCTCAGTTGGTGTCTCTTAACCTCACCCATTCTTTGTGAATATTTCTTTGTTATGCTATATATACTCACCATCTGAGTGTAGCATCTCTTTTCTGCCAGAACCTGAGATAGAATCTCTGGACTCACTTGTGCCTGCTTGACTTAACAATAATTGAGAGAGATGAAATGAAATCTTCCATTATGGTGGTGATTTGCCAATTTCTATGCTTTATATATACAGTCAGCCTCCCTGTCCTTGGGTTATACATCTGTGGAGTCAACCAACTACAGATTGAAAATAATCAAAAATATATGTGCTAGATCATGTACTAAACCTGTATGGACTTGTTTTTCGTGTCATCATTTCCTAAGTAACACAGTATTACAACTATTTACGTAACATTTACCTTGTAGAAGGTGTTATAAATAATCTAGGGATGATTTAAAGTATATGGGAGGATATGTACAGGTTATGTGCAAATACTACACCAGTGTCTATCAGGGACATGAGCATCTGGGGATTTTGGTATCCATGGTGGGGTGGGGTCCTGGAGCCAGTTCTTCCTGGATATCTGAATGTCCTACTGTGACCTGTTTCCTCACCTGGCCCAGAGGACAGATAGGGAAGGCTTGTTTTGAGGATTAGGCAGGGTAATCCCAGTCAGCCCTCATTAGCTTACCTATCCTCCAGGTCTTTTTGGTTTCTTTTTTCTCTTCTTTGTTATGAAACTCTGGAGAATTGTCCTCCAGCCTGTCTTCAGCTGGGGAGGTGGAAAGGCTGGACCTTGCCCTTGGCTTCAGGGCCCCTTCTGGCTGCCCCCTCCTCCTAGGGTTTTTAAAAGCATTTACTTAGCAACATACCCTGTACCTGAGAGAGCTGCAGAGAAACTCCTGCGTGTCCAAACCAGAACACTTTGTTCCCTGACCCCAGGCCCTCATCACACCCCAAAGCCCAAATACTTTCAGGTGGCCAGCTTCAGACAAGAGTCTGAACTCAATGCTTGTTTTCTGAGGTCTACACAGGCCCGTATGATGGGGCTACCTCCATTCTACCCTATGCCTCCCCCAATCCATTAGGGGC
>NW_016818380.1:1268014-1307175 GCF_001698545.2 Rhinopithecus bieti
AAGACCACACAATGGACCCGTCTGGCACCTGTAACCGCAAGAGCCACCAAGTCTGATATAAGACTTTGTTATGTTAACCATTAAGCTTGCTTATCTAGTTCCATAAGAAAAAGATCAGGATTCCCCAAAAGGGTAACCAAGGGAAGAAGAACAAATTGACCATCCATGAAGAGAACTGTTCTTGATAAATTTCTGAAAATATCCTGATAATCTATATATAATTATGTAATCGCCTGATGCTCTGCTGATTGACAATTGTTCTATAAGATACTATATAAGCCTGTAGTAAAAATCATTCAGGGCTGTCAGCCTTTTGCTGGTCTGCAGTCTTGTCTGTGTCCTCTTGCATGTTGTGTCTGGTGTCTTTATTGTCTCTCACCACCTTGCCTCTCCCCTTTGGGGTACCTTGGTCACGCTAGGGCTGGACCCCGGCAGCCTGGGACAGCTTGAACCTCCTGCAGCACAGCCACCCCAGGAGGAAGCAGAGCCTGGCCAGGGCCATGAGGAGGCCAGCTTTCTTGGTCGCCCCTTGGGCCTGTGCCAGGCGCCCAGTCAGCTCCTCCTCGTCGCTAAAGCTGCAGAACACCCTGCTCAGCCATGGCAGCATCACATTGTACAGGCCATGGAAGCTGGCCTTGTACCCGGGGGCATTCAGGAACAGCAGCAGAGAGCTCAGGGCCTCTGGGTCCTCCTAGTTGTCTTCAGCTTCCAAGCAGAAGGAGGGCTCCTCGGGGTCCTGCAAGCTGTGACTGTGCACCCCTCCTGTGATATTGGTCTTAATATCCTAGGGAAGAGAGGATGATACTACACCCAATATTGCAGGGGGTGTACACCCACCCAGTGAAATTGTTCTTAATGTACTCCACCTCCCACCACCAGGGATATCGTTCCTAATATCCAGGGGAAGAGAGGATAACATTATGCCCAATATTGCAGGGGAGTGTACACACCCTCTGTGATGTTGTTCCTAGTATCCAAAGGTAGAGACGATACTACTGGCCATATCGCAGGGAGTGTACACCCTTCTGTGATACTGTTTTTGACATTCAGTGGGGAGAGGATAACATTAATCCCAATATCACAAAAGGTGTACAGACCCCTGTGATATAGTTCCTACTGTACAGGGAAAAGAGAAGAATATTGCTCTCAATATTGCAGGTGGTGTAACCACCCTGCCCGCCGTCTATTGTTCCTAATATACAGCGGGGTGGAGGCTGATAGTACTCCCAATATCCCAGAAGGTGCACACACACCTGTGAAACCATAGCAATGAACTTTTCCTATTCTGTTACATTAAAGTGCATTGATCTTTCTTGTACTTTGAGTGGATCTCTTATGCATGTATGCTTTTCTGATGTCATTCATGGGTCATCTGGAAAATATTGGTTAAGCTTTGCCAATCTTCTACATGTTGATACATTTCATTATACAATATTGAAAAATCACATATGTACCATGCATTGCATGTAATGAAGGAATTCTAGCTTCAGGTCCACTTCTCATTTCCTGTCCTTAGAAAGTTATTTCCAGCCTTAGTTTTCCCATGTGTAAAATAGGGATTGCAGTTGTGCTTTTCTCTCAGGGTGTCTTGGAGAAAGAAATGAAATAAAGGTGGCGAATGCATTTTGTGAATTCTCAGGTGCAACATTAAATAAGCATAAGGATTAAAAGATTAGAAACTTGTGTCCTTATTGCTTCTTCTAAAAAATGCCCAGATATTAATATTTTAGTAGAACAAAACAATGATTACATTTTCACTCATATCCTTCTATTCACAAAGTAACTTGTAATATTCACTTTTTGCCATGGGGATCAATAAAGCAATTAGCATTTTGAGTGAACAAATGAGCACACTCACTCCCTGACATGTTTATTTTTCTCGAATTAGCCCTTATTAAGGAAGTCTGCTCTGGGTGATCAGGTTGAATCTTTTCATTGTATGGATGAGGTAGCTGAACCAGGATGGCTTGACATTACAATGAAGCTGTTTCCTTCTTCTGGCAGAAACTTGTACAAGACCTCAGGCTGCATACTGTGACCCATTCAGCTCAAGATTGTATCTGGTAAACATTGCCAGTATGTGTTCTCAATGACAGCTAAAATATAGTTTACACATTGATCAAACTTTGATGGCAGCCCCTGCAGGGTTCAAGGTTCACCATGGTACCATGGCACATGGAAGAAAACGAGTGTGATGCAAGTGAATGTGTTGCCATAGTAATAGCCCAAGGATACCAGGCCCTGTCTCATTGCCTCTGAGTGGGGGTCACCATGAACTCCTTGTGGAACCTATCCTGCCCTATCTTCGGAACCAAAAAGGAAATATAGCAGAGACTCAGTGTCACCCCTCCTCGACTCCCTTGCCTATTCACTGGGACTTGGTATGACTTTGCTCCTTCCCTGTCCCAAGATCCAGGGGCACAGAAACATTTAATCAGTCTCCCATTTGTTTGTAAGGCACATTGACTCTCAGTCAGTACCACAACCCAAAGAAAGCACCACCAGATTTGTGAGTCACTATCTGTGTTGCACCCCCTCATCCAGCTCATCCCCAATCCCTTTCTATAACTCTGTGGGCCTCCTTTGAATGCTAGTGTGATATGTAAGAGCCTGATTTCTGCCTTAATTTCACTGGTGTTTCTTTGGGGCTGAATCACCTGGATGGTAGGACAGGGCAAGGGGCTGAGGCTGGGTGGGGTGGAGGCAGTGGAATTGAGAACTTATCTTCAAGTGTTGATTTATTTATAGAGAATGTTGAAATCCACATTTCAGCCCTAATGAAATGTTCTCTAGAATCATTCCCAGAACACACACACACACACACACACACACACACACACACAGACACACACACACACGTTGAATTTGCCTAAGAGGTGCGCTCTTTAAAGGTAGAAAGGATGTAACTTAGAGTAAAAGGACACATTTCAAACTTTAACCCTAAGATTGGACCCAAAATTAACATTCGTTTCTCCCCAAAGAGTAAACAAACAAACAAGCAATTGTCCCAAAACAAAAAAATCAACAAAACAGACTCACAAACAACACAACTGGCAAGTTCACACGCATATTCTGCAGCTAATGCTACAAGTGCCAACCCAGACTGACTGGGTCTTGAGCCACCCATTTGGATGCAGGAGGGCATCTACCGCGTGAGAGAAACTGCAGATCAAATCGCCACCAAATTATTTGGAGAGAAAATGAGTCAAGCACCTGACCAAACAACAACAAAAAAATATGGATGGAACAGAAATGGCCGAATACACTGAGTTATGTAAGAGTCTCAGAAAGAATTCATAGGGTTTCTGGAAACACAATTTCATCAAGAGCTGAAGGAAAATGAAAAGGAAGACAGCAGGCGTAATTGCCGTGAGCAACAGCTCCCTGCTGAGACAGAAGACTCTTACCATCAGCTCGGTAAGAATACATCCAGGCAAATACAGAAAACACGGGAATAAATACTTCTCTTAAAATCGGGGTGGGAGGACAAAGGGCACACAGAGGCATGCCATATGTAGCAGAAAAGAGAGTGGGCAAAGGCCAGAGAAGGTGATAATAGAAAAAGCAAAGTGAGAAAATTACATCTCTGTGGGCATCATTAGGGTGAAGGAAAGCAGGCAAATAGAAGATACTAAAAATGTAACAGAGCAAAGCACCCAGCACACCACAGGTCAAATCCGGCAAGAGCAAACACTGTCACAAAGAAATTCTCTTTAGAGTGAAAAAAAAAGAAGGCGAGGAGCTGTCAGTGCAAGAGACAAGTGGCAGCCGGAAATCGGGAGAATCGGGTTGTAATTCTGGCTCTCTTACCACCTGGCTGTCTTTCCTCGGGTAAACGACCTAACCTTTCTGGGTCAGAGCCTTCTGGTCTGTAACTTCAAGGGCTTAACTCAGAGCGGTGATCTGTAACTTTTTGGTAGCATGACCCCTTTAAGATTCTGAGAAAGTTTATAAATCATCTCCCCAGAAAAGTTTACACAGCCTTTACTTGATTTTTCATACCATTTCCAGAGGGTCACGCATATTTTGAAAGGAGACATGGGACCTTAGATTTAGAATTATAGCTTTGATTGGTCTTTTATATCCCTCCCAGCTTGAAAAACCTGTGGTTCGATGCTTTCCAGATAGTTAAGTGTCTGTTTATTTAAAAAAACATATATTTAATTCAACAAAACTCCAGTACAAGGAGATTCTGTTGGAGTACCTTGGTGATTATGTCAAGGAGATTTTATTATTTAGTAGTGAAATGGGCCAGGCACAGTGGTTCACCCCTGTAACCTCAGCACTTTGGGAGGTCAAGGCAGGAGGATCGCTTGAGACTAGGAGTTCAAGACCAGCCTGGTCAACAAGGTGAGACCCTGTCTCTACATAAAATAAGAAAAATTAGCTGGGTGTGGTGGTGCATGCCTGTAGTCCCAGCTACTCGGGAGGTTGAGGTGGGAGGATCGCTTGAACCCAGGAGTTCCAAACTGCAGTGAGCCATGATCGTACCACTGAATTCCAGCCTGGGTGACAGAGCAATACCCTGTTTTAAAAATACCTCCAAAAACAAACAAAACGAAGCCCTCCCCCACCAAAAAACCCTTCAGTACAAGGAGATACTGTTGGAGTACACTGGAGATTGTGTCATGTGGATTCTACTATGTTGTGGTGAAATGTGTGTGAGGAAGGCAGTGAGGGGATTGCTAAACTGGCTCATAATTCTTGCCCTTTTCCTTTCAGTAGGACTATTTTTTTGTTGTTGTTTTTGTTGTTGTTTTTCAACTCAATATTTCAGTTCAATGTAGCCTAATGTATTATTGTGGTTTATCTTGGCTCAATTCTTTCTGATGATCTTTGATTCTTTGACTTGTCTCATCTTCTCTCTTTTCTTCTTCTAACAGTCTCTTTTCATCCTCCTTTATCTACTTTGCTTTTTTTTGAGATAGATTCTTGCTTTGTCACCCAGGCTGGAGTACAGTGGCACAATCTCTGCTCACTGCAACCTCTGCCTCCCAGGTTCAAACTATTCTCGTGCCTCAGCCTCCTGAGTAGCTGGGATTACAGACGTGCACCACCATGCCCGGCTAATTTTCATATTTTCAGTAGAGACAGGGTTTCGCCATGTTGGCTAGGCTGGTCTTGAACTCCTGGCCTCATGTGATCCACCCATCTGGGTCTCCTGAAGTCCTTTAGCTTTTTTTTTTTTTTGAAAGGAGGAAGCGATCAGGAATTAGTGGCTTGGAGGTGAATAACTTTATAAAGAACTTTCCATGGGCCAGGGATGGGGCCAGGACAGAGAGAACGATAAAGAAATATGAGACACAATCTCTGTTCTCAAGGGATTTATAGTAAGGTTAGGAAGATAAAATAGGAACACAGGAGAAATGAAGTCATCATAAAGGATGAGATGACAAGAGAGAGGATTACAGTATAAGAGGTGTCTTCAGAGATGCACTTCAGGGGTGGTTACCACTATTGTTAAACCACTATTGTTAAAGGAAGATGTTTCAGCAGATCTGGGAAGAGAGGCATCTTGGTGTTGGGCAGGGGCCAGGCCTGGAAGGATGTGGGGGTATGGATGGCTGGGAGTGTTCAAGAGAGAAGGAGGTGAGAGGACATGCGTATTCAAATTCATCTCCCCTTCCAGGGCCCCTACTGTTATAAAAGCACTGCCTTCCAAACTCTAACTCAAATTAATATTTAGAAAACAATCCACATGGCACGGCACATAAAATGGAGCCATCTTTGGACCAAGGAAAAGAGCATCTCTTCTCCATCTATCAGGACATAAAGGAAAAGCTAGAGTGTTCACTTTTTGGAAAAACCCTTTCATTCATTCAACAAATGTTTACTGAGCACCTATTCCTATGTTTCAGGCACTGTGCTACACTGTGGGAATATAGCAGTGAATAAGACACAGGTGGCTCCAACCTCTTAGAAGTTAGTGAAGAAAAGCCAGAAATCCAGACATCAATTTCCACTGTGTACCAGGGGCTCTGTCCACAGTGGACAGCTGACCACAGCACTGCTGTTTCAGATAGGATTAGAAGTCTGATCCAACCCACCTCTATTCTATCAAGACTTGTTCCATTATTTGGTTAGTGGTTGGTTGGTGGATACTACCAGGAACAGCCACTTGTCCAGGAGCAGAATTTCTAGTCTGGAAAATGACAAACATGCTAAGGGAAGACCAAAATCCAAACCATAAGTGGAATTTCAGCATTCAGCTCCAAACTAATGAAGCCAGCAGCATGGCAAGAACACCACACAGAAATCTTCTTGAAAGTTGGGAGAGGTGCACTGTAGCATTTGATGGTTTTACTAGGAATACAAATAGCAGGTAGGAACAAGTAGGGCTTTTGAAAAAATGCCCAAACTAGGTAGCACAACAGAGATAAATAAAATACACAGTAAAGAGACAAAATAATAAAATACTGTAATTTGGTCTCCCAGCATGAAGGAGGGAAGCTGAGACTAGAAGAATGGATTAGAATTCATGAGTCATTTGTTCAGCTTGGAATTGATGGAGCCCTGGCTGTTTGGAGAGGCTGGAGCAAGCTGGTTGTTCTTCCTTCCAGCCCTGAGATCCCAGTACAATGGACCTGCGCTCTCATTCTTTCTCCTTCGAGGTTAACCGTTTTTTAAGCAACAACCTTGGGCCCGGCACTGTGCTTTTCATCTTCACAAAGCGCTGCAAGGAATATATAAGGAAACTGGGGCTCAGAGATGTGTTGCGACCTGCTCTGAGGTCACTCAGCTGGTGCAGAGGCCACAGCTAATCCCAATCTTTGTGACTGTTACTGGTGCTCCTCTTCCTATAGTCTAGTGCTTCTGGTGTCCTTTGACATTTGACAAATGACCTCTGTTTGAGAGGCAAAGCAAAAGTCTCACCAAAGTGAGCACCAGGGAGCCAAACAGTCTAGAAATATCCCTTTCCATGAATAAAAGGCAGAGACATTCTTTTAATTACCTACTTCTGAGGCTGCCTTAAGTCAGGGACTGCTAAAGGAATGATTTGAGAAACAAGTTGCCTCTTGTAGTGCCAGAAAGTAAGAAAGTGATTAAAACAAAACAAAACTAAACCCCACATTGACTCAGGGGTAGGTCAAAGAAAGACAGGAGCCAACTGAAAGAACTTCCAATGACCAAAGCTGGAACAATTTGAACAACAAAATACATAAAGTATATTGAGTTATAACCCAAGTATAAAATAAATATCCAGGAGTCCATACTAATATAAATACATGACTGAATAAATAAATAGATGGAGAAGAGACAAATCTCCTGTGCACAAGAATTCTGAATAATTAATGTAGATACTACGATCTCAAGGAAGGGAGTGTAACTCCCCTTCACTACCTGTGGGTTGCAGGTAGTAACTTCTTTCCAATGAGTACAGTATGGAAAGGGGTAAAAGTGAGTAACTTAACACGGGAGAAACCTGACAAACATTTTCTGAGCCAGGTGATCAAGGTAAACTTCAATAGTAATATCATGTGGATATTACATGCCCCTGATATAATGTGATGAAAATGGCATTCTACCTCTGTGATCTCCCAAATCCCCATCATCCCAAGAGAAGAAGAACATTCTACAAATAACTGACCCATCATCCTCCAAACTGAAAGTCATCAAAAACAAAAAGCATCTGAGAAACTGTCAGAACCAAGAGAAACCTAAGGAGACGTGAAGACTAAATGAGATGGGGTAAGGGGGCTTGGGGGAGGTGTGGAAGGTTAGTGGGTACAAAAAGGGTAGTTAGAATGAATAATACCTACTATTTGATAGCACAACAGGGTTACTGTAGTCAATAATAACTGTACATCTTAAAATAATTTAAAGAATGTAATTGAATTGTTTGTAACTGAAAGGATAAATGCTTGAGTGGATGGATACCCCATTCTCCATGATGTGTTTATTTCACATTGCGTACATGTATTAAACATCTCATGTACCCTGTAAATATATACACCTACCATGTACTCACAAAAATAAAAAATAAAATACAATTTAAAAAGTGTAATATGGTGTCCTGGATGGGATCTCGGAACAGAACAATGACATAAGGTAAAAACTAAGGAAATATGGATACCATATAGACTTTAGTTAATGATAATAATACTGGTTCATTAAGCTGAACAAAGATGTTAATAATAGGGAAAACTAGATATGGAGTATATGGAAACTTTGTGTTCTCTTCTCAATTTTTCTGTAAATCTAAAACTCTTCTTAAAAATTGTCTACTAAAAAACAGGCCAAACTCTAGCAGCAGGATACTTTTAGCATGAATTGAAACTGCTTCATGTAGACGGGGAATGTTGGCTTCTGTGATGCTGTTTATTGCAATTCCAGTCCAGTTCTTAACCTTCAGCTCATACAAAGAACTGTCTGGGCTGCCTTTTGCCCTTCAGAAAGGTTTTGTGGCATGGGCTGTCCCCAGGGAAGCCAGTGTGCACAGGGAGTGAAGCCTTGTTCCTTTCTCCTTGAGACTTTTGCCTGTGAGCAGCTTTGGCTGGAACAGGATGGCAGAAGGGCCATTGAGAGCAGTCTCAGAAGTCAGGCTGTTTCCTGGTCTTCTCCTCCACACCCTCATGGGTCCAGTTTTATACCTGCATTGCCCCTTCCCAAAAGCCCCTGTACATTTTGCAAAGCCAAATCCTATTTTCATTTTCCTTTTGTTCATGTGAACACATTTTCACGGTGCACTTACTAAGTGCCTTGCATTGTGCCAGGTGCTGAGTCTATAACAATTACATTCCAGTAGGGAAGATGGATGAGAAGAATAAACTTATGAGTGGCTACAGATGATGGTAAGTCCCTCGAAGGAAACAGAGTGCTGTAATGGAGAACAAGGGGAAGGGTCCTAATTTAGATGGGATAGTTAGAAAAGATATTTTCCCCCCCAACTTAAGACGAAACAAAGGCTAATTTATAGAAATTAGGTTAGAGAAGGCAGACATCAACCAGGTAGAAGTTAGATATTATTCAGCATAAAACTTGGGAAGAAGTAAACAAAATCTGTGATCAGTGCTAGTCATGGATCAATTGACAGCCCACACCAGTTTTGCCAGAAATTAAGTACTGACCCCTTTCTGAGCCCACAACTCCTAGGCCACTGAGCCACCTTCTCATTTTTACTTTGGTTTCCCAGGTGTTTCAAACTCAGGATGGAGGAGCCCTGGATGGATGACAGTATTCCAATCACTGGAAAAGATTGTGCCTCATTATAAATAAACATGCAGCCTGGTTTACAGTGCTTGCAGTATGATCACCACCCAACACAACGAAGACCAAATCCCAGGACAGCGACGCTCACACCCTGCCTCTGTTAGTGAAGTGAGGCAGGCACACGGCCTCTACAGACTCATCTACTGCCCTACTACTTAATGTAGTTAACTCTGAAACAGCCTGAAAAGGCCTTTCTGAAGAAGGCACATTTAAGCTGAGGCCCGAAGGATAAAAAGGAGAAGTCATGAAGGTGTGTAGCGTTCTTGTAGAGGGAACGGCATGTGTGAGGGCTCAGAAGCAAGAATAAGTTTTGCATGTTTAAGGAACTGAAAGAAGGCCAGATGGCTGAACATAGGGAGGGAAGGAGAGGGGCACAAAGTGAGAACATGGAAGTAAAATCAGAGGCTTACTCGATGGCTAACAAACACACTTAACCCATCCAGACGGACCTGTTGATTTTCTCCCCAAAGCATGGCCCATCTTGGTGAGTGGCACCACCATCCACAAATCTAGTGGTTATATTTGATTCTTCTCTTTCTCTCACCTCCACATCTACTCCTTTGGTTATTCCTGTTGGTTCTACTCCCAAGATACATCCTTCTCGCCATCTTCAACCATTCACAGCCCAGGCCACCATCTTGTCTTGGATCTTCTCTCTTAGGCTTCAGCTTTCTCCTGGCCCCGAATGTGCCTGGCTGGTTTCCTTGCAAGGCCTTCACCGTTCTTCCTCTGAGTCTTCCCACAACTGACCTTTCCTCATCACTCAGGTCTCAATTCTCACCTCCTCTGAAAAGCCCTTTTACACACACTCTCAACTCCAGTTTTTCTTGCAATATTAACCTATTTTATTCTTCATAGTGCTTCTGAGAAATGGAAATCATCTTATTTCTGTACCAGCTCACAGTCTGTCTCTCACTTGGGAGTGTTAGTTGCTTGAGGACAGACCCTCTTTCTCGTTTGGCCCTGGTGGGTGCTGTTCTCCTCCTTTCAGATCTTATTAAACACCCAACCCAGGGGGACTGGGGCTCCGAAGAGAGCCAACTCCTGCCAGCCGGGGACAGAGCAGGAAGAGTGGGGGGCCTGGGAGGCAGGAGACCCCAGATGGTCATGGCAGTCTCGGTAAACTTGGACAATGACCTCCTTAGGCCTCACATTTCTCCTCTGTAAAATGAGTTTGAACTTGAGGACTTCCAAGTGTGAAGATTCTGTAATTATTACCTGTGAACATCAACTTGAATTAAAAGATTTGTCTGAAGAATTTGAAACTATTTTTTCATTTTCTTTTCTTTTCTTTTTTTAAACTGTTTTTCAAACACTGGGATTGAGTTACTTTTTGTTTATTTGTGCCTGTGGCTATTGTAAAAGAAAAAGCACAGAAGAATATTTTCCCAGGCTGCTAAATAAAGGCTTTCCTGATGAGCCTGTCCCTTGGAAAAACTCAAAAACTGGGAGATTCTGAATTTGAGTACCTGCCCAATGGAAGACCTGCATGTACAGGATGTATGTCTTTCCTAAAATCAATTTTTTAAATTTAGAAAGCAATTTTTACATTTTGTAAATATACTTGTCCCCAGCACTTCCAGTTATCTTCATGGTAAATGATGCTGGTGCTTATATTTTATTCCACTAGAACTCAGAAGACTAATGGAAGGACAAGTTATAATTTGTATTTTAAGCAGCAACTTCAATGGAAACCTCACTGTCTCTGGCTCTTCTAACCTCTCGAGGAGAGAAAAAAATGGTTAATATGCTCTGTTGAATATTTGCAGTCATCCTTTTCCCCCGACATAATTAAAATTTATCTATCTCTCCATTCAACAAATATTTATGGACAGCCTACTGTATATGAGCCCTTATGTTAAGTGCTGGGGCCTGCTCTCCTGGGAAGTAGGGGTGACACAAGGCCATCAAGAAATCCTGTAATTCCTATAGTGCCATGGAAGAGAGGAGGCAAAGGGGTGAAGAGTGATGGGAGTAGGAGGCCCTGCTGTCGTTAAGTGGTAAGGAAGACCTCTTGCTGGAGATCCAGTAATGCAGTGGCCCAGGTAGAGGGACAGCAAGTGGAAAGGACTGGAAGCTGGCCTGCTTCTTGAGAAACAGCAAGAGGTTCAGAGAATTGGAGGATAGACAGTGAACGAATCTTTCTGCAGTAGACTTGAGAAAAGGTGTCTTTACGTAGGGCAGCCATATGGGGTAACACATGTTAATAAAAATACAATAACAATAGCTACCAACTAGAGAACATGTGTTATATTCTCTAATTTTTTTTTTTTTTTTTTTTGAGATGGAGTCTCACTCTGTCGCCAGGCTGGAGTGCAGTGGTGCGATCTTGGCTCATTGCAACCTCCGTCTCCTGGGTTCAAGTGATTCTGTAGCCTCAGCCTTCTGAGTAGCTGGGACTACAGGTGTGCGCCACCATGCCCAGCTAATTTTTGTATTTTTAGTAGAGATGGGGTTTCACCATGCTGGACAGGATGACCTTGATCTCTCAACCTTGTGATCTGCCTGCCTTGGCTTCCCAAAGTGTAGGGATCACAGGTGTGAGCCACCGCACCTGGCTGGCTTTTCTTTAAAGAGAAATAGTATCCTGTTCTTGGTTCACGGCTACATTATCTTCTATATTTCTGAAGATTAAAGTTTTTTGGTTCCTGGTTTGCTTCTGGCCCTTTAATTCCTTTATTCCCACTTCCTTGTTTTGTTGTTTGTTGTTTATGCTACAGGTCGCATATTCCTGGAGGTTTCTGGTGATTCTTGGTTCTCCATCATAGTCAAAGACAAGGCACTAGAAAGCTGATTGGGGGCTCTGAGTGAGTGCGCAGGCTTGACAGCTGGTTATTTTTCCCTCCTATTGTAGTGATTGAATAGCTAGCTGGCTTTTTTGTTAGGGAATACCCAAATATGGGATGTTTCTTTGAAACTGTTCAGTTTCTCTAAAAATGAGTCTTTGGTCTTTTGTTGGGGTGGGGTTGGGTTTGGAGGAAGCACTGCAGTCCGGCTGTCAGCCTCTCAGGGCAGGGCAGGGGAACGGCCCTGCGTCTGCCATTCAGCATGCAGCCTTCCACAGGATACCCAGTGTTGGCCCTAAAGCTGGCCCTCTCCTTCTTGCCTCTCTGACTTAATTTCTCCAGGGATTCTTGCTTTGATCATCTCAAGAGATGGGAAAGTGGTAGTTGGCGGCTGCTTGGGGTCAGGAGGGAATCTTGAGATCCACCCCTGCCTCACCCTTTCACTTAGCCCCCATTTTCATTCTGCTCCTGCTCCATGTCCTCCTAGGCCCTGGAGCCTCAGTCCCTACATCTTTCTGGACTTCTGAGGGAGCAACTCAGCTTGTTTCTCATTATCATATCTCTCTGAATAAACTCTGGTGAGTCAGTTACCCTTCCTCTATCCACTTCCTAGCTCCCTAAAATTTGTTGACACTTCTTGCCCATTATCTTCTTGTCTCTCACACAATTTCTGAGTTTATGTCTGTTTTATTTCTTTTAGAAGAGAAATGAGATAAGTGCCTGTGCTTAATCTGAGTATCTCACTGAGAATCTCTAAGTGCTGGCTTCAAGTATCTCTCTTATTTCTGATAGCAATTCTATGAGGTAAAGCCCTTTACAGGGAAGGCGGATAAGGCAAGAAGAGAGATATGCCTAGCGTCTCACATCCAGGGAGGAAGAAGAGGGCCCATAGGCAGGGTTTTCTGACTTCAAAACTCAGACACTTGAATTTTACACTAAATTGCCAATTGCCTTCTATTATGATAAAGTTCAGTTTGCTTTCAGCTTAGCCTAAGATCATATGTTCTTATATAGAAAATAATATACTTCTTTTCTCAGGCAGAGTAATGGTCACAGAGCTTTGTTCATGGGTGTGGGAGAAATACAGTCAACCTCAAAAATTCTTTCTGGCCGGGTGCACTGGTTCACACCTGTAATCCCAGCACTTTGGGAGGGTCACTTCAGCCGAGGACCTTGAGACCAGCCTGGGCAACCTGGCAAGACCCGGTCTCTAGAAAAAAAAAGTTCTATTGAACTTGTAGCATTTTTTTATAGTAATCTATTTGAACCACATTATTAATATGGACACGTGAAAATGTATATTTATTATTAAGAACATTTTCTGGATAGAGTCAAGACAGAACTTTTTTTCCTGAGAAGGCAATTGCTGCCCTGGTGGTGCATTGTGCTTTTTTCAGAGTAAACACTTGGTGTTTGCTGACTGGTTGTTTTGTTTTGCCTGTGCATGAGTCTTGGTGTTTGCACACTAGCTTTTATAGATCCATCTTCGCTCAGTTTCTGGGAAGGCTTATCCAACTCTCACTGAGATTTCTACTTCTTCTAATTCTAGCAATAACTTATAAGAAAAGTGGTCTCAAGCAAGTCATTTGTAACAGAAAGAAAGGGACCGTATGTGTTTTTTAATGTTTCTCTTGAATCATAGGTATTTTGGGAATGTGAAATCATGTACAATCATCTCTAAATCAGTTCCAAATGACTAGTGTTTATTACACAAAAACGATCACTTCAGATGCACAACGTATTTTGTATTTTATCTCATTTGGTCCTTGTCTTTATACCTCATTCCAGATATTGGAATATAACTTTGGTATAAGTACTATTCTTTGTAAAACATTGTTTTTGACCTTTGCTAAATAAAGGGAAGGCCAAAAGGCTGACTTTGATGCATGGTATAGGGGTGAGAGAACCTTCTCTTTTCCCTGTGGAAGTTTGATAATTGAGTCTGCTGGAATAAACTGAAAACACACAGATCAGCAGGAGGAAAGGTGCACAAATATATTACACGCATGGGGACATCACAGGAAAGTGAGGACCCGAGAGCCCCGTGGGATTCAGAAGCTTAAATACCCCTCTTCATAGGGCAGGTGGAAAGGGGGGCTATGGGCACTTCTAGAGGAAGAGCAAATGGTTTTTAGGGGAGATGACTGGGCCCAAAGAGTAGAGAGCAAACTGGGACCAAGTTTGTCTGGACTCCAGACGTGCTGTCAAGTCTACTTTTCCCGACAGTAATCTTCCCTGTGTGATGAGATCCTAGGGAGAGGGCTTAAGGAAATTGCATTCCTTTGGGAGGAGCACCCCTTAGGCAGATAAGGGAACCTCAGAGAGAGGTTCTTCCTGTGCTTCGGGAGAGGCAGAGGCCCAGGAGATGGGGGCCAGAGAAGGTTGGGAAGATCTTGGTTCTGAGGCTGCTGCTTTAGTTCAGAGTACTCTTTGTTCAAAGCACCATGCTCTGGGTATTGCTTTCTGAGCCCCAACAGTGGCTTAGGTGCAGCAGGATAGTTTTCTGACGTCACTCCTCCTTTTTATTTGGAATCTTCCCCATTTGGTGGGAGCAGAATCTTTTAATAATTGGTCCTGCAGCCCAGCCATGCAAGGTGATCGATATTAGCAAAGATAAGCCTGTCTTGTCACTCTGCCCTGGAGGTCATGAGAGTCAGAGGCCGGCTCCTACTGCCTGCTGTGGGCATAGCTGGGGGGCTCTATCTAGCCCCTCAAAGGTCTTCAACCATTATGTTCCACTAGCTGCAGTGGGGCCGCCTTCTCTCCCCACCTTGTCTTCAGTCTAGTTACCCTGGTGTCCATGTGGAGTAGGCGGACGGGCCTGAACAAGGACTCGCTCTCTGAAGTCCCTCCTGACGAAGGGTCCGAGGTTGGTGGTGTGTGCTCATCAAGTCCAGCTCTCCAGGCACTGACAGGAGAATTTGCTGGAGTAGGCTCTGGGCACTGGACGGGGAGGGTCTTGGGTCTTGCCTCGCCTGGCAGGGGAGCCAGGGGGACCCATCCTCTGCATCTCCCACTTCTTCCTCATTGCCCTTTGAGGGAGCATTGCCAGAGTCAGCTCCCGGCCCCTCCCCTCACTTCCTACCAGGCCCCACTTCCACCTCCTCTTAGTCTTGAAGAGATACAGAAACCCTCCCCCTTTCCTTCATGTCTCCCTCAGAGGAACAGAGACAGAGAAAGGACAGAGACTTATCAGAGGCTGTGTGGACTCACAGATGATGGAGGAGGGGGAAGGTAAAGACTATTTAGAGCCTCCCACCTCTCCCCCAACCCTTGCTCAGCATCCACGTGGCCAGCTCACAGTACTCTGCTATGTGAAGCCTCTGCAGACATTTCCAGGCCTGTGGGTGTCACTGAGGGGTCACATGGAGCCAGAGAACACTGCCTGTCCTCCAGATCCCCTCGGTCCTCTCAGCAGCTTCAACAGGCTTCCCATATGTTTCTGCCTTTTATTCTATAAGCCCTTGGGAGTTGGCCTGCGTGTCTCTGATTTCCAAATACTTCCTTCTCGGCGCTGTCTTCAAAGCAGCTGCATCTTTTCCCATTGGCTCTACTTCGTTGCCTTCACTAAAATAAGTGCACACTATCTTTCACTTTTAAGGGCTTTTTACTGTGAGTCTCTCTAGGGACTTGTTACTTGTTACACAAGTTACAAATATTTGGATAGGAACAGACTCAAGAAATAGCAGTTGAGCACTGTCCCGAATTTTAGCCTGAAACGTAAACAGGCCTGGACTTCTAATTCTCCTTTCTCTAAACCTTTCAGCCAGATGGCATTGCAGCAGTTCCTCTGGGTTTTGCCTGTGTTGTTTGTTCTGTCCAGCCTTCTCTGGGTTTGATGCTTCCAAGGGATACAGGAAAAAAACAAACCCCAAAACCAAAGTGTTTTTTTTCCTATTCTCCTCTCTTACACAGTCACTCAATACAACACTTCTGACAGCAGAGGTGTGGGCTTTCCTCTACACACCAAGCAATTCTCCAGCAGACACCAGAGGTGTGTCCTCTAATTCAATTCAATCCTGAAACTATCTACCCACCGGCGGTGTCAGATCTCACAGGTTCACACAAGACGGGCGCAGTCTTCAGATGCACCAATTGCAAAGCCCCAGGTGTCCCCTATGCAAATCAGAGCTTCCACTACCCCTTCCTTGGGTTCAATTAATTTGCTAGAGTGGCTCACAGAACTCAGGGAAACACTTTTCTTCCATTTACCCATTTATTCTAAAGGATGTTACAAAGAATGCAGATGAACAGCCAGATAAAGAGATGCACAGGGCGAGATATGGGAGAAGGGGTGTAGAGAATCCCTGCCCTCCTAGGGCCTGCCACCCTCCAGGATCCTCCATTTGTTCCACTATCTGGAAGGTCTCTGAACCCAGTCCTATAGGATTTTGTAGAGGCTTCATTGCACAGGCATGATGGATATTATAAATGACCATTGGTGATCAGCTCAACCTTCAGCCCACTCCTCTCCCTGGTGGTGAACTGAGGCTAGGGGGTGGGACTAAAAGTTCCAACTCTCTGAACACATTATTTGTTTATCTGGCAGCCAGTCCCCATCCTAAGGCAATCTAGGGGCTCCCAACCATCAGTCATCTCATTAGCATACAAAAGACGCTCTGGAGATGAAGACCAAATATGTATTTCACAATATCACAGAGCTGAACCAAATTTCTTAGCTTCTGAGTACTTTTTGGTTACTGTGTCTTCCCAGATTGCATAATTTTTCCAGACAATCACTGGGCTCCCTGTGGAAAGCACTTTGTGTGGGCTCCCCGCAGGTGTCCTACCTGGATCTGGCCGTGCCTTCATCTACCCCAATGCCTGGTCCTTCTTCTAAGTTGGTTCGTGTCTAACTTAGTCAGGGGCAAGTTGCTCATGCTTGCTGCAATCTTAGGTGAACAAGGCCTGCTCCTTCCACGGTTGCTTTATACCTTTTTAGTCCTAGAGGATCTTATGGATAATCATGATTATGCAGTGGTCTCAAAAGGCAGGTGAGGGAGCCTGATGGTTAAACGAGCAGGCTCTGGAGTCTGATTGCTTGCCTCCAACACTTAGCAGCTGTGTGACTTTCAGGAACTCCCTTAGCTCCTTTAAGTGGGGATGGTCATACATCTACTTATATGGTTGTCATAAAGCTGAAATATAGGGCTCTCAGAACAGGGCTTGGAAGGTGCTTGATCCCTATGAGCTGTGATTATCCCCACTTTAGAAATGGAGAAACTGAGGCCCAGGTCACTTACTTAAGGTCATTCAGCTCAACGTGGTCATTCAGCTCAGTTCCTAACCCAAGGCAGCCTGGCTCTGGAAACCTTTCCCTGAGCCATCTGCCGTACTAGCAGTTGCAAGCTCCATCACCTCCCCATGGTCACTGACAGCTGCCACACTGCCTTGTCAACCTAAAGTGAGTGACAGAGAGAGGGACTTTCTGAAGCCAAGAGTCTGTTTGGGAACAGGAGGGGATTGCGATTCGGGACATACACAATGGCGAACCATAGGCACATCTAAAGCGTTTGGGGTAAGGGGAAGCTTAAAGACAAAGGGAAGTCCACATTAGCTATTTTGAAAAACAACAACAGCCATGGGTTACAGGGGCTTACTGCAAGCATTGGCAAGGGCTGTGGCAGGCAAGTGTGCTGTGCAGGCAGCTTACCTAGAACATTGCAGTTTAGAGGAAGTCCTTGTATTGTTACCGTCATAGGATATGTGCATGGGGATGCTCCTTCATGGCCTCTTGGCTCCATTTTGTCAGGATTGGACATTAGTGACTCCGTTTTGTAACGCTGATGATTCTCAAAACCCTCTGGATTTTTCTCTCCACATACCCTCCGGCTGTCTCCTACCAGGGCGAGGCTTTGGGGAGAGACACCCAGCTCACTGCATGCCCACCCAGTGCCCACTGAGCCATCAAGTCGCCTAGGGACATCTTTTGCCCTCAGAGGAGTGCTCTTTAATAATATTAAACACCAAAAAGCTTAAAGCCCACAGAACAATAACCAAGACTACTTCCACGGAGGGACAGGTGGTTTTCGTGTGCAGGCATGGGCAAACCAGTTCAGGTGCAAAGGAAAGTCATTTTGGGCTTTCATCCAAAACTCAAACCAAACACACAGGCACTCATTTATTTATTTCTAGGTTTAAAATTTTTCAGAAACAACATTCCAGTTTTCCAGAATCTTGATTGTTTGGGTTTTATCCAGGTTCTTAAGGACATGTTTTGAAACACCATAAGAAAGTCTGGGTCGTGGGGAGAGAGCACGGAGAGGAAGGAGCTGGGGCTGGGAAGCTTTTCTTTTTGATGGCAAGCAGGAAGGACGGAAGATCTTGCCAGATCTTGTCATATTTCTGGCCCCATTGTAAAGCCCGAGATGGTTTGGCTAAAATCAGAATGTGGGGTGTTTCGTTGAATTAGGCTTTATTTCATAGGAAACGTATAGGAGATATTCCATTTTCATGAATCTCAAAAGTGTTTTCTTTCTTTCTTTTTTTTTCTTTTTGGCTTGAGAGTTCTAGCATTTTGCTAGAAAGGCAGTATGGAAACAAATAAGAGCAGTGACTCCAGAGACAGAAAACCTAGGTTCCCGTGCAGGGACTGGCCCTGAACTCCTTGGTATTTGGTTGTGTTAATGAAGGTGAGTGGTACAGAGAATGTGCTCTGTAAACTGGGCAGGGCAGCCACACCTAGAGTTGTAGCCTTCTTATTCTCTTATTATGGGGCACCCATGTCAGGAACCAGAGTCAGATACTTTTAATAACTTGAATTTCCTCCCTGATGCTTCATAGTGAGAAACCTTTTTAGAACAGAAACTGGGCCTTCTCCATTTTAAACATAGTTTTAGTCAAATAAATTTGGTGAAAGCATAATTGCTACATTGATCTTCTAAATGAGAGCCTGTCATTATAGGCAAAAATGTATTGTTTATTGCTTCTTTTCTTTTAGAGATGGGGTCTCACTCTGTTGCCCCAGGCAGAGTGCAATAGCATGATCATAACTCACTGCAGCCTCAAACTCCTGGGCTCAAGTGATCCTCCTGCCTTGGCCTCCCAAAATGCTGGCATTCTAGGTGTGAGCTGTTGGATCTGGCCTGTTTATTGTTTTTTAAAAAACTTTTTGACAAAATATTTAATCATATTTTGCAAAGTAGAATTAGGAAGAAGCTTTAAAAGGCATACCTAATACAGTGTTTTTTTTTCATTTCTAAAAGCTTTTTGTTACAGAAATTTCAAACATATACACAAAAGTAGAGACAGTAAAATGAGTCTTCATGTACCCCATTACCATTTTCAATTATAAATTCTTGACCAATCTTATTTCCTCTATTCTCCCCCACACTTGTTCCTCCCACATTATTTTGAAGAAAATCCCAGATATCGTGTAATTTTATCCATAAGTATTTCAATATGTGTCTCTAAAAGATAAGAATCCTTTTCCTCCAACATTTTATTAAGAAAAAATTGAAGATACAGCAAAGTTGAAAGCTGTATGCCCAACCACCTAGACTCTGCTGCTAACAGTTTATTATACTTTGTCACCTCGCTATCCGTCTATCTATCCCTCCTTCCGTCAAGCCACCCTGTTTTGTTTTTGGTGTGTTTGAAAGTAACTTACAGACCTCTGTACACAACCTGCGAACACTTCAACATGCATCTTATCAGCGAGGGTTCAATATTTGCTTATAACTTTTCCCATTGGATATAACATTTACATCTATGAAATATACAAGTCCGAAGTACACATTTGTTGCATTTTTACAAATGTAGTCTGAACCCCTATCAAAATATAGAATATTACCATCACCCTAGAAAGTTTCCTCAGGCCCCTTCTTAGTCAGTCCCCATCAACACCAGCCGCTGCTCTACATTCTGATGTTTTTCCACTACAGATTAATCGAGGCAGTAATTTTGAGGATTTGTCTTATCTGTTGTAACTAAAAATCAAAACAGCATACACAAATAAACTTTCTTTTTGATTTGACCCCTGGCCCCAAATGTGGGTTTTAGAGTGCTACCCAGGTTCTGGTGAGGAGACTTCATATTTCCGGAATCATGTCTTCAACCAGAGCAATTCCCTGTGTAGAGTGTGGAAGATTTCCTTTGAGTGAAGGAATCTATTGCAAAAAGGAGTTTGAAAACCAATGCTCAAGTCCTTTCAGCTCAATTTTTTTTTTTTTTTTTTTTTTTTGACGGGATCTCAGCTCACTGCAAGCTCTGCCTTTTGGGTTCACGCCATTCTCCTGCCTCAGCCTCCCGAGTAGCTGGGACTACAGGCGCCCGCCACGTCGCCCGGCTAGTTTTTTGTATTTTAGTAGAGACGGGGTTTCACCATGTTAGCCAGGATGGTCTGGATCTCCTGACCTCGTGATCCGCCCGTCTCGGCCTCCCAAAGTGCTGGGATTACAGGCTTGAGCCACCGCGCCCGGCCCCATTTTTGTTGTTGTTGTTGTTTTTGTATTTGAAAACATATTTGGCCACTTTGTTATTTCCTGGGCAGTTGTCCACTTAGTAGTGCCCAGAATTATCTTGGTCATGAGAGCCATCTGCCTAATCTTACCCTTGCAATGAAACTCTGGAGCTTTGAAAGTTCTTTGGAGGTGTGGCCTGAAGTTACCCTGTTCAAATTATCGCTTCTTATCCCCACATAAAACTCCAAACTGAAAACCTTCCCCAAAAGGCCATTTATACCCAATCTTTCTTCAAAGTACCAAATTACTTTAAAATCTAGATGCCAGTGGATATTTCCTGTCTATTGCAATTCAAATGAAATTGTATTGAATGGCCTACCCTGTGCAGGAAACACCTCTGCCCTGACCAGACCTCTGGGCATCCTGGGGCATTGTTTGCTTTCCTTGTACCTCTGGCCTGAGCTCCTGAATCTGCTGAACTATCCACCTCTGGGGCTCGCTAGGCAAGTATCTCATCAGGTCCCACAGCAACTCTGAACTGACGCTTCAGTCTCTTTACGTGGATTTCTGCTAAAACCCACTCTTACGAGAATTTGTAGGTATGTAGCAGATGTTTCAAAAGGTTTTAGGGGCCAGGTGCGGTGGCTCATGCCTGTAATCCTAGCACTTTGGGAGGCCGAGGTGGGCTGCTGGTTTGAGCCCAGGACTTCAAGACCAGCCTGGGTAACATGGCGAAACCCTGTCTCTACAAAAAATACCAAAAATATTAGCCAGGCATGGTGGTGTGTGCCTGTGGTCCCAGCTACTTGGGAGGCTGAGGCAGGAGAATCACTTGAGTCCCAGAAGGGGAGGTTGCAGTGAGCCAAGATCATGCCAGCACACTCCAGCCTGGGCAATAGAGCAAGACACAGTCTCAAGCAAACAAACAAAAAAAGGTTTTAGGAAATTGGAGGAGGTTTGCAAAAATCTTTAAAATTTTAATTTTAAGAGAGACTCCTATTTCTGAAGAACCTTTATCTCCTTGCTCATGTTGCCTAGCTATTATCTCTCTTCGGTTATCTCTTCTGCAAATGGCTATTGGTATTTTTATGCAGAACAGTTTTATTTTCTCTTGTTTTTCTTGCTTCCTTCCATCCTGCCCTCACCCAGCAGACTTCTCAAGACTATTTTCCTGGTTACTGCTATAGAAGAAATTGTACTGCCAGCATTAAGATTATATATGTAAAATATGTAGTATTATATGAATAAATGTTTATATGTAGAGTATGTGCTGTTTGCATGTTTGTATTTATAAATATGTAAATTATAAATGTTTATATAAAAGTAATATATAAATATATATGCTTTCATTTGTATGTATACTTTATAAATACATAGGTGTAGTATATATGTATATTTATATACATATGTATACATTGTATAGAAAATATATGTGTAGTGCCAGCATTAAGATGATATATATGAAGATATATGTATATATCTTGAGCCCAGGAGTTATATATATATAAACTCTTGGCTTTACTTTTGGGTGAGTCACTTAATCCTTTTGACTCTATATTATCATTTGTAAAACGGAGACAATACCAGTTTTTGTGAAGGCCGAATGTGATAATACATGTGAAAGCATTTTGTGAACTAAAGTGTTTGTACAAACAACCTAAATGTCCATCAGTGGCTGAATGGATAAAGAAGAGGTAAGAAAACGCATTGTACACACACACACACACACACACACACGCACACGCACAATGGACTATTATTCAGCCATAAACAAGAAATATGTTTTACTAATATCTTAAAATATACCTGGCAGATGGGAGATGCTCAGTAATTGTTTCCCAGATATGAATTATTATCTTTGCTTAATAGATTAACTGTCTATTGACTTACAATTCATCTGTTAGATTTCTTATTCAAATTTAGTTGATATTCTCTATAAATCTGAAGCAAGTTAACTTAGGAAGTGGCAGGAAATAACCTTGTTATGGAGATAGATAGGTTCTAGGCACAATCTGTGGTGATGATAATAACAACAATAGTGTTTACCACTTGTTGAATGTTTACTAACTGCCTGGTATAGTGCTAATGTTTTACACATATCACCTCACGTAATCCTTGTCATAATTCTGCAAGGTAGAATCATGCCTATTTTATAGATGATGAAGCAGAGAGGTTAAAAAATGTGTCCAAGGCCATACAACCAGTGGCAGAATTGGAATTTGAACCAAGCCTTAGGTCTAAAACCCTGTGTCAACCATTAAGGGTGACACTAGTGGTCTTAGTGCTGTATAATAAAAGACTTTAAGCTGGGCAACTTATACAGAATAGAAATCAATTTCTCACATATTCAGAGTTTAGGAAGTCCAAAATCCAGGCTGGCAGGCTCAGTGTCTGGTGAGGGGCCAGTATCTTTTCCATGATGGTGCCTTGTTGCTGCATTTTTCAGAGGAGACAAATGCTGTGTCCTCACATGGCAGAAGAGTAGAAGAGGAAGAGAGGCAAACTCTCTCTGAAGCTTTTTTGATAAGGGCATTAATTCATCCATGAGGACTCCATGCATTAATTCCCAAAGGCCCCACCTCTTCATACCACCACCATGGGGATTAAGTTTCAACATGAATTTTGGAGGGGACACACATTCAAAACATAGCACTAGCTAACCTATGTCAAAGTCTTAATGACTCTTCTCCCCTCAGCTTCCCTGCTCTGTGTACCACTGATGTCGGGGGAAGATGCCCTGGTTGATATATTCTAGACTCAGTTCAAACCTCTGCACATCCTCAATTCACACCTTATGTGTGGCTGTCTCCTGAACCCCAGTTTAAGTCTGCTTATCCTACTGAACAGGGAAGGTGATATGTGTTAAAAGGGAGTCCTAAGCACGTGGAGCCTCTGCAACTGTGCCAAAAGACTGAACTAGTGGCTGGACATTGGCTCTGCCAGGCCCTTCTATGGAGGCTGAGGAGCAGGCTTGGGTGGAGAGACAGAAAGCTTAGGTGGGGCTGAGGTTGCTGGATGCATGAGGCTGGCAGGAGGGCCTTGTGAGGGAAGGCAAGAGCAGCCCTTGTGCACTCTGGTGCTGAGGAAGGCTGCTGCCAGGTGTCTGTGCCTTCACTGCCTCTTGCCTCCCTGGCCCTGATACTAAGAATGAGAAGTGGGATCACTGAGCAGGAATGTGAGGAGTGTTTTGATTCCCTCACTGGTATGGGTTGAATTGTGTCCTACAAAATTCATACTTTGAAGCCCTAATCCCTAGTACCTAGAGTGTGACCTCTGTAAACAGGGCATTTAAGGGGGCAATCAAGTTAAGATGAGGTTATTAGGGTGGGCCTTAAGCCAATATGACAGTGTCTTTATAAAAAGGAGACATTTGGGCCAGATGTGGTAGCTCACGCCTGTAATCCCAGCACCTTGGGAGGCTGAGCTGGACAGATTGCTTGAGCCTAGGAATTTGAAACCAGACCTGGATAACATGGTGAAACCCTGTCTCTACAAAAAATACAAAAATTAGCCAGGTGTGGTGATGTGTGCCTATGGTCCCAGATATTCAGAAGCCTGAGGTGGGAGGATTGCTTGAGCCTGGGGGGTGGAGGTTACAGTCAGCCAAGATGACGCCACTGCATTCTAGCCTGGGAAGCAGAGTAAGACTCTGTGTCCTTAGAAAAAAGAAAAGAAAAGCAAAAAAGAGAAATGAGAAATGTGGACTGAGACCATAGACATATCTATGCAGAGGGAGATCACCCTGTGAGCCTGAAGACGGTCCGCTACAAGTTGAGCAGAGTGGCCTGGCACAGACTGTCCCTCACAGCTCTCAGAACAACACTGCCGGCACCTCGGTGTTGGATTTCCAGCCTCTAGAACCATGAGATGATAAACTTCTGTTATTTAAGCACCCAGTCTTTGCTCCTTTGTTATGGCTGTCCTAGCAAACTGATACACTCGTCTCTGGAATTTGTGTATGAAGAGGCAGGTCTAGTTTTGAGTTTTGAGCAGGTGAGAAGCATTTTAGGTCCCTTCTGCTTTGTTCCTCTCTGTTTTGGAGACAGCTTCAAGGTAGGGGTTTTGCAGTCTCAGCTGTGCCTGACTTCTACCTCAAACACTTGTCATCTCTGGGAACTTGGGCAAGTTGCGTGAAGTCTCTGGTCTTCAAGCTCCATACTTGCAGAATGAGAATGATAATGCCCACCCCGCTGGGGGAATTGAGAGAACTGAACACTGTAAAGCAATCATATAAGATGCCTTCCCCTCCATAAACTGATTTATTTAATGGAGTTACTCTGCTCACATGCCCTGGGCGGTCAAATGATGTATCATATGACCTAATCCCTCCTCCAAGCAAAAGTTAGCTGGAGCATCTGATCCAGAGGTAGCCAATCCACAGGCCTGGTCAGCTACCTGTGACCTAGTGTAAGAAGATGGCTGGGTCACTTGGAACCACTCTTGGGAATTTGGACTAAAGAGTATTGAGGTGTTAGCCGTGGATCTTCAGCTGAAAAGTCATGGGGCACAGTCAGGACTCAGGAGGCCATATGAAGGCCAAAGTTATGAGGAGAAAGCAACGGGGTAATCTGAAAGGCTGATGTTAGCAGAACAGAGCTTCAGCCAACGGGAAAGTGGAGGAAGAGAGAGAGAAAGAGGAGGAGAGAGAGAAAGAGAGAGCATATAACTTACTGTTCCAGGAATTGTCTTGGTCCAGCCCAGGTCCCATAGTCAGCCCCTCTTAAAGTAGATAGAGGGGTATCTGCTTCTCTTAACCAGAAGATTTGAGCTGAAGCAAGAAGATTCTATGTATTAAAGGACAGGCACAGGTAGGAGTCTTCTGGCAAGTGCTATAAATAAATGACAACAACAACAAAAACAAGACCATGCTATGAAGAAGTAAGAAAAGATGATATGACAGAGATGGGCTAAAAGGGGCTTGCAAGGGCCAGACCCATACCCTCCGTGGTCTCCCTTGAGGCCAGTCACATGGGGCCATCCTGGGATGGGGCCATCCTAGGCTTGATGCTCTGCTCTCACCACCTTGAAAGTCTTCACACTTGTTTTTTTTTTAACAAGTGGCCTTGCATTTTCATTTTGCCCTTTACCTGGTCCTGCCTGATGGGAGAAGGAGGCAGGCGGAGCAACCTGAACACATGTTGTTGGAATACAAATCATGTAGTACGTAGAGTAATTGTCTCATGTGGCCAGTTGGTGAACCATGGACTGGGAGGAGGTTATGGAATTATCTTTCTTTGAAGAGTTTTGAAAATAGTATAAAGCCTCACTCTTCTGCTACACTTAAATGTGTGGTTCTGCCAAAAGATGGGGATATGGGCATTCTTCTTGAGATACCTGCCTGCCTGTCTACAAATCCTTTGTGAAAACAGAGAACTGCAGGGAATTTTGTGATGAAACCATTTCCCCCTTTTTAAGGAGTGTGTTGCACAGAAACTTAGCGAGAACCTGGAATGATCCCCTAGAGACACAAGAGAGTCTCCTGCCCAGCACCCTCTTCCTGCTCCTTCAGGGCACGTGGAGAGCTTGCCAGGGCTGCCATAGATGTCATCTAGGAGCAGCTGAAGGATGGGCCCACCCTGAAGACTTCAAAAGGAATTCATGAAGAGGCTGGTTCTATCCTTCACAAAATGTCTGGGTAAAAAAAAATCTGGTTTTCCAAAAGCACTTGAAAACAGTTGTTTTGCCATGATAGGGGCGCTGTATTATATTCCTTCTAGAAACAGAAGTGCTAATTGCTTCTGCAGATGGCATTCCAGCAACCAATTCCCGGAGCAATGGGTGTGGAGTATATGACACTAATTTCAATCCAGAGGTAAGCTGGAGCCCTGCCTCAGGATATAGCATTATCATTGTTTTAAAAACTTTATTTTTTCCCCATTGAAAAAGATAGGGAGACAGAGAAGAGTGAAGAGACTTTTGTAAGTGTGTGCTAGTACGAGGCTAAGATGTTCGTTGGCTGTGGAAACAAATGTTCCCTGAATTTCTTATCAATAGGAATATTTTCTCCATATGACACATGATTAGGTGTGCGTAATGTGTGCAGGTGCTCCTTATTTTTCGATTAGTTGTGTTTTCTGGGGTGGTGGCTGATGTTTTTATTTCTCCTCATCTAAGTGGATTTGAAGACCATACCATGATGGAAGAAAAATTACTAGACAGAGGTTTAAGGGAAGCAGCTCCAGACAATTATAGAAATCACGTTAGGGGGGAAAATGATGTCTTCAAGAAACTCCACCTCTTATCTGGGTGGAGAAACAATTAGAGAACAATACGAGACAGTATATAATCAAGTGCTAAATTGTGTGGTACGGATAATGAGTGCTATAGGGATTCAGAGAAAGGAAGCATAAGACTATGGAACAATTCACAGCGTTTTGTGCCAACAACCCCACTTCCAGGGAGAGATGTCTGCATTTTTTTTGAGAGTTGATTGTGAGGTTCGTCTGGCCCACTCTGCAAATCTATCATTAATGGGCAAGGTCAGGTCTTTTGTATGTTCGATTGCATATCGATTACGATGGAGCCTGGATAAATGGGATGTGGAAACCAGTAACTTGCAGCAAGTCCTCTTTCTGGCCGAGCAAACTGACAAGATGGCCTCTGCATGACAAGCACCTGCTTCAGTCTCCCTGACAACAATTTCTGCAGAGTTGAAAGCCATTAAGAGGTGGCTCTCTACAGTGATAGCCTACATTTTCCAAGGGATAAATCTTTTCTGCTACAGAGGTTGGCTGCTGAATTTCGGTTCCCCTGGCTCCCCTCCTTCACACTTTTCACAGAGCAGCTCAAAGGCTAGCAGCGGCTGATGGTGATGGTAAATATTTCTCATACGGTGTGAGAAATCTCTCCTGCTTTATAACAAGACATCACCTTCTCAGTGTGAAGGGTTAAAAGCAGTCAGACTGTGAATGTGTGTAGCTTTCAGCTGTTCCCCAGGAAATGTAATACGCAGAGATTTTGAAAGATCCTGACATACCCAAAGTTTTGACATGCTTGTATCCTAAACGAGAAATTCTCCACGACATAAATATGGACCATTTTCTCTGACAGATGTAGGTGAGAACAAAAAGCTGGAGGAGAGCTGAACCAGCCTGGGTAATCAGTTTGAATCTATATTCAATCCAAGCTCCAATGAAAGAATGTTGATGAATTGAGACCTGTTTAGCCTGCCTGCCAGCGGGATTGTTAAACTGCACCTCATTACATATTGTAGACACAGATTTGGTGGAACATGTGTGTCAGCCCAGTGTGCGGGACATGACCTCAGGAGAACCCCCCCATCACTTTTTTTCAATTTTGCTTTGGTTTTGTTCTTTTCTTTATGAAGTGTAGGGACAGGAGGAGCACTTGGGTTATTATTACAACCAGATTTTAATGTGCTTTTAAAAAATTAAGTTATTTTTGTGAGGAATTATTTTCTACTTCAACGGGCAAAAAATGTGGTTAATAAAAGAATATTTCATGTTTATTGTCCATGAAAACATTTTTGTTTTGATATCAGGGCCTGAATTTAGTCACTGAGTGAAATTAGACTGTGAAAGAGCATCTTGCAATTAGGAACTCCCATTCCCACCCATTTTGGCAACCAAAGTGAAGATCATGAGCTGGCAACTGAAATCATAATGATAGTTAATATTTCTTGAGCCCTTACCATATGCAGATACTACGGAAAGCCATTTGTATGTTATTTTCTCATAATCCCCACAACCATTATGCTTCTTATTTTACAGATGCAGAAGTAAGAGACAAAGGATAGTAACTTACTCCAAGTTACAATGGCAAGGGAGTAGCAGAGCCTGGCTCCATCCCATGCAATTTCAGTGCCAAATCCCCACCCTTAGCCATCCCACCATGCCACACAATGTAGTCTGGTTTGGCAGGTTTTGATGTGCTGTGGAAAAATCTCTTGTAAACCTGGACACAGTTGAGATCAGGACAACCAAGTCTAGAAATCCAACGGCAATATGGAACTGCCTCTGTGAGAGCCACGTTGATTGAGCAATGACCTCTTTTCCTTGAGATGGAATATGTTAGGGGGTCTGCTTGCCTGGATGGTAAAGCATGCATGGTCTGAGTTAACTAACTCCTAAGGATTTGAGCAGCGTACAGCTGGTTCGGGTGAAAGTCCCTTCAAGTCGTGCCCTTTACCACAAGGACAGAACTTAGGTCAAGTTACCACTCTGTGAGAGAGAAAAGGCAAACTTGGAGATTTTTCGCAAAGGAGTTGTATAAATATAAGTATGGGCTGGATAACTGCTTCTAATCACTCATTCGGGGCCAGTGAAGTCGCTTGTTTGCTCTGTTTACACAGTCAGAAAAGGTTATTCACAGGTCAGCCAATCAAGGCCTGCCACATGCTTGAGCAACACCTCCATTATGGTAAAAGTCAGATTCGCCCAGCTATTATCTGGCTTGCTAAATTTGCATTGGTCCTTCCCACATAGGCCAGTAATGCCCCTCTTCTCTGTAAACATAAGTGGTAGCTTTTCATGCTTTTCTTACTCAATAAGCAAAAGCCATTAGATCTTGATTTTCCTTTGGTAGAGGTACCACAGAAATTTCCCTTACAGATTCAGGTGAAAACAGCAGACATATTATTCAATATATTTATATTTTTGGAAAGGATATTGATTTTTATTAGATGCATAGGCTAAGTTCCTTTCAGCCCACATTCATTTCTCTTACAAGATTGGATTTGTTTAGTGTTGACTTTCATGGCCTGTAAAGGACTTGCAAGGCATGGTATGGAGGGGGTGTGAAATTCATGTTCAAGGAACTTAACACTAGTGCAGTCTAGCCTCACCCAGAAAAGATTTAAGGCTATCTAGTCTAGGCAGAGTCTTGTAGTAGCTGAAGTGAAAAACTAGTTTAAAAGAAAGCCAAGGCTCCCTTACAAATGAAGTGGCCAATTAGCTGAGGTGAAAAGGAAAAGTCTTCCTAAGTGCTTTTTTCACTAACTTATCATTTTCAAGTCATTATCAGGACAAGCAGAACTTACTCGCGTCTCATTTTGATGAATGGGAGTTGTCACTGCAATTATTTGGTTTTATGTGGGTTGCCCAGGATGCTCAAGGGTTCATATCAGTATCAGTTAGAGCCAGCATCTGATGGAAAACTTCAAGACCAACTCTAACTCCATCCCTTTCTTTGGGGCCTCACTCGTCCTGAATGACAATGAGATGAGTTTCCAAACTTGTTAGAGCCATGCTGTCAATAAAAATGTCACTAGCAGGAGAGAACATCTCATCAAGACTTCAGTGCTGCCTCATTTGTAAAGGGAGTTGCTAGATGCCTTGGAAAAGACACCTGTCAGGTGCTGCTTTTCTTTCAAAAAATGAGACTCTCCCTGGGATATTTTCCAGCTACTACCTTTTTACCTCCTTCACCCAAGACTTACCAAGGAAGCTTATATTTAGGCAATAACTCACTCTTACTTGGCTCTTTTCCTGTCTCTAGGACAGAAGGGAGTAATCAGCTTGGATCTTGGAGGAATTCCCAGGTAATACCAAAAAGCAATCAACCCATTCCAATTGTTGCTACAGTATAGGAAATGGGGAAGAATAGTGGTTCACTTTCTTCCTTCATGTTTTGAAGTAAACTCCACTTTTATTTTGCTAATATACAATCAAATTCGGTGTCCTAAATTTGTGTATTCATTTTGAACTCTTTTTCAAAAGAAAGGAATTAAGTTCTAGAAACTCCTAGACACTCAATGTCTTTCTCATTCGTGTTATTTTTCAGGATCTAGAACTGAACCAAACCTGTGAATCATTTAACAAACATTTACTGGATACTGATTAAATGCACGTCACCTGTGGAGAATTCAAGATGGCTGCAAATACTTGTACCTGCCTTCCATTGAGAAGCCGGGTCTTTGCCCCCATCCTTGAATCTGGGTAGGCTTTGGGACTGCTTTGAGCAATAGAATATGGCAGAAGTGTTACTGTACCAGTTTTGAGGCCCAGACCTCCAAGAAACAAAAAACTTGAGGTTTCCAACTTCCTGTCTCTCAGGATATTCTCTCTGGGAGCTTTGAGCTGCCATATAAGAAGTCTGATTTCTGTGGCCACCACATTGGCGAGGCCATGGGCAGGCAATCTGGTCAAGAGTCGCAGCTGAGCCCAGGCTCCTAGCCAGCCCTGTCAAGGTGCCAGACACGTGAGTGAGGCCGCCTGGAATCCTCCAGGTGAGCCCACAATAGATGAACGCCATCACTTTTTGGAGAGAACACCATCACTGTATGGGCTCACCCAGTTGAGCCCAGCCCATATTTCCAATCCACAACATCATGAAGTGTAATGATGGCCATTTTAAGTCACCTAACAATCCCAAGTTGGAATAAATGGCCTGCTAAAATCTGAACTCCAATGTGCTTTGAGAGGTTGAAGTGACAAATTAGCCAGTGTGGGTAAGGTGCACCCCAAGGGGTCTGGCATGCAGTACTCATTCAACGAGAGGAGCTCTTGTCAGTGTTACTGGAGTGTCCCAACTCTCCTCCTGGCTTTCAGCTTTTTCCTCCACATCCCTGCCAGAACCAACTTCCCAAAGCATAGTCATGTGTGTAATAGGGCAGATACCACTCATTGTCCCTCCAACATCAAATTCTGTCTTCTTCCTCAGTAATAGGACTTTGAATATTAATTGGGTATATGGAGGCACAGACTGAAGACTACACTTTCCAGCCTCCCATGCAGCTGGATGGAGCCATACAACCAAGTTTTAGCCAAAGGTATGTAAGCAGAAGTGGTTGCACTTCCAGAAATGTCTTTCCAGGGAGAGCCCTGCCCTTGTCCTTTGTTATACTACCTGGAATCCAGATATGTTGCCTAGAGCCCCATCTGCCATCTTAGACAATGCTAATGAAGACCACATCCTTAGAGTGGCAGGCAATAAAGCTGGAAGGAGTATGGGATCCTGACTCATCTGTGGAACTGTCTGAGCAGCCCTGGATTCTTAGTAGTCCCTAGATTTTAATGAGAGAGAGAAAAACTCTGTGGATGTAGGGTCTCCTTAGTTAGTTTGTTTTTGGCCAAATGCAAATTTACCTAATTTTTTTTTTTTTTTTTTGAAACGGAGCCTGGCTCTGTTGCCCAGGCTGGAGTGCAGTGGTGCAATCTTGGCTCACTGCAAGCTCCGCTTCCTGGGTTCATGCCATTCTCCTGCCTCAGCCTCCCTCATGATCTGCCCGCCTTGGCCTCCCAAAGTGCTGGGATTACAGGCATGAGCCACCGTGCCCAGCCTACCTAATTTTAACTAAAACGCCTCCTAAGTATTAGGTGCAGACTATAAAGGTGAACGCAGTGTGGATTCTGCTCTTCTGGAGTTCACAGTTATGAGTGAGTAGAACAATGAAGGGCTATAGAATAGGTGGAACAAATATTTATTTCACATTTTCTGTACCAGGGATAGTTTTTCATTCTTCATCTCACTTTGTCTTCATAATGGTCCTGTGAAATAATGATGGTTAAATCCATTTTATAGAAGAGGAAAAAGACTCAGAAAGTTGAAGCCATTTGCTTAGGTCATGCTAGTAAGAAGTGAACCCCAAGTCTACACCCTTCCCTTCTGGATCCCAACCCTTTCCCACTTCTGCCACATCACATCACAATCATCACAACAAGAAGGGTGCTGTTGAGGTCCAACTAAGGAGGTGACTTTTACACTGGACTTTGAAAAATTAGTAGATGTTTGAAAAACGCGGAATGGGAGAACAGAAACTCTTTCTTTCCCTTTCTTTCCTTCTTTCTTTCTTTCTTTCTTTCTTTCTTCCTTCCTTCCTTCCTTCCTTCCTTCCTTCCTTCCTTCCTTCCTTCCTTCCTTCCTTTCTTCTTTCCTTTCTCTCTTTCTTTTTCTCTCTTTTCTTTCATTCTCTCTTTCTCTCTTTCTTTCTTTTCTTTGAGACAGAGTCTCACTCTGTCACCAAGGCTGCAGTGCAGTGGTGCAATCTTGGCTCAATGTAGCCTTCACCTCCCAGGTTCAAGTGATCCTCCCACCTCAGCCTCCCAAGTAGCTGGAACTGCAGGCACACACCACCACGCCCTGCTAGTTTCTGTATTTGTAGTAGAGACGGGATTTTGGCATGTTTCCCAGGCTGGTCTTGAGCTCGTGGTGCTCAAGTGATCCATCTGCCTCAGCCTCCCAAAGTGCTGTGATTACAGGCATGAGCCACTATGCCGGCCACTTTCCTACTTTCATGTTGTGCATGCTCTTTTCTCCGTGCCTCCTTTTCCTCATGTGTAAAGTGAATTTTCACCATAAAGTGAAATTCCTGTATCAGTCAGGGTACTTAATGCTGGTATGATAGCCAACTCCTCCCAAATCCTGTTTCCTTAGCACAATAGAGATTTGTTTCCTAAAGTTGTCAGGGGGAGCAGGGCTGTGTGTGTGGTAAGGAGAGCAAGTCTACTGTTAGCACTGCCTTGGAATTCCCAGGTACATTTCGTTTGTGGTGCAGCAATATTACAAGGTCTACTTATAGTTCTCTGGTGCTGATTTTTTGCATTAGGTTGGCTGGTAAGTGATGAGGAAGTGTGGAGGATCACATAGCATTTGCTGACAAGGCTTGAAAGTGGCATCTTTCACTACTGTCCATATCCTACTGACCAGACTAACATGGCTCCAACCCAAATGCAAGGAAGAAAAAAATGGATTTAGGGGAATCTAGCTAGTCTTGGCCACATTGGTCAAACTTTTTCATGGGAGCGAGGTAAGGATTTAGTGAAATAATATGTATAAAAGCACTCTAAAACTCTTGGGGTATAACTTACATTCCTGTTTATATTCCCTCATGTTCATATGTCCAAATACTACCCATTTTTAAAATGTTGCCTTCTCCATGAAGCCATCATGAATTTCACCTGCTTTCTTTCCATACCTCACTAGTTGAATGTTATCTCTGTCTTCTAAATTTTCACCATGCTATTTGTACCTTTCTAATTTGCTTTAACTATTTTTTTTTTTTTTTTAACCCGTCTTTTTTTTTTTTGAGACAGGGGTCTGCACTCTGTCACTCAGGGCTTGAGTGCAATGCGGAATGATCATGATCATAGCCTCACTGCCACTGCAGTTGTATCCTCCTAGGCTCAAGCAATCCTGCCACCTCAGCCTCCTGAGTAGCTGGGACCACAGGTGTCCATCCCCATGCCCAGCTAATTTTTTTATTTTTTGTGGTGACGAGGTCTCACTGTGTTGCCCAGACTCAAGCAATCCTCCCTCGTCAGGCTCCCAAATTGTTGGAATTACAGGTGTGAGCCACCACACCTGGTCTCATTTTTTTTTTTTTTTAAATCTCCAGAGTCTGGCACAGTGTCTTGTATACATAGCATGCAAGTTTTGAATAACTGATTATATTTCAACCTCTAGGGTAAATGGTATATTTTTTGGAACATACTTGAGTCTCTCTTATAACTTTTTTCTCTCTATTTATTTTATAAAGATGACATAAGGTTGAACCAAACATGAAAATGGAGACCTAAAGTATACAAATTGATTATAGGCATTGATTGGTTTGGTATGTATCTAGCCAAGAGAAGAAGTAGGAACTATAAGGCAATGATCCCATGGCCAACACCCCCATGAGCAATCACCTCTCATTTGGCTTCATCTTCCTCATAAAATCAGTCCCTAGCTGCTTGAAGGCAGAGGTGCTTATAGTAAAGACATCAGAGAGGTCTTTGGAAACAGTGACAATGGGGTTCTTCTGCCTTCCTTGAGTTCCTTAGGTGGTAAGGAGATGACACTGTCAGAGGGAAATCTTCACCTTCACCTTTTCTATTGATCACCGGTTGATGTCTAATTCTGCTGGTTCCTGAGTGTTCATGGTGAAAAAATCCACTTTCCACTTATACAGAGACTCAGTTGCGTATTTTTCTGGTCTTAAGAAAACCAACAGAGTCTGTGAAGGATAAAGTAAGTTGGTGATTTTTCACTTTCCAAAAGAATTCTCTACTTTACCAAGTGATTCACAATCTATTCCCTTAAATAAAAAGATCATCTGTTGTACTTAGAGTGTGATTATCTTTACAAAGACTTAATTAACATACAGCACGTTGAGAACTCTTGTAAAAAATAAACTCTCAAACTTAACGGGGTACTGGTTGGAATTTGGACGGCGGCAGTCTGGCTTGAAGTAGTCTACCTCTAATTCTTCATGGTTTTAAATGAAAAATCATTGGCTCCACTTACGTTTTCCATTTTGTTTTCCATTAGGAAAGAACATGGCTCAGATGGATGTGCCAGAGGAAATGCACCAGGAAATTCCGAGCAGGGTGCAATCAGTCACCATTAATGTTCACAAGTATCAAAGCTACTTGAAGAAATACAGCTACTTATGGATGGATGATAAAATTGAATTCATGAAGCAGTTCCTTCTCCATGAGCGATTTCTTAGTGCTGAAGAACTAGAATTGCATGCGGACTATGAGTGTCAGAATTCCATACTGCAGTTAGCACACTTTACAGAACAGGTATTGAATTTTAGCTGAGTCTAGCATCATCTTTTTCAATTCCCAGGACAGCTGTTAAATCATAAAATATTTTGAGATATAAAGCTCTTGCCTCTGAGAGATCTTTCCTTGTCTTCCCGTTTTTCCTTTAAGATCAACATCTATGAAATATTATGTGAGGGAATTGATAACTTTACAAATCAGCAGGTATTTAGTGGCTAGCTTCAAGTTGATATTAAACCTTTTAAAAATACATGATGAATGTTACAAAAAATGGGATTTGATGTTTAAGGAGCTCTGCTTAACCATGTAACCTGCAGGTAGAGTAATTTGAATTTGATTGTGAAAGGAAATTAAAATAATACAAATCATTTGATGAAACTATCCTCACAGAATTCTAATTTAACTCAAATAATAAGTATTTTAATGGTTCTCTTATGTGCTTATTTTTAATCTCGTATTCTGTAAGTTACAAGAGAGTTGCTTTCATGCATGTGAAATGCAATTCTTTTCTTGTAAAAACTTGACACAATGCTTATCCATTTGATTTGATTGCATTTACGTGTTCTTTAACATAATTGAAACATGTAGCTTCCCCCAAGTTTTCACAGGCTCATCCCTAATTAACTGTTGGCATTTTCTCATATTACGTGTTAGTATAACTGAGTTAGAGCAATTTATTGATTAAATAGGAAAAGATTGAGAGGAAGACGTGAAGTGGGAATTCAGCCCATTGAGTACTGATTGGGGGACTGTGGGCAGCTGGACAATGCCAGGCAATAGCCCTAAAATCTCTTCTATTTTAACTGCTTTACTAAAGCATCCAGAGAGATTTATATGGGCATAAGTGATAGGGACTCAAAAAAGAGAGGTTATCTCCAGGAGATAGTCTATACTACTTTCCCCTGACGGGGCCCTGAACCACAAGGCAAGGGAGACTTGTATTCATGTATTTACAGGGTATTTAAAAAAGATTTAAAGATTTAATAGAACAGTCTGTGAACTTGGAAGGAGAAAATAGAGGTTCTAATCCTTGCTCTTGTGGGGTGTAAATGCAATAGTTATGCAGGCTGCCTTGAGGTAGGCAATCAGTATATGTTTATTGAAATATGAGGCTTTTAACCTTTCTTTCTTCCTTCCTTTCTTTCCTTTCCTTTCTTTCTCTCTTTCTCTCCATTTCTGCTTCTCTCCTTCTCTGCTTCTCTCCTTCTTCCTTCTCTCCTTCTCTCTTTCCCTCTTTCTTTCTTTTTTGACAGAGTCTCTCTCTGTCGCCCGGGCTGCAGTGCAGTGACCCGATCTCGGCTCACTGCAAGCTCCGCCTCCCGGGTTCACGTCATTCTGCTGCCCAGCCCCCGAGTAACTGGGACTACAGGCGCCCGCCACCACGCCTGGCTAATTTTTTGTGTTTTTAGTAGAGATGGGCTTTCACCGTGTTAGCCAGGATGGTCTCGATCTCCTGACCTCGTGATCCGCCTGCCTCTGCCTCTCAAAGTGCTGGGATTACAGGCATGAGCCACCACACCCAGCCCTTAACCTTTTTTAAATCGAAGATAGGAAATGAAATGCACAAAGGAGGTGGTCAACAAAATAAACAGAGGAGATTTAAATGGAGACAACTTTTCAAATTAAGTGAAGTCCAATTTTTTGTCCTTTACAGATTAATGTGAGGATATCTGACTGAAAGAATTAAGAAGCCCCTACCTTTATTATTTATTTATTTTTTGAGATGGAGACTTGCTCTGACACCCAGGCTGGAGCGCAGTGGTGTGATCTTGACTCACTGCAATCTACACCTCTTGAGTTCAAGCGATTCTCCTGCCTCAGCCTCTTGAGTAGCTGGGATTACAGGTGCTCACCACCACGCCCGGTCAATTTTTTTGTTGTATTTTTAGTAGAGACGAGGTTTCACCATGTTGGCCAAGGTAGTCTTGAACTCCTGACCTCAAGTAATCTGCCCACCTTGGCCTCCCAAAGTACTGGGATTACAGGTGTGAGCCACTGTGCCCAGCCCCTACCCTTATTTTTGCTTTCGTATTATTCTCATTTCCTTGTATGCTAGAATTGTTATGTTAACTGGCTATATTAGTAAAATCAATGAGACAAATTCATATCAATCCGAGAAATTTTCATTTTAAAAATCAAATTTTATTTTAATGACATCAAGTGAAAAGAATTTGGTGGATAAACCTGGCAGGCACCCATTTCTGCTAACAGCTGGATTCCTTTTAATCTTATAGTGTAGTTCCCCCATTATGTGCTTACATTCATTTGAGAGGGTCCAATTTAAACAAGTAATGAAACCAAGGTCTCTCAACTCTCATCCACGCAGAAGAGCTCTCTTCCAGGGCTGCTGGTGAAAGCAGGTGCAATCAGAGGAGCCATAAGTCACAACGATTCTGCAGGTGAGGAGGAAATGATGCCATGTGGCGAGACTGGGCCTGTTCAAGGAAAATCATGAGGATCACAAACAGTTTTGTCCATGAGAGCTGGCTTCTCCTAAACAGTAACTACATTCTTATGCAGATCTGAAATCATTGAAAATCTACATTGGAAGCAGCAGAGATCTTTGGAGTAGCTCTGCTTTCCCAGGAGGAGTTGCCCCGCCTTGTGAAAAGCCAACGCTAGGCTGGGTGCAGTGGTTCACACCTGTAATCCCAGCACTTTGGGAGGCAGAGATGGGTGGATCACTTGAGCCCAGGATTTCAAGACCAACCTTGGCTACATAGCAAGACACTGTCTTTACAAAAAAATTTTAAAAATTTGGCCAGCTGTGGTGGCACACACCTGCAGTCCCAGATACTCAGGAGGCTCAGGTTGGAGGATCACTTGAACCCTGGAGATTGAGTTTGCAGTGAGCTGTGATTGTATCACTGCATTCCTGCCTAGGCAACGGAGTGAGACCCTGTCTCAAAGGAAAAGAAAGAAGGAAGGAAGGAAGGAAGGAAGGAAGGAAGGAAAGAAAGAGAAAGAAAGAAAGAAATGCCAATGCTAAAAAAACTGAGCTTTCCATTATGTGGTGTCACCTTTACCCTGGAAAACATCACTAGACTACTATCTTTTTCACTCAGATAAGTTATAGATAAAAAAAGAGGAGTTGAATTCGGCTAAGTAACCTATTGTGCATCTGTACAACACTAAGTGATCAATTTGACTGTTTTGGATTTTACCTGCTTTGGTACCTTGCAGACACAGCATAAATTAAGTAATTCTTCTCTATATGCTTAAGTATATCACAAACAACAAATAAATCTCTTGTTATGTTTACAATCAACTATTATCTATAATTTAGAAATATGTTTTAAGGTCTGCATTTGAACTGTAGCACAGGGCATTTGAAGGAAGTCAGAGGGACAAGCAAAATAGCTCAAGCCTGAGAAGGAGTCACACTAAGAGTTGGAGGGGCGACATGGGTACTTACACAAGTATTTTCGGAAATAACGAACAACAAACATTCACTCTTGGTTGGCCCCTCCAATTACCCTCATATTTTTCTCACTTTATTTATCTCCAGTAACTGTTTCATGTAAACTACATCAAATTAAATATTTATTCTGGAAGGCTGAGGTGGGTGGATCACCTGAGGTCAGGAGTTCAAGACCAGCCTGACCTATATGGTGAAACCCCATCTCTACTAAAAACACAAAAATTAGCTGGGCATGGTGGCATGTGCCTGTAGTCCCAGCTATTTGGGAGGCTGAGACAGGAGAATTGCTTGAACCTGAGAGGCAGAGGTTGCTGTGAGCTGAGATCACGCCACTGTGCTCCAGCCTGGGCAATAGGGTGAGACTCTGTCTCAAAAAAAAAAAAAAAAAGAAAAAAATTACTGTGGGAAGAAAAAAAAAAGCTCAGAGGAAGGCAAAGGTTAATAGTAAATTAAAAATAGTAGGCTAGGTTGCAGAACATTATGGATTATTCAGGAATTCAAGCTCAATTCTTTTTTTTTTTTTTTTTGAGACAAAGTCTCACTCTATCCACCTGGATGGAGTGCAGTGGTGTGATCTCAGCTCACTGCAACCTCTGCCTCTGGAGTTCAAGAGATTCTCCTGCCTCAGCCTCTTGAGTAGCTGGAATTATGGACATGTGCCACCAGGCCTGACTAATCTTTGTATTTTTAGTGGAAATGGGGTTTTGCCATGTTGGCCAGGCTGGTCTCTAGCTCCTGACGTCAAGTGATCCACCCACCTCAGCCTCCCAAAGTGCTGGGATTACCAGCATGAGCCACTGCGCCTGACCCTCAAATCAGTTCTTGAATCGGAGATTATTAGAAGGAACTGAATGCTTTTTCTTTCTGTCTTTTTTTTTTTTTTTTTTTTTTTTTT
>NW_016818380.1:1307613-1328476 GCF_001698545.2 Rhinopithecus bieti
GGCTGGAGTGCAGTGGCCGGATCTCAGCTCACTGCAAGCTCCGCCTCCTGGGTTCACGCCATTCTCCTGTCTCAGCCTCCCTAGTAGCTGGGACTACAGGCGCCCGCCACCGCGCCCAGCTAATTTTTTGTATTTTTAGTAGAGACGGGGTTTCACCGTGGTCTCGATCTCCTGACCTTGTGATCCGCCCGCCTCGGCCTCCCAAAGTGCTGGGATTACAGGCGTGAGCCACCGCACCCGGCATCTTTCTGTTTTTTATTTTAGTTTATTCGTTAAGTTTGCTGGCCTCAGATTCACAGGAGCAGAAGCTGTGCAATTATAGAACCTGAAATTGCTAGTTCTTGAGTATTGCTTCACATGAGATTACGAATGTGAATGAGTTCGGATTACCAAGAATAGAACCACAAAGAAGACTTAACAGTGGGGAGAAAAGGTAAAGATAGAAACCATAGGCCCTTTGGTATCAGAAATTTTAACCAAAGCTGATGTAGAATGCTGAGGGATGTGTGTCAATCTGAGTGGGCTAAGGGATGCCCAGATGGCTGGTGAAGCATTATTTGTGGGTATGCCTATGAGGGTGTTTCCACAAGAAATTTGCATTTGAATCAGTGGGCTGAATAGAAAGACCTGCCTCACCCGATGTGGATGGGAACCTTCCAATTGGCTGAGGGCCCAGACAGAACAAAAAGAAAGGGGAAAGGCAAATTCACTCTCCTGGAGCTGGAACATCCTTCTTCTTCTGTCCTTGGACATCAGATCCCCAGGTTGTCCAGCTTTTGAACTCTGGGACTTGTACCAGCAACACACCCAGGTTCTCAGGTCTTCAGCCTCAGATCAACACCACTGACTTCCTTGATTCTCAGGCCTTTGCACTTGGATTGAGCTACACTAATGGCTTCCCTACTTCTCCAGTCTGCAGACAGCCTGTCATGGGACTTCTCAGCCCCCATAACAACATGAGCTAATTCTTCTAATAGAGCACCTCTGTTTGTATATATGTATCTATCACCTATTTATCCATCCTTCCTATTGGTTCTCTTTCTCTTTCCTTGACTAATACACATGGGAAAGAAAGGGGTTAAGTAGTTCAGTATAAAAACAGAAACTAAGACTGCCTATTCAAGAAGAAGTTGTGCTGATTGTTTCAAGGAATTCCAGCATGGAAATGTGGATGGGAGAACCCATTGTCAAAGCAACATGGAAGGTGGTATGATCTGAATTTATTTGTATCTCTCCAGGCCAGATGTGGTGGCCCATGCCTGTAATCCCAGCACTTTGGGCAGCTGAGGCAGGTGGATCATCTGAGGTCAGGAGTTTGAGACCAGCCTGCCCAACATGGTGAAACCCCATCTTTACTAAAAATACAAAATTAGCCAGGCGTGGTGGCGGGCACCTGTAATCCCAGCTACTGAAGGAGGCTGAGGCAGGAGTATCACTCAAACCCAGGAGACAGAGGTCGCAGTGAGGCAAGATTGCGCCATTACAATCTAGCCTGGGTGACAGTAAAACTCTGTCTCAAAAAAAAAAAAAAATTATCTCTCTAAAATTCATGTGTTGAAATCCTAACCCCCAAGGTGATAGTATTAGGAGGTGGGATCTTTGGGAGATAAGGTCATGGGGATGGAGCCCTCATGAATGGGATTAGCACCATTATAAAAGAGCCCCAAGAGAGTGACCTCACTCCTTTTACCATGTGAGGACACAGTGCAAAGGCATCTATATGAACCAGAAACAGAAAATGGGTCCTCACCAGACACCAAATCTGCTGGTGCTTTGATCTTGGACTTCCCAGGGTTCAGAACTGTAAGAAATGAATATCTGTTGCTTATAAGCCATAAGGATGTGGTTTATGGCATTTTGTTATAGCAGCCTGAATAAACTAAGACAAATGTGGAATTATCTTCAACTGCAGATCTCAATCTCTCTGCAGGGTCCCCACACCTCCTTTGGGTAGTAGGAAAGTGACAAGTGCATGGGGCTCCCATTGGTCCTAAGATGGAACTCTGTATTCACATGGAAGTTGCAGCTGAATCAGTCTGAAGATAACTGGAGCATCTGCATCTCAGCTCAGTGAAGGCTTAGCAATGTGAGGAAACAATGTAAGTTATTTGGAAAATAATAGAGGATGGGTTTAAGAAGAGGTTTAACAGTTTACCTTCAGGAGAAAGAGCTTTTTAACCCTCTGGCCCTGGTCTGGGAGGGCCATGCATAGATTCTGAAGGCAGAGAAATGACTCATGAGCTTGACTTTCCAACCATTGTTTTCCCATGGGTTAGAAATAAAAAGCACTGTTTCGGGAACATAGATGTTGGAGTTGAAAAGATCTGGTATTGAGGTTAACTGTAACCTCAAATAAGTTTCCATCTCTGACTTTTAGTTTTTGCTTTGCAATGTGAGAACATGAATAGTTTCCTTGTAGGGCTATTGAGTGGCTTAAAAGAGATACTGTATGTAAAGCACATAGTTTGGTGCCCAAGTGTAGCTATCAGTAAAATACAATAGTTAGTAAAATAGTAAAACCTTTATTCTTGCTCTGACATGGTTCTGCTAACCACCAGCTGTGAGACCCTAGGCCAGGGAGCTCATGCTTTTGGGGCTTGGTTTCCTCATTAGGAAGGTAGACCAGGTTGTAGTCTAGATTTTTGAATTGGGCTTCTCAAATTTGCATGGGGTTCTTTTTTAAAGGCTGATCCTGGTTCAGTAGGGCTGTGGTGGAGCCAGAGGGTCTTGCAGGTCCAAGGAGCTTCTGGGACTGCTGATCCTGCCAGTCCATGGGCCTCACTGTCCATGCTTTTAATATCTGGAATGTTTCTCTTGCCATGAATCTATTAAAAAAAAAAATACCAAAATTTGACCTCTGAGTCTCTGAGAGAATGAAATACTGTATTTTTCTTTGAATGAAGAGTGTGGCAGAGAGAGGCTGTGGGTGTCTGGGAGGTGGGGGGTTTAGGCCCAGGGAGACTGGAGCTCATGACTGATGGCGACAGAAGGGGAGGTGTGAGTTACGGAGTTAGGGGAGGGGGTGGGACAAAACCAAAAGGGTTGTGCAAGGCAAATTGCATCTCATTCCCTATTGTGTTTAGGCCCTAACTGGGACTTGGCAGAATGATACAAACCCCATATCTCCTTAATATTTTCAAGGGGAGCCACTGTAAAACTTCAGTGTTTCTGAATTTAATCCATTATAGGTTTGTATACTTAATGAAATTACAGTTCAACAAACGATATAATTGCTCTAAATACTGCTTTAATATAATTACGTGTAACTCACTGGAACATGCTATTGCATTCTATAATTATGACATATAATGTTATAAAATTCTTTATCAGATACATGCAAGGAATATAGTTTACATGTTAATCAGTGTCGGTGTTTCCACCTGACAATGTCCTGACTTAACAAAATGATAGGAATGTAAATACGTTTTTCAGACAGCTAGAAGTAATCAATGGGACCAAAGTGAGAGAGGTTGAGGTCAGTGTTTCTCAAAGTGAGACCTGTGGATTATCTGCGTTAGAATCCCCTGGGCCCTAGTTAAAATGAAGATTCTTAGCCTCCCTGCAGCTCTTACAGAATCAGAATCAACAGGGTGGGAAATCTGGACTTTTAATTATTAGGTTGATGCAGAAGTAAATTGCGGTTTTTACCATTAAAAGTAATGACAACCTTATAGGAGGCTTGGGGCATTCTTAGGTACCCTAGTTTTTGATCTGGAGTTTGCCTTTCTCCAGACATCATCTGGAAACCAGGCAACGGGAAGTCTAGCTGGGCAGAGGGAGCCCTTGTGACCTCTGTACCCAGATGTTTGCATTTGAACAGCCCACGGAGCCCCCTTACTCAGGATGTCCCATATCTCATCCCTGCTCCACTGCCTCTGCTCCCTCGACCAGGATATGACAACACCAACCCATCCCAGTGCCCAGTGACAGACCTGGGGTCGTCTTGACTCCCCATTCTAACTATTTCATCAGTTACCAAATCTGGTCAATTTCACCTCCCAAGTTATTCTTAACAAGTCTTCTCCTACTGTTTCCCTCTTCTACTACCTTAGACCATGATCCTAATCATTTAATCATTCTTTTAACAAATATATATCTGCCAAGTACCTAGTGTGCTACTAGGTAATCAGTTCTCAGAAGAAAATGGAGCAAGGAGGGTGAAGGGGAAGGTGGACAGTTTGGGGAGAGGAATGGCATGACTGCCAAGTCCTAAAAGGATCTGCCTGTCCACTGTGTTGAAGGTGAACTGAAGACAAAGAGGCAGAAACAGAGAGAATGGTCAGAATGCTATTCCACATCCCAGGCAAGAAATAGGGCTGGCTTACAGTGGAAATGATGAGAAGTCACTAGATTCTGCCTATAACCTGAAGGTAGAACCAACCAGAGCATTTGCTGAGGGAGGGGCTGCGAGATATGAGAGATGAGTAGACAGGGAGTGGTTCGAAGGGTGTCACTGCCACCAAGGTGGGGAAGGTTGCTTGAGGACTAGGTTTGCAGTGGGAAGGGACAGGGAGGAGATTAAGGGTTTCTGTTTGTTTTTTGTTTTCGAAACAGGGTCTTGCTTTGTTGCCTAGGCTGGAGTGTAGTGGGGCAGACATGACTCATTGCAGCCCCAACCTCCTGGGCTGAAGCAATCCTCTCACCTCAACCTCCCAAGTACTGGGGCCACAGGTGTGCACTACCATGCCCAGACATTTTTTTCTTTTTCTTTTTTTTTTTTTGAGATGGAGTCTCGCTCTGTCGCCCAGGCTGGAGTGCAGTGGCCGGATCTCAGCTCACTGCAAGCTCTGCCTCCCGGGTTTACGCCATTCTCCTGCCTCAGCCTTCCGGGTAGCTGGGACTACAGGCGCCCGCCACCTGGCCTGGCTAGTTTTTTGTATTTTTTAGTAGAGACGGGGTTTCACCGTGTTAGCCAGGATGGTCTCGATCTTCTGACCTCGTGATCTGCCCGTCTCGGCCTCCCAAAGTGCTGGGATTACAGGCTTGAGCCACTGCGCCCGGCCACCAGCCATTTTTTTCTAAATTTTTTGTAGAGATGAGGTCTCACCAGGCTGGTCTTGAACTCCTGGACTCAAGTGATCCTCCCACCTTGGCCTCCCAACGTGTTGGGATTATGAGCCTGAGTCACTGTGTCTGGCCAAGGGCTCAGTTTTGAATCTGTTAGCTCCATCATCTCTCACTGGAGCACCCAGTGGCCTCTTAATTGATTTCTATTCCTTGAGCCTTATCCTTCATGGGGCTGCCAGAGTGTTCTCGACAAAATGCAAAATGAAATTTCCACTTGCATTAGTTCACTCTGGCATTGCTATAAGAAACTACCTGAGATTGGGTAATTTAGGAAGAAAAGAAGTTTAATTGACTCACAGTACCACAGGATATATAGGAAGCATGGCTGGGGAGACCTTGGGAAACTTACAATCATGGTGGAAGGGGAAAGGAAAGCAGGCACATCTTCACATGGCAGAGCAGGAGAGAGAGAGAAGAGGAAGGTGCCACACACCTTTAAACAACCAGGTCTCATGAGAACTCACTCACTATCACCAGAACAGCAAGGGGGAAATCTGCCCCTGTGATCCAATCACCTCCCACCAGCCCCTCCTCCAACACCTGGGATTACAATTAGACATGAGATTTGCATGGGGACACAAATCCAAACCACATCACCACTCTTCTGCATAAAATATTTCAGTGGCTCTGTTATCTGCAGGGTAAAGTTTAATGGTATGCGATTTATGGGTCTGTCTCTTGCCCGCCTCTCTAGTTTTGCTACAATCTGCTGTGCCCTGATACAGATCTGCTAGTAATTGCCCCCAGCATGGGATGTTTCTCCTGTCTGCACCCTTTGATAATAATGCTCTTCCCCAGTATATTTCTTGAGCCTGGTGTCTTACTCATCATTTTATCTCCAGCAACTAGTATAGTGAACTCACTAAAATTCTCACTGGGACTTTCTGAGGAGGAAGTCATAATCATAGTTACTCCCATTTCACAGATGAAGAAATTGAGGGTCAGAAAAGTAAACTGACTTGAACTGAACCAGAAATGATTATCCCAAGGAGACAAAGTTGAACACAGTCTGTAACGCCCCCAAATCATTTTGTTTTTACTACACCTGCAGAACGACTTCCATTTATGCCTAGAGCCAGATCTGCCAGGCTTCCCTTTTTCCAGGGGCCAAGTTGGCTGCCATTTAACTGCCCCATCTACACTTATGAATCTCTCACAATTGAGATTATTCCTGTGAAGGATTCTTTTGAGTTAACAGGCAAACTCTGGTGTAGGGGTACCGCTATCCATCACATATCTAGCTAAATGAGGAAGCAAAAACTCCACAAAGTAGTACACAGCTTTCTTTCCTATAGAAACATCTTGGACTTGATGATTTCTTTTAAAGCTATCTGGCAAACCATCTTTTTTACCATTAAAAAAATACATAAAACAATACAGAAAATCTGGAAAATAAGAGAAAAATGTCACTGTGATATTATTATATATATTGCTTTTTGTCCATGGTTCCTAGCTCATAACTCCTATAACCCTTGTTAGAGTCTTTTGTTATAATACTGGGGCTCTGTAGGCCTCAGAAGCAGGCCTCAGGAAACAGAATCTCTTTCTCTTTGATCTTCTCCTGCCTTCCTTTCACCTGCCCAAGACAGGACTCTAATCTGATTGTGGCTCATAAGACCCTCATTCCAGAGAGGGTCCTGCCCCACACCCTAGAGGAAGGGATGCTACACAGAGAGGCCAAGAAAAGTCTGAACAGACAAGGCCTGCTGGGTTTAGATCATGTGCTTTTTGTCCAGTCACATTGCTACACAGTTGTCAATCATGCCTGTGTAATGAAGCCTCCATAAAAACCCAAGAGGATACAGTTTGGGAGCTTCTGGATAGCTGACCATGTGGAGGTTCCTGGAGGGTGGCTCAAACAGCGAGGTCATGGAAGCTCCACACCCCTTCTACCATACCTCACCCTGTTCACCTCTTCATCTGTATCCGAATATCCTCTAGACTAAACCAGTAACCTGTTTCCTTCAGTTCTGTAAGCCGCTCCAGCAAATTAATCAAACCCAAAGAGGGGATCATGGGTGCCCCAACTTGAAGCGAGTTGGTCTTGGAGACTGAGACCTCAACCTGTGGGATCTGACACTATCGCCAGGTGAATAGTGTCAAAATTGAATTGGAGTACACCCAGCTGGGGTCTGCTGCTTGGTGTGTGGGGAAAACCCTGCGGACATTTGGTCACGGAAGTCCTTTTTGTGTGTTGATGATAATTGTGGTGGTGGTGTGAGAGCAGAGGAAAAATCCGGTTTCAGCGTTTTCCCAAAATAGTCACCTACTGGAACATAAAATAGATTTTAAAAAATACTTATTTCCATCTTTGTCATATTATATTTATTTTTATGAAGTTAGATTGCATGTGCAATAATCAAGCTATTATTTTACTTAATATTGCAGCCGAAACATTTTCTGTTTCTACGTGGTCTTTATATTTATAATTTAAAATGCCTGCCTTATATTCCAGCCCATGAATGTACCGAAATTTAGATGTTGCATGAGGTTGTTGAGAATTTTTTACTATTAGCATCAATGTTATGTATACCTTCTAATATATGCTGTTTTTCACTGCTTCTTTCTCTCTGTCTTAAAAAAAAAAAAAAAAAAAAGACAGGGTCTCACTCTGTTGCCCAGGCTGGTATGCAGTGGTGCAATCCTAGCTCACTGCAGCCTCGATCTCCTGGGCTCAAGTGATCTTCCTTCCTCATCCTCCTGAGTGGTTAGAATTACAGGCATGCATCACCATGCCTAGCTAACTTTTTAAATTTTTATTTTATAGAGACAGGGGTTTCACTATGTTGCCCAGGCTGGTCTTGAACTCCTGACTTCAAATGATCCTCCTGCCTTGGCCTCCCAAAGTGCTGGGATTACAGGCATGAGCCACAGTGCCAGGCCAATTGTTTCTTTTTGAATGATTTCCTTAGGATAAATTCCAGGAACTAAGATGGATTAAACTTTTTACCAATATAATATACAATGCGAAAACATTCCAAAAGAGCTGCTCCAACTGGGAGGCTTTTCTGTTTTTCCAGGGCTACCTACAGAGGATGCACTGGACCCCATGGGGACATTTCAAAGGTAGTTAGAAAACTGCCTCCCTGGGGTCCTGGAGGAGAACTCAAGTGTCCAGAACAGAAGCCTTCCAATGGAGGGTGGGGCCACTTGTACAACCAGCTCCTTCTCCTTAGCTTCAAAAGCTAAGGCTGTGAAGGAACTTTCCTCTTTGGCAGATGAGTGTCCTTTCTTCTAGTCCCAAATTAAAATGAGCTGGAAGAGTACATACCGCTTGGCTGTAGGCAGATGTCCAGATGCGTACAAAGATGGCTAGCTCCACTAAAGATTAATGTGTATTAAATACTTGCTCCAGAATGTCAGTAATACTGAAATTTGAGGCTTTTATCTCTCACTTCTAGCATGTAGTATGACTAGAAAAAGCAATGCAGGTGCAATAATGGCAATGAACATTAAAGGAGTGCCTACGATTTCATCTTCCTAGAAGGCTTATTGTTATCATTAGTCCCATTTAATAGATGAGAAAACTGAGGAGCTGTTCAATGTTTTAGCCATGGGCTCTCACAGGTAGTAAGCAGCAGAACTGGGAACTGAGGAATCTAGTTGCCACAGAGACCAGAGAAGGGAAAATCTTTGTACCATAGTATTAACAGTGCTGTTGACATGACTTTATCTCTAATGTTAGAATTTTTATCAAGCAATTCTTAAATAACATTCAATTAGAGACCTGTTATAAAATGTGGTTCCCCAGAGTAAAAACTGAGGTTTGGGCTTCACTTCTGTCACTGAGACTACGGGAGGATGGAGGCTACAATTCTGACATCAGAAATCTATAATTTTTCTAAAGCTTAGCTTCTGAGAAATTTGCAGACCTGTAAGAGATAAAAACCAGGGACTTTTCTAAGTATGATTGCTCACTTTTCCATTTCCATCTTTCAAATAGTCTAATGCTTCCTGGGACAAATAGACTTTACTATGAAAATATGTTCTTTTAAGATGCAATTGGAAGACAGATTTCATGTACCCTCATTTATGAATGCATTGTCAACGAATTATGTGTATTTATTCAACGTGTGAAAATAAAAGTCAAATAAGGCTCAGAAATAGGTTTCTCAGCAATTTGAGTTTCTGAGGCAGAGAGTCTAATAGGAGCTTATGGATATATTCTCCTTAGTTAAAAATGAGGTCAAACAAAGGTATCTGAGGAAACTTTCGGGGTGATGAATATGTTCATTATCTTGGTTGTAATGGTGGTTTCATGGGTGTATACATATCTTACATTTTATTAAATTGTACATTTAAAATAAGTGCAGTTTATTCTATGTCACTTATACCTCAAGAAAGCCATGAAACTAAAAAGACAAAAATGAAATCAAACTATGTGTCCAGTTTATGAAACTTGCTAAATAAGTTGGCTTTATTATTCCTGTATTATGAAAAGCTTACCCTGAAATGGCTAAAAAAGAATCTATTAGAAAACTGTAGCTCACTTTGAATAAGCCTTACTACCACGTAGGGGTAAATACAACAGAACTTGAGATCTGGGCAAAACTTTGTTGAAATTGAGGAAATCCAAGGGGAAATAGACAGATGTGTGCCTCTAGTGATTTCAAGCAAATTTGGTTGCTGGCTGCTATTGATTGACACCTGACCTTGTAAAACTGCGTGAAATCAGAATTAAGCAGAGATGCTGTAAAATTGGCAATAGATTCATGGAGTTATGGAAAAGGGAGAGATATAGAAGGTCATCTTCCTTATTTCTCTGGCCTCTGAGAAGGCATATATCTTTTGTGGCTGAATGTACTGTTCATATTTTTGTCCTCAGGCTAAATATTCCACTGAGCTCTTCTATATTGATGAAAAGCGTTGGCATGCACAAAAAATTATTTGGTGGAGCTAGTTTTCTACTGTGAAAAGCAAGATCTGTCAATAGACAGTATTCTGTGATGCACAGACACACTTTCCTTTGCAAGTGGCTGACTCAAGGCAAGGGCATTTTATTTCCAGGGATGACAAATACCAACAAAAATATAAGTGATAAATTTTCTAATATGTGTGCTAGGCTGTAAGTAATTATTTATCTTGATATAACTATCTTATAAACATTCTTTTGGATAGAGGCCTTTTGGTTCTACTCCTTAATCTCAGAAAAGGAGATCTATCTGAATTTGGAGAAAGGAAAAAAAAGAACAAATATTTCTTGTATGCCTTTTATAGGTGATCTCCTGATTTTAGTACACTTTAAGTCACAAATAAGACACCACAGTAACCATCAGAACCCAAGTCATACGTAACCATTTTGTGATGACAAAATGAAATAACTCATCCTTTTTATACCCAGACTAACACAGGATGAGCTGCCACTAGCCTTCTTTCCAGAAAGGAATTCCCCTCAAAGTGTCCTCTCAGTTATCACTGTAAATTGGCAGGAACCTAGGCCCCTGATAACCATACAGAGTGTTCCTGGGAACCAGTCCCTTTATTCCTCTTCTGCGTAGCCTTCTTAGCCTGAAGGCTAAGCATACTACTGGTGGCACGACAGCCACTCTAGATGGGCTCATGTCCAGCACCCAGCTACTCCAGCCCTGGGGTGGGCCTCCTGCCCTCCATCATTCCACTGAGTACCTCAGGTTGGGTCATGGTTTTTGGCTCTTTCCCTGAAGGCTTGGGGTAACAGACAACAGAGTGGGTCACAGCTGACACTAGAATGTGCCACTCTGAAAGTTCACAGGCCAAAATCTTCCTTCATAATCCTCACAGGTTTCCCAATGTTGGGAGCAACTCAACCCCTTCCGCCAATGGGCACTCCCAGAGACTTAGAACTAGAGTCCAATTAACTTGCAGTCCAAGGAAGGACCTGTTCTCTCCTCCTCCAATATCCGTCCATTCATTTCCTGCCTCTGGGTGACAGACAGTGGTGATGGATCCGTTCCCTTCAGAGGGAATCTCCAATGGTCCAGATACAGTTCACCGTACAGTTCCCTAAATTCAGCTTGTTCAGGCTTGGATAACACCCTGTCATGTACACCATTCATCCAGTCCAGGGCAGGCCGGTACCGAGGCTAGCCCAGGGGATTCACTGTGTCCCCAGAGTCAGAGGAACAGGGGATCTGGCCTACAAAATCCCTGATAGTTCAGCCTCAAGTCTCAGCTTCCCATAAGAACATGACTGGACACAAAAGACACCAATATGTCCCAGGCTCTAAGCAGTCTAAACCTGGATATAGGAGGATAGTCCTGCTGAGACTCCATAGAAGAGTCCTGCTAAGAAGCCCAACTGACACTATGAATAGGATACTAAACCACCCACCCTGAAGTCTGGGTTTTTGGGTTTCTATTCTACCTCAGAGTCTTCCTGAGAACAATGGGCCTACTTATGCATCATGTATGCATGACTAAAGACTCATTAAAATGGTCCATTCAGCTTGCCACTCACAAAAAAGCAAGTTATTACCTTAAAATAAGTAAGATTGCGCTGAGCTTAGATTATGGCCACTTAATTAGTACCTCATAATCAGGGCTGCTTTGACTCCAATAAAAACTCAAAGGGTGCATGCCAGTTGGAAGTGATTCTGAAGATACAGCCTGCAGTCTGAGCCTGCCTTCACAGAGGGAATCTGTGTCTGAGTATTTGTCTCTCTCTCTGTTTTTTTTTTTTTTTTTGCTTCATATTTGGGATATTTATACTCTTCAATATATTTAAGAAGAGAAAATATGTACAAAAAAGATAAACTGAAAACATCAAGAGAATCCATTCTTGTGGAAACAAAGCAAGATAGTTTCATCACCCTGAGTTGGCTTTGGAAGCTGATGAGCTAGCCTGCAATTTCTAGTTGTTGCATTTGCCTGGGAATGTGATTTTGAAGCGGGGGGGAAACATCTGAAGGAAGTGAAGAGAGCTTAGGTTGGGGGAGTGATCAGAAATCATGGATTTGTGACTGGATACAGCAAATTTGTATGTCTAAAGAATTAAGTATCAAATTTGGCAAGCGTATTTTTTTCTATGTTGAAGCACAAAGTCCCAGAGACATCAAATGAATGTGTTTTCAGTGATAACAAAGAATATTTTGATTCCTGTAGGAAAAGAACTTTCTGTACCTTCAGCATCCTTGAAAAAGGAAGTGGTTAGAATCAGTGGTATAGCGATAAGAACCTACTGAAATGGAAGAGTGAGAGATCCTTGAAGAATATGAATTTGCCAAGGACACTCTTCTTCCAGTATTTACCACCGTTCATCAAAGACTTTTATAATCACTCATGCATATAAGATAGGTTTAGAAAACATTTCAGACTATTGATTCTAAGTTAAATGCAGTCCCAAAGTCATTAGAGCCATTGAGATTCTTAGGATTTCCAGAAATGGAAGAAGATTGCAACTTTCCAAACTCACTGTATTGTATAAAATCCCCCCTGTTTCAGCTTACCTGGAAAACTCCCTGAAAAGGAAAAGTTATAATGGGAGTGTAACCATCCAAAAGGTTCACCTTGCCCACTGCCTAGACAGAGTCAATATAATGAGACAGGGGAATTGCAATAGAGAAAGAGTAATTGATGCAGAACCAGCTGTGTGGGAGACCGGAGTTTTATTATTACTCAAATCAGTTACCCTGAGCATCCAGGGATCAGAGTTTTTAAGCATAATTTGGTAGGTAGGGAACAGTGAATCTGGAGTGCTGATCTGTTGGGTGACTGTTGGGTGAGATGAAATCGTAAAGATTCAAAGCTGTCTTCTTGCCCTGAATCAGTTCCTGGGCGGGGGCCACAAGATCAGATGAGCCAGTTTATCCATCCCGTGTGGTGCCAGCTGATCCATCAAGTGCCCAGTCTGCAAAATATCTCAAGCACTGATCCTAGGTTTTATATTAGTGATGTTATCCCCAGGAGCAATTTGGGGAGGGTTGGAATCTTATAGCCTCCAGCTGCATGACTCCTAAACCATAATTTCTAATCTTTTGGCTAATTTATTAGTCCTACAAAGGCAGTTTAGTCCCCAGGCAAGAAGGGGATTTGTTTTGGGAAAGGGCTGCTATCACTTTGGTTTAAACTGTAAACTAAGTTCCTTCTAAAGTGAGTTCGGCCTATGTCCAAAAATGAACCAGGAGAGCTTGGTGGTTAGAAGCAAGATGGAGCTGGTTAAATCAGATTTCTTACACTGTCTCAGATATTTATTTTGCAATGGTGATTTCAGGAGTTTGATATCTGAGTTCGTTTTTACATTTTAAATACATGTTTGTAAAATCATTTGTGCTATGTAAACATTTTAAAGTGTTTGTGTTTCTTTGTTTGATCACTTTGATATTTTTATTATTCAAAGGCATTTGGGGAATACAACCCCAATTTTTAACATTGTATGTATAGGACATAAGGCTCTAAATTATCTGTGTATTTTAGAGTTTACATAGCACCAAGCTTTTCAACAGATGTGACCTCATTTAAACCTCAGGACAGGTCTGGAGGAAGGTATTTTTCCCAGCTAAAGAGGAAACCAGGCCTAGTAATTGGCCTACAGTTGCCCAGCTGGTTAAAGGCTGAGCATGAATATTTAAATATAGGTTTGTCTGGCTCCCAAATCTGTGCTCTTTCCCTGCCAAGAAAACTGCTTTCTAGGACTTACATGGTTAAAAAAAATTCTTTCTGACTTTCAGCTCAAGTGACTATCCTAATAACACACATACACCCCACACCCCGGCCTCTTGCACACACAGTCTAACTCTCATGTCTTGAAGATTTTCCCTGATTTAAATCTTGATTATTTAATTTGAATTATTTGGGAATCACAAACTGCTTCAAGGTTTTTCTAATTAGAAAATATTCCCAGGGAGCAAAGTAACATGGAAAACAAAAAAATGTGCTTTAGAGAAAGATTAAAGTATGAATAGGAGATGGTAAAATCAAAGCCTGATAGCCGTTAAACTAAGCATCGAATTCCACCAATACCTCCTCAATACCTACTGTGCCGGGTGTAATATTTGTCGGAAAACAGGTTTCTAAAGTGCCTTAGATCCTCTTTCAATCTTTAAAATTTGGCAGAATGAAAACAAGACGCCCCCAGAAAGAAAGATAGAAAAGGAAGACTAGAATTCTAGTTGCTATAAAAATTATTTCTTTCCTACACCAGGAACTTTTGGATTGAAAACTAAAGTTCAAAATGGGCTTAATTGAAAGGATTTGGGCTTTCCATGATTAGCTAGACCCTCAATTTTTCCAAAATGATTCAATGTCTCCCCGCTTTTCCTCCTTATTTTTGCCCTTAGAAAACTTGAGATTCAATGCCTTATAAAAGTATTTATATGTCTTAACACTGAAAATGAGTAAAAATACTCTTGAGAATAAAAATACTCAAAAAAAAAATGAGTATTAAGAAGAAAGTAACCTTAGACAGGTTCATGCACTGTAGCTTGCTTCCTAATGAAATTATCTGGTCTTGTTAAAGTCTGATTTTATTTATTTATTTATTTTTTTGAGACAGGGTCTCACTCTGTCACCCAAGCTGGAGTGCAGTGGCGCGATCTTGGCTCACTGCAACCTCCACCTCCTGGGTTCAAGCGATTCTCGTGCCTCAGCCTCCTGAGTAGCTAGTATTACAGACAAGTGCCACCACGCCCAGCTATTTTTTGTATTTTTAGTAAAGATGGGGTTTTGCCATGTTAGCCAGGTTGGTCTTGAACTCCTGACCTCAGGTGATCTGTCCACCTTGGCCTCCCAAAATGCTGGGATTACAGGCGTGAACCACCATGCCTAGCCCTAATTTTTGTTCCAAAGTCTGATTTTCTTGTACAAACAAACAAAAACATGGCATGCTGTTGTATCAAATTTAACTTATTTAAGTTTCATTAATTAAATTTTGTAAATTTGCTTTGCATAATGAGTTCTGCTCCATTACTAATGAGAAAGGTGGAAGAGGACTCTGGCAAAGCCAAGGGGTGGGGTGTGTGTGTGTGTGTGTGTGTGAGCTCCCATGGGTGACTGTGACCGTGTGGGTGACGTTGTCCTGTTTAATTAAATAATGGAGGCGGGGCATGGCAGGGAATCCTGTTGGTAAACGATGCCTGTTTGCAGACTACTCAGGAATGACCTGGGAAGTGGAAGGACCGGAAAATGTTGTGCATGAAGTGGCCCCTTGGCTGTCCAATGAAGTGTCTGTTATCAGAAGGAAATGTGTACTTTTTGAGGTGAGATCGGTTCTGTGCTCTGAACCGAATGATTTTTCATTTTTTGTTCTGATAACAAGCTGGTGGTAAGCTTCACTGAACTGATAAATTGTAAACTCTTAGAAAAGGCTGTCTAAAGATAACAATTCAATGTTTCTCGGTAATGTATCCTGGATGGATCTGATAATTTAAAGCCCACTTCACCAAAATGGGAGTGGTGCTTGCGTCCTCTTTATCTTCAATTATGTCTAATCTGTTTCTAAGTCAAACACTGTGCTGCTGTTGTCAGATCAAATATAGATTTTAAATGTTTTATGCTTCTCCGCTGGGAAGGTTTAAAATGAATGCAGGCTGTCTGTCAGGACTGTGCCAGTTGAATCTAATAAAGTTTTAGATAAATTTAAAGGAAATAAAAGAGTACTTAAAAATGAAATGATTCACGGTTCATGAGATGGAACATGTTTAATGAAGGGCAGGCAGTTCGGGAGAAGTTATGGTAGAGTCTCTATGGATCACCTGCCTCACCTTTACAGCGCTCTCCTTGAATAAATATATTGTGTCTTTCAGCTTTACAGGCAGGAGTTCAGAAACCTATTTAAAAATCAAGTCATCTTTGGGCTTGATGCAAACAGGACCTCATAAGCATATGGGCACAGGGACTATAATCCATGGTTTTTCATTCCACATGATGACACTTCCATCACTGAGAGGAGATTGGAAAACATAGTTGCAGTTTTCAATCACTGAATAGGATGCAGTTGTTATTGTTATTAGAATTCTTTTTTTTTCTTTTTTTCTGCTCATCTATGTAGATGTGCTCCAGGTATCCGAGCACTCTGGAATATCAAAGCAAAAACATATTCGGAGATAATATTGGACATTGTTCGACCTGGGACTTGAGGAACTGGTGTCAAGGTTGTATTCATAAGAATACTACCCTGGTAAAATTTCTGAGATCTCTTCCTCGGTTTATGAAGTTAGGGAAAGCATGGAAGAAATGTTTTATTAGCGTTCAGACTATATTTATGTTTCTGTATTACAAAATTGCTATTTCATAGTCAGGAGTTAAGTTAAACTGGGGCTTAAAGGTGAAGGCATTGGTGCAATTTATCACCACGGAGATTTTTCTTGGGTTTGCTTCTAATCCCTTTAGGACTGCCAACCTAAGGGGGTGCTTTGGGTGTCTCTCCTGGTTTGGTTTTGGAAGGATTGTTCTGAAGCATCCTTTAAATGTTAACTAGATTTGTGCCTAAAAGGGAAAGGCTTTGAAAATTTAACACCATAATCCTCCCAAGTCCCCATTCTCCTTCTTCTCCAAGTTTATCTTAAGAGCAACAATATTTTTATCTGGGGTAAGACTTTAGCCTGATAAAAAACAGTGAGACTAAGCTGATTCCTGGGCAGAAAGAAGTCAAATTACTGATCTCTTAGCTTACTTTGGCTTGACCCATTTACAAAACTGACACTAAAATCTAAGAAAAGTCATTTCCTTCACTCATGACCCCCATTGCATCTTTCTTTTCAGTAGCTTAAGGTCAAATTCCTATAAACAAGCAATAGTTTTTTTCTCACTCAAACTCTGTAGGAATGCAAGACAGTTCTCTCCATTTATTTCTAGTGACATTTCCCTTTAGTTTCTTTCTGGCTGGTTTATGTTTTTCTATCCATCTCAAGACACATAGGGCTGTGCAGTGAGGAAACAATTTTATGTTCTGAAAAGGATATGTTAGGTTTTCCCACTGGGCATCACTTATGCCTTTGTAACTTGGGTTGCCACTGCCATCCCAAATAGAAGGAGACAGTGAGGATACAGGATGAGGGCAGAGCACCTGCCTATGTGGCATTTGGCGACAGGCTCCCGGGAGGAGGTTTTGGAATGCTTGGGGCCAGTGGGGAGTTTAGAGTCAAGAAATGCTACCTGAGGTCCCCCCGTGAGCTTAGGTTATACTATTTCTCCACAGCCCACCTCTGAACTCCTTTCTCAGTTTTGGCCTCAGCACAGTTTCTGTCTATGGAATATAAGAAAGTGAATCAGACTTATTTTCCTGAAGGTCAACCTATCACTTCTAACTCATTCAGGGTAGATCTGTCTCATCCCAACTCCTGTTCTTGGAGAGTATCTCATGTGTTTCCTTTGAAAATGGAAGTCCTTTTGGTATCATGTAGTCCTTATTTAAAAAAAGAAAAAAGAAAGCCCTGATGAAAATCTCAGCCTCTAATTCTGAAGTTGTCATTTTTGGAAACTTATGTGGTTGAAGGCTTTCTTTAAAAGCCTAATCATTGTGCAACTATAAGAACGTAAGAGAAAGGGTTAAAATAGTATTGTTTTACCATTTTTCAAGCTTGAGTAAGTTTCTTATAGGCGAGGAAGAGAGAGAAGGAAACAGAGGAAGGTGCACCACGGGGCTTCCAGTCTGCTGAGGATCTGCTCCTGCTATACTCTTTGTGCCCAGAAGGAGAAGGGAATGAGGAAGGAAGTACAAGAATGTCATGGAAATCAAGGGCAAGAGGAGTGAGCCACGTGCAGAAAACGTTGCCCGGATGTCAGAAAATGTCACCCTAGCATCTGTAGTCAAAGGAATGTGTTCAGGGAATTGTCAGGCTGCTGACATTAATTGATGCCCCCAAGCACAACAAGGAGGAAATATACATTACGGTGAGGAATTTTTTTTTTTTTTTGACAAAGTACATTATACACTGATAAGCCATTTACACTTCCCCCAGACAAGAGTTAATTTGGGGATGCAGAATGCCTGCTTTAGAAATTTAATGAAATGACACTCAGAAAGTGGAAACATTGCTGTTTCATGCAGAAAAGGCAAAATGGGAGGCAAAGGCTAAATTGGCCAGAAGACTGAGAGTAGAAGACAGAATTAGAGGGCTGGATAAAGGAATTAATTGTGCTAATGCTTTCCTGCTAAAGGCTAGTGGAAAAGAAAACACACACACACACTGCAAAAGGATGAGGAGTATGTTATTTGTACAAAATACAGAAAATTTTCAGAATATTAAAAAAATCCTACTCTACAAGATAATATCCATATGCTTTGGTGTTGCTAAAAAGGTATTTTAGAATGTGCAGAATCAGGTAGATGAAAGAGCTGGAGTCCTAGTTGCTATAAAAGGGACTGTCTGGCCAGGCTCAATGGCTCACGCTTGTAATCCTAGCACTTTAGGAGGCCAAGGTGGGTGGATCACTTGAGGTCAGGAGTTTGAGACCAGGCTGGCAAGCATGGTGAAACCCTGCCTCAACTAAAAATGCAAAAAGTTAGCCAGTGTGGTGGTGGGTACCTGTAATCCCAGCTACTTGGGAGGCTGAGGCAGGAGAATTGCTTGAACCCAGGAGGTGGAGGTTGCAGTGAGCCGAGATCGAGGCACTGCACTCCAGCCTGGGCCACAGAGCAAGACTCCATCTAAAAAAAAAAAAAGATTAAAAAAGAGGGGGAGCTGTTTGATGATTGCGCAATGGACCAGAGGCTTATGTGCAAAGGGGAAATGTTGATTCAGCATCAGTTTCTTGTGTGGTGTTTTCACATATCTCACCCTTAAATCAGCAATTCTCTGATTCTTTGCTTCCAGGGAAAGACCCTGGGCCAGTCCTTGGGTCAGTAGTTACCCCCTGGGCCTCTGGAATGAATATAGCACCATACTGGGGTCTGTGACTGATACAGAGTTTATGATGTAATCCTTTATAAATAATTCCCAATCAAGGTTTAATACCAAATGGATATGAATAAAGCAAGTACAGAGAACAAAACAGGGCATGGTTCTACCCCTAGACAGGGACAAGTGCCCTTATCTCATGCCTCCCACCTCAGTGGGGCTTATGTCTTGGGTGATTTCCTCAAAAATTTCGAGGTCTGCTGTGGTGCCTGAGACCAATCGGCCAGCAGGACTGCCATGAACCAGGACCAGGATTACATAGGCCTCTGTTTCTCTCTGACCCTCTACCCTTTCTGTGGGGTTGACCAGATGCCCTGAGGGGCTCCACGCCTCATGCCTGTGGTCCTATGGCCGGACTCAGGTTACAGGAGGTCATGCTGGCAAACAGGTTGCTCTTGCTTATTAGCACAGTAGCTGTTCTTTCATTGGGTCATATGTGATTGTCTGCCAGAATGACCCTGACATGCTGATATGGGGACATCCTCACTCATTAAAAAGATCCTAGTTCATAAAAAGATAACATCTATATTCTAGTCGTATTCTAGTCTGCACTCCAGCCTGGGTGACAGTCGAACATAACATCCTAGTCTACAAGATAACATCACATTGAGTGAGGATGTGTTTTGGGCTCTGGATCACTGATGGTCCCTTGTTGTGGACTTCTTGGACTTCTGCTGTGTGTGTTGGCTCTAGCTGTGGCGCTTCTTCTGCCCCTTGGCACCCGCAGGGGTGGTGGCAGGTATCTTTTACTCTATGTGGCCCCTGCTGCTGGCACCAAGAGGAATCACCCCAACTCCTCCAGAGGCTCTGTGCCACATATCAGGTAGTCCTAGGGGTGGCTGTGCTTAGCTCCAAGGGTTCTGAGACTTGTTTTCTAAAACCAGTGGACTCTTCCAACCAATGTTGTGTTGTCTCTTGCCTCATATGGATAGGGCGAAGTCATGTTCCCCTTGGCTGATCTAAGCCGTGCTGCCCAGGAATGGACATTCACTGCACTAGCGGGACAGTTCTTCTTGCCCACAGTCACATCTCTGACTTATCCTTCCCGCTGCGACTTGGCCTAAGGAGTACAAGATGAGGCTGTAGGATGTAATGTTCTACCTTTATGCTCTAGAATTCCAATGGTAAACAGACTCCACCCGAAAATGAATGATTGTTTGCATTTTCCTACATACTCTGGGTAAGACTTCATTTGTGGTCATGGTCAGTGAAGCACTGTGACAGCTTTTAAGGAGTTATTGGAAACTGATATTCACGGTCTCTGTGGTAGATGATGCAGGTCATGCAGTTTCGAATTTTTTAAAGTGGTGTGAGAGAACTGCAAACCACAAACAGGTTCTGAAGAGCCATGCATTTTGAGTAATAACACCATTGCTATCTTTCTTAATGCAAGGGAGATACAAAACTGTCTAAGATTGGTGCGATTGACAATAAAAACTACAAAAAAATGGTGCCTGGGTCAGGCACAGTGGTTCATGCTTGTAATCCCAGCACTTTGGGAGCCAGGCGGGTGGATCATATGAGATCAGGAGTTCGAAACCAGTCTGGCCAACATCGTAAAATCCTGTTTCTCCTAAAAATACAAAAATTAGCCAGATGTTGTGGCGCACGCCTGCAGTCCCAGCTATTTGGGAGGCTGGGGCACGAGAATCACTTGAACCTGGGAGGCAGAGGTTGCCGTGAGTCGAGATCGTGCCACTGTACTCCAACCTAGGTGACAGAGTGAGACTCTGTCCCTCCTCCAAAAAAAAGAAAAGAAATGGTGCCTGGACACTATCATTAATCTCTTCAGGCCCTGATTGAACAATAACATACACACACACAAACACACACATATATACACACACACACATCTTCTCTACCTAGTATTCTAAATCTTCATTGATAACTCACTTTGCGTCACATGGCTCATGTATTTTATAATATTTTAAATTAAAACGCAAAAAAAAAAAAAAAAAAAAAAAAAAAAAATATAAAGAAAA